>NC_090933.1:884130076-884448826 GCF_040938575.1 Ambystoma mexicanum
ATCCACCCCAACATGCAATCTCCCATGAGATGATCCACCCCAACATGCAATCTCCCATGAGATTATCCACCCCAACATGCATTTCCCATGAGATGATCCACCCCAACATGCATTTCCCATGAGATGATCTGCCCCAACATGCAACCTCCCATGAGATGATCCACCCCAACATGCAATCTCCCATGAGATGATCCACCCCAACATGCATTTCCCATGAGATGATCCACCCCAACATGCATTTCCCATGAGATGATCTGCCCCAACATGCAATCTCCCATGAGATGATCCACCCCAACCTGCAATCTCCCATGAGATGATCCACCCCAACATGCATTTCCCATGAGATGATCCACCCCAACATGCATTTCCCATGAGATGATCTGCCCCAACATGCAGTCTCCCATGAGATGATAATGATACACCCCAACATGCAATCTCCCATGAGATGATCCACCCGAACATGCATTTCCCATGAGATGATCCACCCCAACATGCATTTCCCATGAGATGATCTGCCCCAACATGCAATCTCCCATGAGATGATCCACCCCAACCTGCAATCTCCCATGAGATGATCCGCCCCAACATGCATTTCCCATGAGATGATCCACCCCAACATGCATTTCCCATGAGATGATCCACCCCACCATGCATTTCCCATGAGATGATCCGCCCCAACATGCATTTCCCATGAGATGATCCACCCCAACATGCGATCTCCCATGAGATGATCCGCCCCAACATGCATTTCCCATGAGATGATCCACCCCACCATGCATTTCCCATGAGATGATCCGCCCGAACATGCATTTCCCATGAGATGATCCACCCCAACATGCGATCTCCCATGAGATCATCCACCCCAACATGCATTTCCCATGAGATGATCCACCCCAACATGCATTTCCCATGAGATGATCCACCCCACCATGTATTTCCCATGAGATGATCCACCCCAACATGCATTTTCCCATGAGATGATCTGCCCCAACATGCATTTCCCATGAGATGATCCACCCCAACATGCATTTACCATGAGATGATCCACCCCAACATGCATTTCCCATGAGATGATCCACCCCACCATGCAATCTCCCATGAGATGATCCGCCCCAACATGCAATCTCCCATGAGATGATCCACCCCAACATGCATTTCCCATGAGATGATCCACCCCAACATGCATTTCCCATGAGATGATCCGCCCCAACATGCAATCTCCCATGAGATGATCCACCCCAACATGCAATCTCCCATGAGATGATCCACCCCAACATGCATTTCCCATGAGATGATCCACCCCAACATGCATTTCCCATGAGATGATCCGCCCCAACATGCAATCTCCCATGAGATGATCCACCCCAACATGCATTTCCCATGAGATGATCCACCCCAACATGCATTTCCCATGAGATGATCTGCCACAACATGCAATCTCCCATGAGATGATCCACCCCAACATGCAATCTCCCATGAGATGATCCACCCCAACATGCATTTCCCATGAGATGATCCACCCCAACATGCATTTCTCATGAGATGATCTGCCCCAACATGCGATCTCCCATGAGATGATCCACCCCAACATGCAATCTCCCATGAGATGATCCACCCCAACATGCATTTCCCATGAGATGATCCACCCCAACATGCATTTCCCATGAGATGATCCGCCCCAACATGCAATCTCCCATGAGATGATCCACCCCAACATGCAATCTCCCATGAGATGATCCACCCCAACATGCATTTCCCATGAGATGATCCACCCCAACATGCATTTCCCATGAGATGATCCGCCCCAACATGCAATCTCCCATGAGATGATCCACCCCAACATGCATTTCCCATGAGATGATCCACCCCAACATGCATTTCCCATGAGATGATCTGCCACAACATGCAATCTCCCATGAGATGATCCACCCCAACATGCAATCTCCCATGAGATGATCCACCCCAACATGCATTTCCCATGAGATGATCCACCCCAACATGCATTTCTCATGAGATGATCTGCCCCAACATGCGATCTCCCATGAGATGATCCACCCCAACATGCGATCTCCCATGAGATGATCCACCCCAACATGCAATCTCCCATGAGATGATCCACCCCAACATGCAATCTCCCATGAGATGATCCACCCCAACATGCATTTCCCATGAGATGATCCACCCCAACATGCATTTCCCATGAGATGATCCGCCCCAACATGCAATCTCCCATGAGATGATCCACCCCAACATGCAATCTCCCATGAGATGATCCACCCCAACATGCATTTCCCATGAGATGATCCAACCCAACATGCATTTCCCATGAGATGATCCGCCCCAACATGCAATCTCCCATGAGATGATCCACCCCAACATGCACTCTCCCATGAGATGATCGACCCCAACATGCATTTCCCATGAGATGATCCACCCCAACATGCATTTCCCATGAGATGATCTGCCCCAACATGCAATCTCCCATGAGATGATCTGCCCCAACATGCAATCTCCCATGAGATGATCCACCCCAACATGCAATCTCCCATGAGATGATCCACCCCAACATGCATTTCCCATGAGATGATCCACCCCAACATGCAATCTCCCATGAGATGATCCACCCCAACATGCATTTCCCATGAGATGATCTGCCCCAACATGCAATCTCCCATGAGATGATCCGCCCCAACATGCATTTCCCATGAGATGATCCGCCCCAACATGCATTTCCCATGAGATGATCCACCCCAACATGCATTTCCCATGAGATGATCCACCCCACCATGCATTTCCCATGAGATGATCCGCCCCAACATGCATTTCCCATGAGATGATCCACCCCAACATGCGATCTCCCATGAGATGATCCGCCCCAACATGAATTTCCCATGAGATGATCCACCCCACCATGCATTTCCCATGAGATGATCCGCCCCAACATGCATTTCCCATGAGATGATCCACCCCAACATGCATTTCCCATGAGATGATCTGCCCCAACATGAAATCTCCCATGAGATGATCCGCCCCAACATGCAATCTCCCATGAGATGATCCACCCCAACATGCAAACTCCCATGAGATGATCTGCCCCAACATGCAATCTCCCATGAAATGATCCACCCCAACATGCATTTCCCACGAGATGATCCACCCCAACATGCGATCTCCCATGAGATGATCCACCCCAACATGCAATCTCCCATGAGATGATCCACCCCAACATGCATTTCCCATGAGATGATCCACCCCAACATGCATTTCCCATGAGATGGTCCGCCCCAACATGCAATCTCCCATGAGATGATCCACCCCAACATGCAATCTCCCATGAGATGATCCACCCCAACATGTATTTCCCATGAGATGGTCCACCCCAACATGCATTTCCGATGAGATGATCCGCCCCAACATACAATCTCCCATGAGGTGATCCACCCCACATGCAATCTCCCATGAGATGATCCACCCCAACATGCAATCTCCCATGAGATGATCTGCCCCAACATGCAATCTCCCATGAGATGATCCACCCCAACATGCATTTCCCATGAGATGATCCACCCCAACATGCAATCTCCCATGAGATGATCCACCCCAACATGCAATCTCCCATGAGATGATCCGTCCCACCATAGCGATGCTTCAAAAAGTCAACCTTTCAAAGAATAACAGCCACTATGATTGATTGGCCTGCTGACACAGTACTAAATCACAACTCGTAGCAGCTGCCTAATGAGGGGTCCCTCAAATAGACGCTTGACTTAGTGCACAGACACGTGGGGTAGGGGAGAAAGACATGACACAGGGCAGATTTGAGTCCTTGTTATGCTGTATATAAACCCTGTGAGTAGGGGCACTTTGATACTGTTTTGAAAGTGTTTGAATAAATCCCAGATTGCATGGAGGATTTACACCTTCGGGAAAAAGCTCTGGAGTTCACATTAGATTTGAAGGCGGTAAGAAGTCAAGTTTGAAACGAGAAAATAATGTAGTTAGAGAGTGGAGGAAAATTCAAATATAGACAGCAGCAGCAATGACAGCAGTGGATGCAGTCACAACTGCTGTACTGTCTCCAGTGGGCCACACTGTTGTCATGAAGTTGAGAGGCTGGTCATGGGTGGAGATGCACTCCCGCTGCACACATTTCAGATAATCAAGCTTTGGTGGTTGCACTTTACAGCTTTTCATTTGGTTTAACCTTTTCAGTTTGGGCTATTTGGTGTCACAAGCGACACCTATAAACTGTAACTACTGCATTGAAGTACAGCTAGGTGGGAATGGGATATGAGGAGGGACACACAGCTTGTAGGTGTTGTCTGGTTATTACCCATCCATAAGATGGCCATAACAATGCTAATCCCTATGCCCATTCCCACCCAGTACCTGCCACTTCCTGCCCAAAAGACCTCCTCAGGGAAACTCTTTGAGCTCAATTTAATCAAGCTTTTCCATATAACTATGCACTCAATGTGCTTGTCAATGTTTTTCCAAAGCAGCCTTCTGAGAGCTAATGGCTTAATTGAAGTTGTAAACCCACTACTGGTGAAATAAAAATAATATCTAAACCAGGTCTGCCTTTATCCACCCGATTTATAAGCCCTCTGCGTGTCCTTCACTCTTAAAAACACGCATTGGCAAAGCCAACAGTTTTAGCATGGTTTTAAGTACTAGGCAGTTACCAGGCACTGCTATTAGATTCCCAGGATCTCGGACCATTTTTCACCTTTTTAATACCACTGCGGCTGTGTCTTGCAAGTGTATTTTCCATACCTACACAAAAGCACAAACTGTTGGCATTGCCAATGCTTGTTTTAATAGAACCATCAATGAAATGGTCCAAGGCAAGGGGCCCTTTGTACAGAGGACACCTTTCATGTAACATTTTAAACTTACTTTTCGAGATGGCCTCTTCTGAATGAGCTTGTAAACTTGCTCCCAATAATCTACACAAAACAAACTAAGGGGGCAAACCAAGGTGCATGAAGAACCCAGCTTTATTTATATACTCGGGCTGGTAGACGTCCCCAGACTTTCTCAATGAATTCCTGAGAGTTCAGGAGTTATAAACTAAACACATTACATCGTCATATTCATAAAAAAAGCAATTTTTAAAGCTGCCATTGGCTATTAAGATAAGGTCACATACATTGTTATATACATTTCATCTTTCAAGTGGATAATCACTACCTTTGAATATGGCCAGGGTCCCTTCTACTATGCCGGACGTCATGTACCGCACATCACCAGACTGTGCTCTGATTGGTTGCCACCACAATAAGCTGACACTGTTAAAATACTGGTGCCTGTTACTGTTCTGGCCTTGGGTGTTACACGTATCCACAACAGTCCAATTAACTTTGTTGGGAAAGGAGAGATAGAAACGTTGCCTTGGCCAAAGAACTATCAAACCCGCTCCCATCTCATCTCACACCAGGCCCCAATATCACAGATGGTTTGCTCAACCTTGGACAGTTTGTTCTGTACTCCCCTTGACACATACTGTTGCTTGGAGGTGTTTGATCTAATTGGGTCATTATGTATGTAGCTTATACATTTTAGTGTGAGGCCAGTGTATGAGACCCTTTGCTGTCAATGTATTCAACCAGTTAATGTGTCATTGGTATGTGCGTTGATCTGCCGTCACCATTGGGGGCGCTGTGGCTATATCTTGCTAGTGTGTTATTTGCAAAGTTACTATGTGCACCTGGGGATGAAAACGTGTATATTTCTGTCTGCTAGCAACAAGACTAATTCAATTGTTGCTTATCTAAGCTGGAAGCATGGAGAAAGCATGTTTGTGCAGTTTCAGCTATCCTCCCTTTTCTCTCAGCCTTGTCACTTTCAGTTGTCTGGACACCATCATGAACCAACAAAAATCCCTATTAAGCTATTTAAATTACAATGCTGTGCTTTATAATCATGTGCTGTGTGGGTGCTTGCCAAGGGAAAACATTGTGCTTTTCTTGTCATTTATGTTCTCTCTCTGTGTATTCAGCAACCTAACCCTCCCTATAATGTGGCACCTAGTTCCCTGCAGTCTAACAAACAACCTCTATCCTGCGTGTGTATCATTCTACATAACGGCAGCAAGCACAAAGTGGCACCTTATTCTAGTTTTCTTATTCTAGCCACTTTTGAACACACCATTTTTCTTAAACATATTGACAGATATTCTGTATGTTTTTTCTTGCGTGAAAGGTTGTTTCCCAAGCACTTCACCACTTGAGTAAGGTGTCATGAGGATAGGCCTTGTGTCACTAGCTTTTTTGCGCCACACTCACTATCCCATTCCTGCAAAAAGTGAACGTGTATAATTTCAGTGGCACATCCATACATTTGATGCAAATCTCCTTCTCATCCCATACTCGAAACATAGACAGTGCAGAGGCAGATGAGTCTCGGCGATCAGTACTCAGCTGTGGAATATCCTTCCATTAGATGCCATACACGCCCAATCACACAAGCCAACGACCCACCTATTCGAACCTCCCCCTGCCTGACTCTCTATACTGGTAGAGTTCCTATTACATTTTACCATTGTCTCTTTCTCTACTCCTCCTTTGCTATGCCACTGCTACTGCATCGCCTGTTTAACAGTCGTTCTACTCAGCGCTCTTCACGTCGCTGCACTCCTTCTCCACTCCATTGCAGCTGGGTCAGCTATATCATCACTTGCTTGTAGCACTCCTCACCGTCCACACATTGCTGCCAGCACCAAGAGTCAAATACATTCACAGTGCATGCTAAATGATGAAACCTTGGAGCCAATATGTTTGCAAGACCATATTCCTGAATTTGAAAAAGAAATCTGACAACAGCTGAAAGATAGTAAACATGGTGCCTATGGAAATTCAAATTGTGAATGAAATGTATCTCCAGCTTTGGACATGGGAAGTTTCCACCAATTCTGGAACTGCTGAAGACTCCAACCTGATACCCCTATGATATCAATGGAGTATTATGGAATACTAAACTCCAAAATTATGTTCCGCTTTGCTATTCGGCGGTAATAACATGATCATGTCCCCCCCAAATAATGAGCTAATATAGACGTGTTGATTGTAGGGCAACAGTGAAATGCATACCCTATCAGAGATGCAGTCACTATGGGAACCAACCACCACATACATGTAAGTGGCAGACAAGGGTGCAAATGTGTCTTTATTGGAAATATGCATCATTCATTTAGGAACCAGAACAGAATGCTCTGACATGAATGATATCATTTAAATAGTGCTGCAAGGCTTGGATTAATAAAATAATTGATTAGAGCCAGAGAGTCAATTAAGATTGTTTGTAGGCAAATTGCATGTCAAATTAAAAATCATTTGGTAAAGCAATACATCCAATAAACTGTAGGTATAATCAGCAGACTGCACACAGGTAGGGCTACGACTGTAACTGTAGTGTAGCGTTACACGCTTGGCGGGACACATTAGTATATGTTCGTTTGTCTGTAATTTCCTAGGTTAGGACTGAGAGGAATTTCCCACAAGTTCTCTGATATGTAAGAACCAGTCATGAGGCCGACAGCAAGAAATATAATATTGTTATCGTGTTGAAATTCCATTCAAGCGTGATCACGAGCTACAACTTGAGGTTGGTTAAACACACAATACACACAATACACAATAACAACATATTGTGTACTGTGCAGCAGTATATCAACTATGCACGAGGCAATGTTCCGATAACAGCCTTAGATTCTATTTTCTTAGGCTTTTACTTTATATTGTGTCGCCCATGCACTTGAATGTATACAAATGTGTATATGGCTGTTGTCTTGTTAGTTGTCAACATGAGGCAGTTAATGTAGGTAGCAAATTCATCTTTAATGAGAAGGAATTTCACTAGTAGTAAATTGCAGCGTGATTTTTGAGTCTGTTCCGTCTGTGACTGGCTTCATATCCCTAGAATTGTGATGAAAGTTAGCAAATACTTTTGGGGATCCATTCTTCTACCATGTGACTATATAGCCTGAAATCTAATTCTAGAATTGGGTAAGAAATTAGATTAACAGCCCTGGCAAATGCAACAAAGATAGCAACCACCATTAATACAGCTGAGTCACCTCCTGCACCTAAGTAAATAACTATTTGAGCTGTGATACGTTGCTGACACACTACTGACACGCTGCTGATATGCTGCTGACACGCTGCTGATATGCTGCTGACACGCTGCTGACACAGTGCTGATATATGCTGCTGATACGCTGCTGACACGCTGCTGATATGCTGCTGACACGCTGCTGACACAGTGCTGATATATGTTGCTGATACGCTGCCGACACGCTGCTGTGTGCTCTGATGGTGGCAACCTACTTAGATTAGTTATGCTTCATACCCCATGTGTGAACATATAAGCTTTGTATTCAGCATTTACATTTCACATACCTTCTAGGGGATGTCTGTTTTATGTGGGCGAGGTAACCTGGATGACGTCATAAGTCGGTCTACGTTGTGTAGTGGAATGACTATAGTGGAATGACAATGTTGTTTGATCAGTAATGGTGGGCTAAGATTAGTATGAATAAGAACTGTCCTACGTGTACAATAAATGGGATTCTTTTCACAGCACAACTGCCTTACACAATTCTTGGTGTGGCTGCTCTTAAATATTGTTTGTGTCCTTTAGTCCAAGCGAGCGACTGCGACACTGGCTCCAACTCTGAGTTGTCCTACTTCACACAGAGCTCAGACTTCTCCATCACACCGCAGGGCGTCATCAGTTCCAGCCAGTGCCTCAACTATGAGCGCATCAACCATGTCTATGAATTTGTGGTGATCGCCGTGGACAAAGGGTTCCCGCCGCGCACCGGCACTGCTTCCGTGCGCATCCGCATGACGAACGTGAACGACGAGGCACCCGTGTTTTCCCAGACCACGTAAGAATTGTTTTTAGAGCTCTTGAGCGTTTCCTCTTTTCATGGTGGTGCATTTGTTGGGATTGGGTGTCGCAAGGGTGCTCTGCGTGCTTGCATATGATGCTGCCGCATAAAGACTGTGGATGAAATAGGGGGTGGCAGAGGTGGTGTCTGTCACAATATCTTGCAGGAATTTTGGTTGTGAAAGGCCGTCGTATAGCTCAGTTTGATGAGTGTTTCTGCAATTTTCTTAGTCCTGCACTTCCAATCCAGGTCAAGTCAACCTTTGATCCTTTCTGGTTCCTTAAAATTAGTACGATTGTGTTGGGTTTGTGACAGCACCTATTTTTCAAGTGTCGCTCTGTGCTATGTGTTCTATAAATTGTTATTATCATTTTATGGCTGGGAAGGTCAGGCGTGCAAGGCAATATCAAACGCAATTGATGGTTTGTTTTGGTATTTCATATAGCGCTAACTTGTGGCCTTCCGGCTGCTTGCTAGCAACGTCAGACACTGTCATGCTGCAAAGTTTTTAAAAAGAACAGATTCCGACAGGCAGAGTAAACTTAGCGAGCATGACAGCACCACGGGCTGTCTGCTGGTGCCCCAGGCCATGAGTTCCCTAGAAGGCGCTAGGCCCTGAGAAGCCTCAAAGACCCTGAAGGAGCTCATATTCATTCCTCCAATAGGCAGGATATCTGAGCAGTCCCGAGGTCACTCTCAAGTGAGGGTGGGCTTCAGTTTGTGAGTCACCTACTGAGTATTTGTTTTTGAAGCACCCAATTAACCTGCCGGTTTCCCTTTGAGGGTCTAGTCCAGGGTTGTCCAACTCCAGGCATCGTGGGCTGGAAACCTGACGGGTTTTCAGGACATAACTCATTAATAACTCATTAATATTCATTAGTAAAAATGTGCATGCATACATTTAGAATCATTGTATGCAAGTCTATGTGATGAATATTAATGAGGGGTATCCTTAAAACCTGCCATGGATCTGGCCCTCAAGGCCTAGAGTTGGACAAACCCTCTGCTTGTGCCACTTCTTCCTCAACGCCTTGCGTTCGCACCTCCTGCTGGTTTTTCGTAGGTTTGTAGTCTGCTGTCAGCACATATCTCAATCTACACTTCCTTAGTTACTATCATCTAGGCCAGCCTTGGTTATGGGAAGGTGACAAATACAAGCAGAAATCACGTTGAAATACAAGCGGAAACCACATTGGAAATTGTTTTTGGAAAGTCATACCTGCCTTTACCATAGAAAAAAGATAAGGTTTGTTGTGCACCAATGACAATCCGTGAACTAAATATCAGATCATGAAGTAATAGTATCTACTGCTATGCGTGTTGCAAGGCCCTTGTCCGAAGCAACTTTATCCACACGATTCAGTTGACGACCAACGTCAGGACCAAGAAAGCTACGGATACTTTAGAGTTCCTTTCTTATTTAATTGAGGAACCATTTTAAGTCTTCAGCATTGTTTTTATAGAGGTTTACAGCCAATCGGCCACTTTGTGTCCACCACATTGTTTCCGTGTCACTCTGTTTCCACTGCATTAGGTACAGAACGTTCCTTGCGGAGGATGCGGGCCCCAACACCCTGGTGGCTACAGTGCATGCAAAGGACCCCGATGGTGACAGCGTGTCCTACCTGATCGCTGCAGGCAACGAGGAGGGCAACTTTGAACTGGACAGTCAAAAAGGTAGGATGAAGTAGAGATGCTAACTCTACTTGAGTTCCCAACACTCAAAAACTTGAGGAGAACCATCTCTGGTTCCGGAAGCACCTCAAGACCTTCCTCTTTTCTTCTGCCTTTGCTCCCCCTCTCCCCTGCTGATCTGTTCTCTCTTGGCACTGTGCAGCTGGCCACCCTCTGTCCTCCAGGCCCAGGTACCTGCTCACCCTGCCACCCTCCCACACTGCCTCCGGGCCACCCCTTGCACTGGGGTCTGTATCTGTACCCACACAGCCCCCCCTTTTTCTTCCTGCACTTATCAGACCTACCCTGTCTGCTGCCTTAAACCTATCATTAGCTAATTGCTGGCTGCACTACCACTGTTTGTTGCCTTTATTATTTATTTATTGTTATTTATCTGTTTCTCCTCTGCTTCGCACTTTCCACTTCTCCCCCCTTTCATGCACTTTTCCCCTACCCCTCTCCCATGCACTTGCGCGTTATCAATGTCACTGGGCCTAGTAAGGTCGATGTTTTGTTCTCCCCTGTTCCCTTCCCTTACCTTGTCGCGCTCTGAAACATGTGTACGAGCGCAATAGAAATAAAATATCAATATCAATATCAATAACATCCTCTTGCTGAGAGCCCACTTGGAGCCCACAGGAGCGTGTGAGCCTTCACACGGTGTGCGATGAATAATTCTCGCCACACGTGTACAACATCTGTGTCTATGCATTCGGGAGATGCCCGCTGTTTGCAAGTTAGATCAGGCTCATTAACAACATTTTGCAAACAATACCTCTTTGACATAAATATAGAAGTAAATGTTCGGGGTCCAGAGAGGCTGAACCACCTCGCTTCTGCAGTCTATAACCCTTGGCCAGTGTTTCTCATTATGTAGCTTGCCAGATGTTTCCTAATACAATTCCCATGATCCTTCACCACTGACAATGCCGGCTATGGAGCACTGGAGTTTATGTTCAAAAGATCTGGAGGGCCACATAACGAGTAACCATGACCTAGATGGACAGATAATTTACGAACATGTGCTTGATGCTTAAATGCAATAGGATTTGTCGCTGAAGGCTGGCATTTATTGGGCCACATTAGTCACCTGCTTTTGCTTCTTTCCTTTTCATTGTGCTGGGGTTTGTTATGACTTCACGGTTCCAAAAAGGAAATAGCTGGATGCTTTCACCACTTCATCGTCACGGAGGAAGGATAGCTCAGGGGCAACGCGCTTGTTTTGGAAGCAAGACAACACAGCACGACCCTGGTTCGAATCCCGATCCCGTGCCTCCACTAGTTGTAATTGTAATTGGTTATTTATAACGTGGTTAATACCCAGAAGTTTCTAAGCGTGGACCCGGAGCACTACAGGTACGATCCCTGGGTCCATGCTTAGGGTATTAAGCGCGTTATAAATAACCTATCATATCATGGGTGTCACCTTGCTCCAGATTGGCTGGCACAGGTAAACTGGTAACTCTCACAACCACTTCTAGGATTCAGAAAGCGGTCATTGAAGTTTCAGGTTTAGGAGCCATGTGCTCATCAACATTGAAATCTACAAGTCCCACTTGCGCCACCTCCCCCCCCCCCATTGACAGTCGGGA
Source organism: Ambystoma mexicanum (assembly GCF_040938575.1). NCBI lineage: Eukaryota > Metazoa > Chordata > Amphibia > Caudata > Ambystomatidae > Ambystoma > Ambystoma mexicanum. The sequence continues at coordinate 884,142,236 of NC_090933.1, forward strand.
GCCTATTCAAGGACTGAGGTGCCACAGACCGCACTGTAGGTGTACTGTGCGTCCTCTGTCTCAAACTGGACATTCAGTACTCAATTGCAACATTTGGTAGCATCATTGCCTCCCCCCACCACCACCTAACAACCTGTGTAGCTCCCCTCCTTGCTTGGTACTCTAGTTTAGAGGGACTTCTTACTAATATAGTACATTGTTCCTGGTAGAATACGATAGGAACTAAAGTAAGTCTTTTCTTCAAGCTATAATGTGGTCATTGAAATACGTACACATAAAATACAGAAACGATGCTGATGGCAAATGAGTGATGGAAACAGACACATGTTGACATGCATGGAAGCAGTTACTGGATTTGATGGCGCCAGAATTGTTGGACATATGTTTCTAAGGCTGGCATCGGCAGCTGTTTTTCTCATCTCAGGCTGCCTCGCGCATGCCGTCTGACTCACACTGACTGTGACACACAGTCAGCAGGCGTCAAATGTTTTATTCAAAAGTAAACATTGTCTTTCACATTCTGCCTGGAAGCACCCTAGTGCTGCTGGCGTATTGCGTGTAGCTCGTAGGAATGTAATTAAGTAAATCAACCTTTTCGACCCCGCTCTTTGGGTGTGTTGGCATGTAACTATGTTACCCCAGGGTCACCCCCCATCCCCCTGTAGTCACATTCCTCACTTATATGACCTCTAGACAGAGACAGAAATATCCCAAGCCCTAACCTCTGTCACCGCCATGGTCCATCTTCTCCCAGGTCTACATGGATCGCAGAGGTCCTGGTCACTTCCTGTTTTCTTTTCTGTACAGAGAGGATGAAAGGGGCATATCTATAGTGTAATGTACTCATCATCCTTTCATCACGAGGCGCTGCGCGAGTTTCCCTCGTGAAGAATGGATGAGTGGAATGCGGTGACGAACGACGGAGCAAATGCAGTTTCAAATGTGTAACGTTCAGTTGCTGCCCGCGGTCGGTGGGGCCTGTCCACCTTTACTTAGCTTTGATTGTGAATAAATAATCTCCCAACAGTACATGCCTCTTTGCCTTACCTTAACCACTTCAAGTGGCAACGAGGATTACTTCCAGGCCCCACCGCCCCCCCCCCTTCATCACAAGCGCTTCAGGACTCTCCAGCTTCGCATTCGTGAGCGTATAGCAGGCCTTGCAGCTGTGCCAAAAGCTGTGGCTGCTCTGGTCGCCCGATCAGCTTCACTTCTTTGAGCGTGTAGCAGGCCGTGCAGCTGTATTAAAAGCTGTGGCCGCTCCGCTCCATTTGCATCCAGTTCCATTTCTAGTAACGCCGCAGCGAGCGTTTAAACCAAGTGAGTGTCTGCGCAGCCCTTCTGAGTTTTCTTTTTGTTCTTCATGTGTGTTTATTTCCGGTTGTGTACCATCCGGACACGCCTCCTTGCCTACTTCAAGTTTCTGACCGTATTTCACGGTATATAAGCACCTTTTTGCCTTCTTCAGGTTTTGTACCGTATTTCATGGTATATGAGTGCAAGTGCATTACTTTACTAGTATATGGAAAATAGGGGCAAGCAAGAAATCGTTAACAGCCCACGTGTACCACAGCGAGTCACAAGTTTTGCTGGACATATTTTAACATTTGGGATGCATGATTCACTGAATTGTATCTAAAATTTAAAGGACTGCAACTGTGCAATTTGATCATCTCATCACAGCTGTGTGGTGCATACCCTCATCTCGTCCACTATGTCTTTCAATAGTGTACCACCCCCCATGTTTTTCCTGTCTGATGTCGGTGAGCCAGCAATTCCATGGAAAAGGTGGATTAAATCATTTGAACATTACGCTGGTGTTGTATGTGGTCAGAACTGCAGCGTGGAGAAGAGGAAATCTCTTTTGATGCATTGTTTAGGCCCAGCAGGGCAGGAAAAGTTTGAAGACCTAACAGATCTACTTCCTGATGAAAGTAATGACCTAAATTAATATGAACGTTCTGTGAAGAAGATGGGCAAGCATTATGAAAGAAAATTGAGTACCATTTTGGAACGTTATAAGTTTGGGAAGAGAACTCAAGAAGAGGGCGAGAGTATAGAACAATACATCACCAATTTGAGGAAATTGGCTAAAACATGCAATTTCAATGCCCAATTGGATGTGAGATTGAGGGATACATTCATGTTGGAGTGTAGGAGTAGTAAAGTAAGAGAAAGGTTATGGGCTGAAGATGATCCCAACCTGGACACAGTTTTACGCATAGCCAAGGAAGTGGAGCACACCGAGAAATGTGTCAGAGAATTGGAAGACAGAATACAGACTACTGATATTAAACAAGATGTTTCCAAAGACAAGATGGTGACACCCACTGTGAACAAGAACAATGAGTCCATTGCTCAGGTATCAGAAAGCCTCAATAGAAGATGCAAGTCGGAGAGGAGTGGAAGGTTGCCTTGGAATGATGATAAAAGAAAAAAACTAAGCCGTAGAGTCAATAACGGTGATGGGAGGAAGAAGAGTCCGCGCAGACGAGGAGATGACTCTAGGAAGAAGAGTACAGGGAAATGTTTTAGATGTGCTAGCATGGATCATTGGGCGGATAACTCAGGATGTCCTGCTCTGAAAATTATATGTGGGAAATGCAAGGGCAAGGGACATTATGCCCGATGTTGTAGAATGCAGAATACTTCCACTAACTGGATAGGAAATGATGAGTATAGTGATGAAGATGGAGAAGAATGTGTGTTTGTCCTAACAGATGAAGAAAATGAACAAGAAATGGAAAGTCCCAAAGCCGTAGTGTGTGTTGATGGAACCAACATGCACATGATGATTGATTCAGGAGCTAAATATACCTTGATACCACAGAATCTCTGGGACAGAAAAAAACATGAGTATTTGCATGAGCCAGACATAAAACCCAGAGCTTATGGTGAAGTCAAAATAGATATCATTGGATGGTTCTGGGGAGCACTCAGATTCAAGGAAAGGAAAGCCAATGGGAAAATATACATAACAAAAAAGGGGAGAACACCCTTGTTAAGTTGGACTCACCAAAGCAAACTCAAAGTAAAATTGGATGCCGCATCGGACGAGTCTGTATATTCTATTGAAAGCGGTGCTGGGAAAATTCAAGAGATTAAAGGGATCACTAGCAGTGTTGACACGATGAAGGAAATTTTCAGGAAGGAAATTGGATGTCTGCGCGGTTTTGTTCATGAGATCAAAATGAAACCAGGATATGTTCCTGTGGCACAGAAGTTGCGCAACATCCCACTCTCTATGAGAGAAGAATTGAGAAAGGAGATCAACTTATTGGAAGATCAGAAGATCATTGAAAGAATAGATGCCAGCGAATGGGTTTCGCCATTAGTAGTGCTGAGGAAAAAATCTGGAAAATTGAGAATATGTGTGGACATGAGACAATTAAATAAAAGTGTGATCCCAGACAGACATCCACTCCCTAATATACAAGAGATTGTGTCCACCATTGGAACTTCAAAGTATTTCTCTACTCTTGATTTAACATCAGCGTACCATCAAGTTAAACTTCATAAAGAATCTAGGAAAATGACGGCATTCATTACGCCGGATGGATTATATCAATAAAGGAGACTACCCTTTGGGTTAGTATCAGCTGCTTCAGTATTTCAAAGGATCATGCACAAGCTGTTTGAAGGTGATGAAGGGATTATTTTCTTCCAAGATGACATATTAGTGCATGCCATTGACCAGAAGGTACATAATGAAAGATTACACCATGTTTACAAGAGGTTATATGAGGCAGAATGACTCTCAGTAGAGAAAAATGTAACATCAATCGCAGCGAAATTGAATATCTAGGACATACCATTTCTGCAGGAGGCATAAGGCCAAAGAAGCAATTAGCTGATGCCATAATGAACATGCCAAGACCAAAAACAAAGGAAGAGGTACGAACGTTCATTGGGATGGCGGAGTATTATTCAAAGTTTATAAGAGATTTTGCTATACATACAGTTCCACTCCGTGAACTTTTAAAGAAGAAGATATTTGAATGGAACAAGGAGTGTGAAGAGGAATTTGAAAATATCAAGTCAGAATTAAACAGAGCACCATCGTTGAAGAACTTCAAGAGTGGAAAGAAGACCATAATTATGACAGATGCGAGCAACTTGGGATTGGGGGCTGTTGTCACCCAAGAAGTTGACGGAAAAGAAGTTCTAATTGCGTTCGCGTCAAGATTGTTAAAATGTGCAGAAAGATCGTACGCTGCAATAGAGAAAGAAATATTGGCCATCAAGTGGGCGACAGAGAAGTTCAGAAATTTCACCTGGGGAGTGGAAGTGGAGATTCGCACTGACCACAAGCCATTGATACATGTCATTATGAATAAATGTTTGGACAATGTATCCAACAGGATCAAAAGATGGGTTGTACTTCTGCAGGAATACAACTGTACAGTACGATATGTACCAGGAGTGAAAAATCGTGCTGCTGACTGTCTGTCACGGCTTACCAACAATTCTGAGACAGATGATGAAAGTGAAGATAATTCATAAGTTGTTTTGAATATAGAAGCACTATCCATATCCAAAGCTGAGTGGGAAGAAGCAGAGAGACAAGATGATAATATGGGTCAGTTGAAGCAAATTATACAAAGCAACGGAAGTTTGAGGAAAGTTAAATTTGAGGACACCAGTCTCATCGAATACTGGAGAGTTGCAGATGAACTCAATGTAAGAAATGACAGAGTCATGAGAGGAGATTGAATAATTCCACCTGCGAGCCTACGACAAAGAATCATTGATTTGGGTCACGAAGGCCATCAAGGGATGGTGAAGACTAAACAGAGAATACGTGATGATTTCTGGTGGCCCGGATGTGATCTACAAATCGAGAGAGCTATCAGAGAATGTATCCTTTGTAATCAGAGTGACAGAGCATGTGTGAGTGTGAAGTACCCAATGGTTATAACAAACATTCCAGGAAAAGTATGGGATGAAGTAGGCATAGATATACTAGGACCTATTCATTGTGACGGTAAACAACAATTTTGTTTAGTAGTCATAGATCTTCTGACCAGATGGGTAGAAGTTTTAATTAAACCTAATATGAATGCAAAGTTAGTAGTAGAATTCTTGTCAGAAATATGTGCCAGAGAGGGTTTCCCAAGAAGCATATTAACGGACAATGGTGTCCAATTCAGGTTGAAAGAAATGAAGAGATTCTGTACAAGTAATTCCATTGTACACAAAACAAGCGCAATATATCATCCACAAACCAATGGGGTGGTTGAGAGATTCAACCGAGTACTCAAGGACGCCATCCGTTGGGCTTGGGCTAATAGACTTAGCTAGGAAGAAGCAGCAAAAAGAAAAATAATTGCTCACCGTTTTACTCCACATAGTACGACAGGTTTATCACCCTTTGAATTAAGTAGGGGACGCAGAGCAAATACCAAACTGTCCCCATCCTGGTTAGAAAGGGAGACAGTTGTGAGGAAAGATTTTGGAGAGGCAGTAGAGAACATTAGGGACATCCAGCTAAAGAAAAAAACAGCTCATGATGGTCAAATAAGGAAAGGAAAAAAGAATAAGGTTCCAAGAGTAGGGAGTCTAGTAAGAATTAAACTACCCCCAGTACTAAGAGATGGACCCTGCAAATGGTCCAAGCCAGTAGGTGTGATTGAGGTCTTTAAACATGCAGTGAGAGTACAAGATGGCAGAGTTTGGAATATGGAGAGGGTGTATGTGATGAAGTCATGTAATGGTGTGAGAACTGGGGAAACAGTGTACAAAGAGCAACCAAGTTGGAGTGGTAGTGGAAACATGGAGAAGAATGGTGAGCATGTGAGACCGATGTCGAATAGAAGTGCAATGTCACAAATCTCCTTGCCAAAAACAAAATCAGATTCTTCACGTGTGTCAAGAATAGGAAGGATAATTCCGCAAGCCAGACCACATGAAAGATATTGTCTAAGGATGCAGAAGACACAGAAGAAATATTATCAGACAGTGTTCTACAAACAGCAAGAGACTAAGGAGGGGAGATGTGTAATGTACTCATCATCCTTTCATCACGAGGCGCTGCGCGAGTTTCCCTCGTGAAGAAAGGATGAATGGAATGCGGTGACGAACGACGGAGCGAATGCGAGTTTCAAATGTGTAACGTTCAGTTGCTGCCCGCGGTCGGTGGGGCCTGTCCACCTTTACTTAGCTTTCATTATAAATAAATAATCTCCCAACAGTACATGCCTCTTTGCCTTACCTTAACCACTTCATATAGCAAGGCTCGTGGGCGCTCCGATGATCCCTGCCCGGGTCCTATTCTTGGAACCAAAGCCTCTAAAAGCAGTCGACGTGGCACTGGGAGGACGGTATCCGGTAATATTATCCCCATATACATGCTTGCCATACATATGGTTGCCGGGAAAAGGCTGTGGTGACTTTATATATGGTGACCCTATATATGTGGTCAATGGGAGAGGGGTTGGAGGCGTATGCCCCGCTCCCCTTGAAAAAAAAGGTTTTCAATGTGATATTGTCCCTGCAAACCATGGGCATTTTTTGGCGACATTTTTGTCAGATGACATTTTTGCAGGGACATCATCACATGGAACCGGGAGGACTGGTGCTAAAGAACGTATTCATGTGGTGTGGAGCAGTCAGCAGGAGCATTCAGCAGCCTCATTGCTCCGGTAATGTCAGCACAGCGAGGCAACCTTGGGGAACGGGAGGGAAGAATAAGCATGGCGGATCAGGTAAGTTACTAGCTATTTCTCAATCACTGATCCAGACGCTCTGCGATTTGTTGTCGGGAAAATTGCAGTGCATCAGTGCAATTGCCTGTGTGCCAGGCAGCAGTCGGTAGGCTCAGGATCAGAATACGCTGCTAGGAATGCAAGGAGAGCTTGCATAGCCAATGAGGTGCCAATTAGGTCATCAGCATAAGTGACCTGCGAGCAGAAGAGCTGCTTACATTGAAGGTCTAATCGTGGTGAGGCAGGAGCCCACAGAGCCCACTCTTTGTCTTCTGTTGATCCCTCAACCAGTGCAAGAACAAGATGCAGGAACAGGGTGATGAATGGGCAGGACGCCCCCTCCTCTCGCTATGAGCACTAGAGTCCTATCCCTTACAGTAGGCTAAGATGTCGGTCTCGATCAGCAGGCCTGCCAAACACAAAGCTTGAACTACAGGAAGTCAATAAATAGTATACCTAACACTGCAGCAGAGGAGAGAACAATTGGTAATTCTTCCCAAATGACAGGCGACGGAAGGAAGGATGACTCAGACAAAGACCCAACTGCTGGAGGGCATTACATTTTGAGAGAAAAGACACAACACTCCGGCCCATGCCTAGAAGACACTGGAGTTTCCTCCTACAGACGAAAAAGAGAAACGGCTGGAGGAATAACTGAGTAGGTAAGTTACTTCAGCAGCATATTCCTAATTCAGAGAGTGAAAGGATCCCCCAAACAATGGATGGTGCCAAAGTACCTAACCCAACGATATCCAGCGAGGAGATCAGATGCTGAATCATGGGATATTGTCCACATGGATTCTCTGGTTCGGAATCTCACAAAATGAACCATCATTGGCAGATGTGGATATGGCATACTGAGGTCTTCTGGACAGAGAAGGGGGTGCTGCGCTTAAAAAGACAACTACATGGAGTGAACCGCTTAATCCCAGGAGCATTTAGAGCAGTCTTTAACAAGAGAATTGCAGGGTGTAAACCTTCTCAACGTGAAGTTGAAAATTAAGCTAATGTCAGACACGACCATGGAGGAAGGAACCACTGCTACTGCGACTGGATTTGAGGTTGCGGCAGTCCACAGAAACACAGAGATCCGAGGGTGGGGGGCAGATGTCTCACAAGCACATTCTGTTGTATATCCCCATCTCAGAGAAAAGTGGTTTAAGGAAAACCAGATGATCTGGCAAAAAACATAATTTGAGGATAGCAATTTCTCCTCTCCTCTACAAGGACAAGTGATACCTTCTCCTTAGAAGACTCTCTTTTAAGTGGAAAGGGAAGTAATAGCCCAAATCTCCATAGAAGCGCTAGGGTTAGGGTTCCATGCAATAGTCTTCATGATGCCCAAACTGGCAGGAGAATTCTGATTGGACATGGACTTGAAAAACTGAACGACTGGCTTCACAGCGTATAGTTCAAGATGGCAACTAGTCGACAGATCATTCCACTAGTTGATCAAGACAAGGTATGATGGCCATGCTTCGTCAGTTAAACTCATGTTGGCTGGTTTTAAGTGCAGAAAAAGCTTCAAAGAATTCTTGCACATGCTGATGCTATTTCTATTTTCCATGAACCTTCACAGGACTCCTCCCTCCCTGTGGCCATATTGCGACCTTTACAAATCCAGGTGCTACTTTGCCTTTCTCAGGCTTCAAAAGCAGATAGCAGAAGAGACTGTCTGTTTTACCTAACAATTGGCTTCCATTTGTGTTCATGTAAGTCGTTCGCTCTCAAAATTGTAACCATCAACATATTTTGACTTCCAAAAACATGGAATGACTTCCACAAGTAATGTTATGAGTCCCTTTTACAAAAACTGAATCACTGAATCCACCCCTGCCCAAAGGACTGGACTATCCCTGTGTGCACAGCCACAAAAGCGAAGAAGGGAGCTTCTGCCACCTCTAACGAATGCTTCAGCACTGCTGATAACCAACCATGCATCAGGGGACTAGCACCCTTGGCCAGACCTTCCCGGACACATTTTGATTTTCAGGACGGCTGTCCAGACTACAGGCTGACCCGGCAGGCATGAGAAGACACATGCTCCTTTTTCCCTTGCTGAAGACGAGGACCACCAGTAGCCCTTTCACTGGACTCTAGATTACGATATACATAGGATTCTCCTACGTGCACCACGTTTCTCGTCCTGATGAAGGCTGTTCCATCTACAGCTACCCAAAGATAGCTTCTAGGCAAACACATTGTGTGTTGAGCCAGATCACTTGTATTGTAAACACTCCACCATTGTATAGTCCCTACACCCTTGTTAATTATGTACCCCAATTACATTCTCAATACTCCGATTCTTCACCCCAAATAGGGAATACGGGGCTTGTAATTGTTGGAAATCCATACCCAAAATGTACTTTTGGGCCATGTTACTTATGTACCATGCCATGTATTGTATGCATGTTTTTTGTTGAGTATTCTATGTCTCCACAAGTGTATGTGTAACACATGCTACTTATATATTAAATAAGAAATAGAGTAGCATTCACCTCAAATTGTTTGATCTTTTTGAATATCAGGATTGAATGTTGTATTTCACTGGTTGGGCTCCCCACATGACCTTACTCAATTGTGTCCGATAAACGTTTACCTACCTGGGTAGAGTAAGGCATTAACCAGGTGCCCTTTGTTAAATAATATTAATTCTGGCCATAGTGTGGAGTGAAATAGCCCTGAATGCTATAATGAAAGGCCGGAATCAGTATGAGGGCTCCTCATAATGAAAGGCCCACTGTGACTCCACATGGAAATAAGGCCCTGCAATGCTAAACAAAAAGGAGCAAAGTTAGGCATCAACGCCTGGAGAAGCCTGAAAATGTTCTTTGCCACACACCAGGGAAAAACCTCAGGAAACATTTTCAAAAGGTCTGGAAAAACGGTGACCATATGGGCCGAAACAGCTGCATCCTGCATGTAAATGAAATGACCAGATTGTGTGCAAGTTTGCACTGTAGAATGGAGTTTTGTACTTTGGCCAAAATCATTGCCTGCAAAATCAGTTTTTCCCTCCGTTTGTATTAAGGACATGCTCTTCAAAATCTGTGCAGGAATGAAAGAAAGGAGCTACAAGTTTGTTCATCATGAGCCTATCACGAAAAGACATAGTAATTTGCAGAATCTACCTGGAGATTTTGAACTGCCACAGAATGAAAGGTTTCACGACTTCAGTAATATGGCAATGGTTTTTTACATTAACACTTTAAGTTTTCACATGCACAGCTAAAGTCTGGAAATATGTACATTATGTCGCCTTTCTGTGATCACCGTTTGCAGGAAATTACTGTGCAAGGGTTTTACATACAAAAGTGTGCATTTGCTAAGGTTGGATTAAATGTAAAATACTGTTCAGCAATGGGGAGAAATGGCAAGTCTTAAGTTGCATTTTCATGGGGATGAGCTGAGGAATTCTTTGGATCCCCAAGTTTTATGACCAAAACCACTCAGGCCATCGTACAACTGGTCATTTAGCCTTTGAAGCTCAGGGCTATTCTAAACAAATACCTCCCTCTTATTGTCAGAGCCCAAAAACCAGATCCCAAAGGAGGGGGCAGAATAATGAGGGGTTTCACAAGCCATTGCACAGATTGGGAGATGTGCTGCTTATGCAATAAATTGGGCAATATTAATCGTACCCTATCCGTGTTTGAATTTATGAACAACTGTTAGTGAACTGCTTGTGGTGAGACCAAAATGAATTTTATGCCACCTTCACACCCCAAGTTATTTAGGAATATATTATGGGGCATTCTTGGTGTGACTGAGAAATATGAAAATTTGAGGGAACATGAAGAAAGTGTTAAATATTCTGGACACCGAGTGCTAGATGTTTCATGAATACAGTTGGGGAGTAAAGGAGGAAACACCATAACTTTTCCATAGAATAACCTTCACACTTCTAGGTCAGATCATTTGATTCACAAAAAAATGTAGTGTCTAAATATGCTGGCATATGTGGAGTAATAGAAAGAAAAAGGGCATGTGTCATAATGTGAGATTTCCATGTGCAAAGTCAGGATCCAACTCCCTGTCCCAGTTAGATGATTGATGGGGTATCCTCCCCTGGCTTCTCAAGTCATTCCCCCTTTTGGGAACCCCTAAACATTGCCCTATCAATTTTGTGAGGAAGATGACTCAGCAGTGACGTCATTTGCCGTATATATAGGTTACTCCACCTCAAATGAGGATTTTCCTTCCAAATTTTGAGGTGACCAGCTGCCAAAATTTGAACCATCTTTGCAGAGAGAGAGGCCTAGGTCTTGCAGTGAAGCCGGGAGCTGGTGTAAGCTGACTTGGGAATTTTTGGTAGACAGAGAGAATCCTTGACTGACCCCAGGAAGTGAGGCCCTGATGCTTTGTGGCGCTCCAGGCAGCTCTCTTGTATAAGTATAGACATCCCCAGCAATAGATTAAACAAGCCATATCTTCTTTATCTGTTTGTGAAATTCAGACATTTTCCTATTGAACAGTATTTTATTTGTCTGTACATTTGTAACTCTCCCATTGACACATCTTTTGTTCATCTGTGCATTTAAGTCATTTTACGATTGAAAAAAAATCATCTCTCTGTTGCCTTTTAATTGTAGTCCTTTTTCCACCTAAAAGTCTTTTCTTTGCCTGCATATGTAAGTCATTTTCCTGTTGTCACACTAAAGAAAACACAGTTTTGTCGAATGGGACGGGTTTCAAGAAGCCAGTTGGTCTAACTTTGCTTTCCAAATCGTCTCTGGTGCACTATGTTGTGCTAAAAAACACATGCTCAACCACCTTGGTTTTTGCATGTGCTTGCTGCCATCCAGATGAAGGTTTAATTAATTTTAATGAGTTTTCTCTGTGTTGGCAGGTGCAGGTTTTGTCTAAAAACAAGGAAGAGATTTCTTCAGTGGATTTCTCTCTGGAGGTTGTTCACCTAAAACAGAAAGGACCCCTAGGTGCTTAGTCTAGAGATCCTTTTTCAGAACGATGTGGACCTGTGCGGATAGCACTGTGCACTAGATGTGCACTAGATCTAGTCGTTCTATAGCCGACCGGTTTCTGTGGAACAAGGTGGATGAGCCACATTCATCAGGGCTAGGCAAGGCATCAAGGTATATGCCCGCTGTTATTTAGTTGCAGCAGCGGTGTCTGCTTAACTTCTGTACCTCTCCCTGTAGGGATGACAGGAGGGAGGGGTGAGAGATGGAGCAGGGATAAATATCCAATTTAAAAACCTCAACTGTAGGTCTGTTCCAAAACACTGCATTGCATTATCAGTAAGGCAAAGGCTTATCCTCTCCGTGTGGTATGGATGCTCTCCACGGGGGGTAAGACGGCCCGGAACCTGGGGGCCAAATAACAATTATTACTGTCAAGTGTGATGCACTCGTGCATCTAGGATAGGAAAGCGACAATACTCTTTGTATAACTATCCATTTTTAACCAAATTGCATGAGTTACACTGTCAAGCTGCACGCGCTATGCGTTGCAGCTTCAAATTCAGCAAGTGCACAACAAAAACACCCTGTGTACACACGCAGGTCCGCGTCCCTGCTTCTCGACCCCTGCTTGCGGGGGAGTGGCTGGCCGCGGATAGCATCTAAGAGATGCCGCTTACCTGGAGCGAACGTCTCTGGTGGTCCTACGAGCCGCGCGCGAGAGGTTTCTTCACCGCAGCTCGCGCTACCATTCTGCTTATGTTGCCATGGCGCTGCAAGTCGCATGGTCACGTGAGCCTGACTCCAGCATGGCCGTCCCACTAGGAGGAGGCGGCGGCGGCCATCACGGAGTCAGGCGCCGCGGGTAGCACATCAGAGGCCCTGTTGCGGGAGCTTTCCCATGTGTGAGGAACAATGGTCTGACACTATTGGCTGTGTGCCGGGTGTCAAACACATGTTTTTAGGCCACGTATAGTGATCTCATGTGGCCAGGCACCGCGTAAGTACCGTGTGGCAGCCGCATGTCCGCGGCTCGGGTGCCGAATCGCCACACACCATTAGACTACACTGTCCAAGCCACAAATGTCTCACATAGATCGGAGGTGCTGGAGGTGCATGTTTCCCATTTGCCTCTTTCATATTAAACACACATTGTTGTTCCTATTGTGAGTAATCTTGGTCCAAAGCCTACCTGTTGGTTTCACCTGTCATGTTAACTAAAAACTGATTTTCCAATGGGAATTCCCCATTGCCTAAAGCGTGTTTGTCATTTGCAGCCTCAGCAAACACGTGTGTGATTTCCATTTTTGTTTTTCTAAAAGTTTCTTTCAACCTTTGAAAAATCATTTTTTCTGCTCTATCCTTCTTCCCCTATAATATTCTGAATTGCATTTCCTTCATTTTTCATTGCTTAAAGCCTGCCTGCCATTCACAGCCTTAGAAAAACAATTGGGATTTACATTTTCCTGGAAATTTGTTTCACCTTTTAAAACTTCTTTTTCCTACTCTATTCTTCTTCTCCTATTATATTCTGATCACGGATTTAAAATTGCATTCCCTTTTTATTTTTTCTTGTGTTGTATGTATTGAAATCGAATTTCCTATAGTGTGCAAGCTAGTCTGTTCTGAAGTGCCATGTGTCTTCTAGTTTAAGCAGCACAAAATATCCTGGTGTGCTGTCCCATAGTAACTGTCCCAACTAAATAAAAAACCCATTAACCTGGAGCAGAAAACAAATTTGTCCATTCATTGCTGTTCCCATAGTGTTGCTGAAAATCTCTTCCAAAATCCTTTGTGTGTGCATGCACTTCCTTGTGGTTGCATTCATTTTCATGGTGTGTTGCCACACATTGGTGGTTCTTGTAACTGTGTATTCATTTTTTCTATCAAATCACAAATTAATAAATATTCATTGATAACCCACCGGCCTGGTTCCTGCTCTACTGTGACTCGGGGTGTGTGTGGAGGTTCGGTCTGAGACCGGTTGGAAGCCTCCTTAAAAACGATTTGGGATTGTAAAAATAAAAAGCAGTTTTATTGTGCGCACACTCATCGCAGGGGAGAAAGATCCCTGACTTACTTGTGCTGCATAATATATTGTGACAATAGAGCGTGCGTTTATTGCCCCCTTTGGCTGGGTGGGTAAGAGGATACAAGGGCTAGAAGGATGTGGGGGAACAGGGACTGGTTAATACGGAAGGGGGTGGGGTTTGGGGACCAACCCCCAAATAACAAAATTAAAAAATATTGAACAAAAAACTCAGCGAAAATAAACCTGGTGATCCAAGAACATAGAACTGTGTATATTATTCTCTATCTTTGGGCACTTCTGGGTATTCCACCCAGTGCATTATTTTGAATGTACACCATGATGATGCAGACTATGTATTTGTTTTTCTAACAATAGTTCCTTACCATGGCCATACCTCCTCAGTTTTCAGAGTTGTGCTGTCATTAACAGTTTCATTAAAAACACAACCCGTCTGCTGCCGTTTCAGTCCTTTAGAGGTCGGAAGACGTGATGAGGAAATTGACAAATGTGCTGCAAGGATCTCTGTGAGACAGATAAAAATAGCACCTAACGATGGGTCCCACATGCATAACCACAGTTGGGGTCCTTTTGAAACAAACTGCTCAGCAATAGCTGCAGAGTATGTTAAATTGTTAGCCTTGCCCAGGAAAAGTTGCCAGTGCTGGACTGGTGGACATGCCCTTCTGGCAATGCCTGTCTGAGCCTGGAGAATATTCCCAGCATATGAATAACTTTGCTTATCTGTCTGACCAGCGTCTTCGGTTTCATTTCAGAAGGAATGTTTTATTTATTTGCCTAGTAATGGGATTTGATGTATCAGCATTTCCCCCTAATGATCTTTGTCCATGTTTCAGCTACTCATACATATAATTCTCTGAGAATGTCTCTGCATTGAGGACTGGGTATACTCACAGCCTAAATACACAGACATCGTCACCCTGAGATCTGGCTTCACTCCTCAGTCCCACCTCTTCTAAAATTCTTATTATCTCAGAACCTGCAAGGAGGACAGATGTCATCGCCATTTTATTCTCACATCGAAATCCTAAAGCAGTCTGAATGCATGTTTACATTGTTCATGTTTGCAAACACTTTAATGTTAGGGTGAGTTCTATAAAAAATAAAATTAGCACAACGACAAGTGTACATTATGTACTTAGAGATTCAAGCATATTGCCCTTTTATCACAGATAAATGTGTTGCCATTCTTCTGTTCCCAAAATGCTCTTTGCTTTTATGCAGAGCAGCCAGGATCCCTCATTCATGCTATTGTCACCTTCTCGTTCTCATGGAGGTATTTCAGAAAAAGGAGCCATAGGGGTTTACCAGCCTCTCCACTTTGTAATGATAATTGTCTATAAAAATAATGTATTTGTTTAATCTAGGTTTTGATAATATGAGTTTTCTTATTATTTCTGCAACATATCATTGCACTGATCATTAGAAATTAATATTGTAACATGTTGAAAAGAGCCAGTTTATAATGTCACTGAAATTACATATTCTTTTTTTTTTTTTTAAATAGCTTCTTCTGTCACGAATACACACCATTTTGTTTCTCAACATGTCCTTGCTTCCTGGCAAGGTTGTTAATCAGATTAAAAGCAATGATCTGTTTCTGCAAGCACCAATGCATTGTATTGTTTGTGTACTGGTTACTGATTGGTTGGTAGTCCTGCTGAACATGCACATTTCTTACAGTATGCACACACAAACCCACGGACACACACACTAATAATAAACAAAGTATAGAAAATGGCACATGCATTTGTAGACTCTGCAGCCAATTCCAGTGGACCATTACAAGTTCTGGTTGAATTCCAGCACTCCCGGAGAGCCTATGTGCATCCGCTCACCTCTGCCCATGCAGACAATGTGCCCTCAGTATGATAGTGACATTCCAGCAAGACCCATGCAATGACAACGTAGGTCTCCAAATAAAAGGCCAGCCTCCAGCTCAGGGGATGCCTCTGTCACTGACGCTCTTGTTCTACTTTTAATCATATAAAAACACAGCTCCCTTTTCCCAACTCTCCACCAAGATGTCTGTGTTTTTTTCTCTAGTTGCCCTGCTGTCACCAATGCGACCCTCGCCCACAGAAAGAGAGAGAAATAGTGTGAGATCCAGAGAGAAAGAAAGAAAGAAAGAAAGAAAGAAAGAAAGAAAGAAAGAAAGAAAGAAAGAAAGAAAGAAAGAAAGAAAGAAAGAAAGAAAGAAAGAAAGAAAGAAAGAAAGAAAGAAAAAAAGAGCACTAGATCGGTTTAGGATGCGTCGGCTACAGCTAGGTCAACTTTGTTTCTCTCCATGTATTTGGTCAGTTCCAATAGTGTAAGGTGCTACTCTATGGTATGTCCCAACATTTGAATAACGTGCCAAGCTTAGCCCATGGCACCTTACAGGTAATGGTACAGCACAATGCAGCATTTCCTGTGAAATGGATTTTTCACATCAAATCATCTATCATCAAAAATAGCTCGATTACCCACATCCCTCCTCCTATGTCTTCTCCCCCACCCAGACTCTTCTTGATCTTCCCTATTACACTTAAACACCATACTTAAATCCAAAGCTGCCGGACTTCCAGCTGATCACTGCACCCGGCACCTTTAGAAGGACGCTAGTTACACTCTCTTGCACATCGATTGATGCATCATTACAAGCAGTGCCATTAAAAATTGCTTACATGAAACCAAAAGTGAACAATTACACAATGTAGCTGAGAATTATTGCAAACTACAGACGAATCGTTGCTATTCTCTTCCTGGAATAAATGATCGAGTCTCTGGTCAGCACACAACTTTGTCTTTCCTCAAAACCCAGCTTCTGGATGCCATTCAAGTCGATTCTGCTCTAAACCTGGAACACAGAAATCTACGGTAACCAATGGAGATGGCCTCCACCATCCCATTCATTCCAAGCATGCGCCCTACTTGTCATTTGAGATTTGCCAGCCGCTTCTGCCACCTTCATCCGCCAAATCCTACTAATGGAACTTACATCCATAGCCAGCATCTTCTACGGCCCTCTGCAGGGGATCGCTCCTTATCCTCACCCGGGCTTGCCCATGATGTCCGCTGAACCTGAGGTATTTGTTAGGGTAAACATCGATTTGTTTAGGTTTCTGCTGGGTTCCCTAGATTTTCTGCTTTATCCAGCTCTATTTTATGGATGTCTTGCCTTTTTTGTCGTCAGAGGGACTTCTAGTGAAGTCCTGTGCCATAATGACCTTTTTATTTACCCGTTTAAGATATATGTTCCTTTGGTGCCCACTAGGGCCTCAAGGACAATTATCCTACATAGTTTTTGGTGAGTAGGATGGTGGTGGATGTAATTTAGTTCACTATGGGGTGCAAGCCATTTTACCACATTAGTAATCCTTCATACCGTTTTGGTAGCCATTGGGGTACCAATGTATTTTTTAAGACCTAATCTCAGCCATTTTTTCTTGGGCTTCCTTTATCCAGGGAAATCACCAAGCAGCCGTAAAATTGTCATTTTGCCCGTGTGGGCTCTTTATGAGCTTACATGGCCACCTCTATATTAGCTTTGGCCAGTTTGAACAAGTCCTTGGCCCTGGGCATGGCCGGCCGGCCGACACACATTCTGTGGGGCAAGCCTGGGTGAAAGATGGATTTTGGGGGCCAGCCTGATTGGCTGGCTGCTCCTCCCTTTTTGTTGCTGGATGTCCATTCCATGCCATCTCCTTCTTTCTGCTGGCATTTCATGTTGTTTAGAAAGGCTCTTCCATCTTGTAGCCTTTGTTTGGGTCGTTTTATCACCACTTCCCACCTCCTTTCATTACCTGGGCTATCCATCTTGGTACTGGAAGCTGCTGCCACCGGGAAGGGTGTGAGACCCAAGCATGGTGCCACATTTGCTCCTCTGAATCGCTCTGGGTGGCCTCCAGCATCATCCCGGCCCTTCGATCGGTTTTGCTCTGGTGTGCTCTTCTCCTCTTAACTGTTGAACTCCAGGGGCCTGGGTGACCAGGTTCCTCTGTCTTCCTGGAGCCACCGGCATCACTGCTTTTGTCTCTGAATGAGGGTTCTCACTCCTGGTAAAGCTGTTTAATAGAATTTCCTTCTTGGATGTAATTGTTCCCATTTTGTGAGTCCAGCAGCATTTCTGCTGAACTGTTGGATTTTTGGAATATTTCTCCTGAGTGATTGGGTACCTTTTGCCACACTCACTCACTCACTCATTCTTTTACTCTGTACTTGGGAACCCTTTTATCTTTTCTAATGCAATTATGCTTTCATCCATCTTTTTTGCAATCTACCTTTTTACTATTGCAGCACACAGCAATTTCAGTACAGTGTTGCTGAGCTTTTCTTTCTATTTTACCTGGGTTAGCTACTGTTACCAGGGCAGGGGGACACCCTTTCGTCCCTCCTGTATTTTACTTTGTGAGATCAGCACACCCCACCTTATGTGGAGTGCTTAGGGGAAACATTGTCTCCCTTTTCGCACTGTTCCAGTAACCTTTAGTTACTGTTACAAGTTCATCTGACAGGTTAGCGGAAGTGTTCCCTTTTGCACAACTTTTTGTGAACTTCTACCGCAGACTGTCTTCGCAGCTGCATTAGGGGACACGGAGGTCACCATTTGCCTGAAATGGTGGCTGTACTTATTGAAGCCATATTCATGATGATCTGTTCTTACCTGAGCCTTCTTCTGCCTTCGTGGGTGGGGTAGGTCTTGATGGGTCTTTGGTCTTTGGCGGGCCTCCCTTGGAAAAAGCCCACCCAGGCTCTCTGAGTGCCTGAAAGCACAGGATGTGGGGTGAGATACCAAAACTCCCCTGGCCTTTGTCCTGCAGTGTGCCTGCCTGGAACCAGTGTGAACTGGGAGGCTGGCTGTGCCACTGGGACAGCCACCATTCAGATTTGCATTAAAGGCTTGAATGGTGATTGGTGGGCTCAGCCAGTTTTCTTGCATAAAAGGGGACGGTCCTGGAGCTGAACCTCAGAGTCAACCATTGAACAGAAGATCCGAAGAGGAATTCATAGAAGGGCATCCCAGCAAATTCCAAGTGACCGCCAGAGCCATTGAGTGACCGCTGAAGATGCGACCCTGAATTCCAAGCGGCAGGGAAGATCTCTTGAAGACGACTTCCTTCCCTGTTATGGTGGGACTAAGCAGTTTTAACACTACTTGCATTTTGTGCCATCCCACGAACAGCTGTGAACATCCTGGGCTGGAAACTCCCAACATCCTGGGACCCGTGCCATTTTGCCGTGCAATGTCTTTTGAATAACGGATCTGGCTGAAACCTCATGGGAATCCTTCTTGGCCTGCAGTGACACCTTTTCACTCCTAGACCCCTCAGCTGAGTTGTGGATCGAGAACCAAAGAAAAGTCTCCTGGGCGACAACCATCACTGACCCTAACCTGTGAAGTGCTACAATGCACAACTGCCACAAATATCCCATGCTGGGTGTCCCACTGCTCAAGTGCATCCATTTGCTCCCACCAAAGTTCCTTCATCAGCCATCCAGGCCAAGAAACCCGAACCAGGGACAAATGTCGCCTCCCCTTGGGGACCAACCTGCTGCACCAAATTCTTCATTGATAAGGTACTGTCTCGAGTGTAGGTACTTACCTTGGTCTTGCTGCATTGTTCAAGTGTTCTTGGAGGGATAACGTTAAGCTGTTACCTGGGCACTCTGCGTCCTATTGGGGTGAGCAGCCCATTGGGCTCTAATTTGCCAAAACAAACTATTACCTACCTGCAAACCTGAAGAAGCCTTCATAGACTCTGCTCAGTCTACTGCTTACCTGCCTCTTTCCTCCTTAGCTCTTGGTCATTGGACCCGCAGTGCCCCCTTTGACTCAGTGAGATTCATTTAGTATAGGGTTGGACTTTTGAAGATTAGTTGGGCAGGGGTTAAGTTGCAAGAGTTGAGCTAAGTTTGCATATTAGACTCAGTAGTTTTTTCTAACTTTTGCGTTGCTTTACATTTGATTTAAACTGTGCTCCCTTCTATTCTGCTGTGTTATTACTGTGTGAATAGTACTTACATGATTTATCTCTAAAGCCTTAGTGTATATAAAATAAATGACCATTATTTTTATATAATGGCTAGTGTGTCAGTGTTTCCTTGAACCAATTGTATGCTCAAAGTACTGTGTGCCTCACTACAGCCCTTCTCCCTCCTAGACTAAGCCTGGCTGCTCAGCCATTGCTACCAACCTTTGGGTAGGTCAGGCTAAAACTGAAGGGGTACAACCCTGTCACTTAAGGTGGGCTTTTCCAAGTTCTGTCACAGACAGCAACTTGTGAAAAACTCACTAATAGCTGATTATTATTCTTTTGGCCTGTGGGGTCTTCGTTGGCTCAAGATTCCAATCCCTGGGTCACTGGATCCATTCACGTGCCCTGCAGATGAAGAGCTTTACCTACCGGGTTGTTCCACTTTCCTGGGAAAAGAATTCTTCAACTGCTCTGGAAGTGATTGAAACAGGTACCTACATGGGCAGTGACATTGTTTCTGGGTTCCCTCTGGATCACTGGAGTTGAGACCCAAAGTCATGAATTGGAGCCTGGGCTCCTGAGTTTCTCTTAATCTTTGTTTATCCTGCATCCCCCTCATGTATGGGAATGCCTGACTGCATTGCAGCTATTGTGGTTACACATCTATCCTTATTTGCTGTTGAATGGTATAAATCCTAATGACTAGCAGTACCCAGTTAGGGTTTATCCTAGCTTTGTGGGGTGCTCCTGATTTTATCTATAATTTAGGGAAGTCCTGCCTTTCACTCCTGCCGCTGAATCGCATTGCTATTGTGTTTCACTCAGTCTTACATTTGTCTCTCTACTATTCTGGGAGTGTATGGGGTCCTTATGGCTGGCACTATAGGTCTGACTATTTCTTGTCTTCTGGTGTTATGTTTCAGTGTCTAATCTCTCTTTCTTCCCATCTAGATCTATATGTAGTATATGGTGCACCCTTCAACCAGCCATGTTTATATGTGCTAGGGGCTCAGAAATACTGTGGACATTGTGTGGTAGTGCGGGGACGGGAGCACTAATTATAGCTATCTCAATGACAGGTCTTTCTACGTCTACGTCCCCCTTGCCACCGCTTCTTTAGAGTGTCCATAGCTTTGGATGAAGCTTTGCGGTCTCCTCTGAAGACTAGGAAGAACGTGGTTACGGAGGGGCTTGTACAGTCTCACCTGGAAATCGAGGAGTCTGATAATGGCCAAATGGGTTGAAGAACTTGCCAGCTTATTTAAGAGAACATTATTTTTGATCTTCCCAGTGTAAGAGTAGCATGGATTTCCCACCTAAGGGTAGAATCCTTTGATGATATCATATCACGGGTTCTGCCAGAGAGGGCTGATACAGCATGCCAGACTGAGCTGAACTCATAGGGCATGGATAAAGAGAGGGCTGATACAGCATGCCAGACTGAGCTGAACTCATAGGGCATGGATAAAGAGAGGGCTGATACAGCATGCCAGACTGAGCTGAACTCACAGGGCATGGATAAAGTTTGTTAAAGTGATTTGGGTGTTACACTGCAACATACTAATATGCTGGATATAGTATGACAAACTGATGGATTGTGAGGGTTTGGTTATTGCAGGTGTTGAAAGTAGTAATTTTCAATCAAAAGTGATTTGGCCACTCCTGGCTGCTGTGTTGGTGACGACTGCTGTAGACTCTGCATCTGCAGGTCCTCCATCTTTGCATACATCGAGCTATCTGAAGGACGCAGTGGATAGGGTGACTGACTTTCCTTTTGAAAAGGACATTTGCATTAAAATATCTAGAATGCCCGTGATTTCGGCTCCTAACCTAAGAAAGTTGGTCAGTGATCGTAGAAATCTAATTATTAAGAATGTTGACAGACCGGAGAGGCCCGCGATTAGAGTGATGCTCAGAAACAAGGTTCTGCTCTGTTTGCACAGCAGAGTGGGCCCGGGTTGCACCAGGGGCCAAGATCTCAGATTTTTGCATAGGGCCCAAGTACAGGACTGGTGCAATGGGGATAATAGAGAGGGCATCATTATGGGATGCAGCTGGAGTAATCTTTCCAGCTTTTTGACACTGCGTAAAAATGTAAACTTTACGTCATCTATGTCTCACTTGAGGTTATAGGTCAAAGTTTCGAATGAAAAGGATGGAATGACAAAAGGGGCGAATCAAAAGGACCGAAAACAAAAGGGTCGATTTTTTATTTTTTTATTTTTTGTTGGGGGATCCCCCCTCAAACTCGATTTTTTGTGGTAAAAAACACTTTTTTTTCCTATACGGAAACCCAAAAAAAATATACATTTAAAAAAAAAATTCGACCCTTTTGTTTTTGGTCCTATTGACTCGACCCTATGGCATTCGATCCTTTTGGATTCTAACCTTTGACCGGACACCCTCACTTGAAAATTGTTCTGGGCTAATCAGAATTAGATTTATTGATGCTTTCACCTTGTAAAGTAGGTTGCCACTTGGATTCTTGTTTGAGAAATGGTTGGTCCAACAATGGGTTTTGTTTGCCGTTTGTGACTGTTTGTTATGTCTTATTGTTTATTGCGCCCACATGCCTGTGGGCCTTTTTTGCGGCGCTCTATAAATTAATACACTAAACTAAACTAAGTATGTAAAGGACCTAACACTAGATAATGACCTCACATGTTAGTAGTTCTGGGGTGAGGCCTATTTTAAATAACAGCTGCTGTTTTCTATACATACAATAATTACATCTTGTGTTATGTGTGCTAAAGAATTTGTTTTTCAACTGATACTTCCATAAAGTATCTATTTGTTCAGTACATCAGTGATGGGTGCTTTCATTGGTTCAGACTGCATGTAATCTCATCTTCCCCACCAGCCCTCCTTCCCACCTAAAGATAGGCCTGACTGCTCTTCTCCTCTCACAACTTTCATAGATGGTTTTGGCCTTCCTATTGGTGGACTTTTTATCACTTTCTGGAAAACAAAGAGTTGCCACTGATGGAATTTAAGTGAAACACTTATTGTTTATTTCATTTATTTCGAATACCCCAAAATGAAAGGTCAATCAGGCATTAGCAATGACAACAGTATGGGCTTTTGTGTTGGCATGAGAAAGGCACTTGCCAGACTCTGCTGTAGTGGTATTAACTGGCCAGTGATGGTAGCAGGTGCAAAATGGTGTGAGCACCTGGGCATCTAATAACAGTACCTGGCAAAAGCTTAATACTTGGACACAAGCCAAAACTGTTGGCTTCGGCAATGCTTGTTGTTAACAGGCCTTCAGTGGAGGACATGCAGAGTGCTTATAAACTGAGTGGCTGGAAAGAGTTCCCATGACGAGGATTTTTGGGCCGGAGAGGCACGAATGTTTGGGAATGGCCATAGGGATTAGCATGGCCATCGACAGTCAAGGGGTGGGCACATACTAAAAAACACCTACAGACTGTGTGTCCCTCCTCATTTGCCATTCCTCGCTATCTGTACTCTAATGCAATAGCTTCGGCTTATAGGTGTCACAAGCGTCATCTAATAGCCCAAACTAAAAATAAAACAATTAAATAAAAATCTATTAATATAAATCTGTCTAAATTCGCTAAGATATTTTTGAATCAAACAAAAGACAATATCAATACAGCATAAAATAATATACAAATTCTCACTCTCACCATTGCATTCATGTCATATTCCCCCACATTAAAAAATATTGTGTTGTCTTATTGCCAGACTTTTCTGTTTCATTTAGGACTGCAGACCGAACTTTCAATTTAGTTTTCTGGTCATCAACTTACTTAATGGCATCCATTGTATATGAAACATATTGTTGTAGGTACTCATTTTTCAGAAAACATAGATCTACATGTTTAGATCCTTTTTGTTGTGTCAATTTCTTTGTGTCGCAATAGGGTCTTCTTCAGGATCAAAATGTTCAATAGTACAGTTTTTTGTTTGTCGATGGTTCGTTCCTTAATTGGTTCCAAGCTATTTTCAACAGTTCAAAACATAATTTGCAACAATTTCCAAGTACTGGTTAGTCTATCTATAGCAATGGTTTGGTTTAATCCATTTCTACTCTAGGAATTTATTTTCTTCATATTTCTACTATTAGTGGCCAAACTTTGAAGGATTACTTTTCTTAATTAATTTTAGAGATGTAGGGTATTCTTCAACCTCCTCTCACATGCGTAAGGCATATTCAAGTTCCTCTTGTTTCTTTGCTTTTAGATTAGTTCTCCTCACACCCACTGCATTGGCCATTCTTATTGGGAGTTGTTATTCTCTCCTTACTCATGGAGGGATTTAGATTCTCCTCTTCATTTTAGATGCCATCCACATTTTTTTAATACCTGCCATAGGGTGAGATAGTTGAACCACCCTTGCCAGAGGCCTATATAAATATTTCCCTAACAGTCTCTGTGAAGGTATCATATTTTCCCCCAACCACAAGCTCCTCCTTGGACATCGCCTTAGATGAACCGGCTCTTGCTCCATTTCCACACTCATGATACAGATTTCTCCATTGGGATTTCCAGCAATTCATCTCAGTACCTAGACCAGATGTTGCCTACTCTTATTGTGGTCCAATCCTGGATATCAGACAACACTTTTACCAAAAACAACATTGAAATCGAATTTCTGACAGTTGGCCCCCAGAAGGACATTGGCGCCTTTCTTTTGCACTGGATAATGAATAAAGCTAAAATCCGGGGAATCACTCTTGACTGCAAGAAATCTCACTTTAGAATACCTGCGAAACATCAAATTCCCCCTCTCCAACTCTGACCTACCCACTATTATGCAAGCCTTGGGTCCTCCCAAGGGACATTAAAGAAACGATTTCACGGGAAGTGTCAATTCATCTTCGGTATCCAAACCTCAGATTCTGCAGAAGACGGCCACTAAATGTATCTCCAATGTAGGCCTTATTTCCCACATCCGCCCAGTTCTAAAGTCGTAGTGACTTGGGTCCAATTAAAGAGATATGCAAATTTAAAGTCCTAGTTCAAACTCAACAGTCTTTCCCCAGAAAACCTCCCAATTCACTTGGCAAATTACGTCACCCTCAGAAGCTTTTGACACCACTCTGCTTATTTAGACCCTCCTCCATCCAACCCCTCTTACATGGGAGGTAAAAGGTGTTGCCATGTGAGGAGCCTTCTTCTGGAGCTGCCCCCTAAGACACCTCAAACCTGCTACGATTCAGAAGGGTGCTGAAAATCTGACTGTTCACCCAAGCTTTCACCTAAACCTTTGCCCCTCCTCCAGCCATCCTGCTGGGCACCAATGAGGCTTTCTGCAAGATGATGTACCCTACAAATGCCCATGGCAAAATAAAATACAATACATGTATGTAATCAAATGTATTTACTTGTTATTTTTAATTTATTGTGTATGCGTTTCTGATGCATTTGAATCCTTGCCAGTCTGTTCGCAATGGTTGTATGGTTATTTCCACATTTGCTTGGGATTGGTTTTGTCGCTCCGTCGAATCCTAGCAATATTTGGACCTATTCCTGTTGTTTATCAGTGTCCGTTGCCTACAAGTCAGAGCATTTCATATGCAATCAAAAAGGCCAAGTAAATTGCATTCCTGGGCATATCTGGGATGGTTACTTTAAAATAAAGCGCACAGTACCCTAAAGTGTCCAAATCCTTATCATGCGGCCAGAAGTGGCGTTATTCTTTCAACAGTGATATGCACCCGTAGCTGCTGCCACAATATCAGTAGTTTTTAAGCAATATAAGACTGAAAGCAGAATGTGTTGTTTGGTTGTGTTCAAATGCTTTTAATCCGCATCACATTGTGAAGACAGGTCTCAGTTCAACGGGGTCATGATTATTCAGTGCAGCAGACTTTGCAAACGCGGCTGTTTACATGTTGGAACTTGAGGATCAATACTTTTACTTGTCCCCCCCTAACTCCCAAGACTCTGGAACCTCCTCCCCATCAGCACCACCCTCTCCCCGGTTCCTTTTACAGTTCAGGAAGGAGCACAAGGCCCTCCTCTTCAAAGAATGGCTCCTCCCCAACACCTAGGTCTACAAACCCTCCACTCCCCTCATAACCTGAGACAGGGTGATCTGCTCCCGTCTCCCTGTTTCCTCCCCCATTTGCTTGTAGATCACTTGCTGCCATATTTCCCAGCCACCCCCACTCCCATTGGTGTCTCCCCGCTCCCTTGTACTGATCCCTTGCAACCTGCTTCCCTCACCTTGTACTTCCCCCAATGATTTGTAAAGTACTACATTGCTTCCAAAAGCTAGGTCCACACTCATTATATAATCATAATAATTAATAATACAATCAAAACCACATAACTACCAGTCCCAGCATGCAAAGTGTTGGAGACTACAAAGCCAGGACTGGATAAATGTTATCCTCATGACATGGAACCAGTTGCCAAATCTGATTTAGGAAATCAAACGGGTATTGCCGGGGAATACCCAAACATTTGCCAAAGATGGCAGGTTGTACATGTGATATATGGAGAATGTGCACAGCAGAGAAGTTATAACCCAATTGGATTGGGTGAAGGGGCAGATTAGGTGTGAGGAAACTCACTTCCAAAAGCCAGGCATCTTCTTGGTTGGCCTCACTGTTTCAGAAGGTTCTGTGCCCGTCCATCTAAGGCTTGGCGCTCTCTGTGTCGAGCGACATTCTCTTGTCTTGCTACCTTCAAATGCATTCCTTAATGTAGACTTCTCCGTTAGCATTGGACATCACCTGATTGAAAGGTTGGCTCATATGGTAACTGTGAATGCCATGGAATGATGGTGAGGTGTGTTAATACGTGGATATTGTATGAAGGGTCACACTTTTGTACTTTTTGTGAACCGCCCTTTAAGCACAGTCCATCTTTTATTGATTTCCTAATTTTCCTGCAGAGCTTCTAATTAACCGGTGAGAACAGCTCTCCTCTGCCATTAGGATGGCAAGATCCCAGAGGGCCAATGTCCAGAGCTCTCAGGTTTCCTATGGTCATGTGTGAAAAGGCCATCCAGTCCTGTGTTTTCTTTGAATTCTGGGACCTGTAGTTTTCCTAAATTCTAAATGGGAAATAGAAAATTCAAGTGCCAGAATCCAAAGAGAAATAAATAAGGAATGGTGTTGCCCTCTCATGCATGGCATTGGGAAATTTGAGAGCTCTGAATGTCACAGAAGTCTGTCTATTCCTGCTCCAGGGCTGGGATGAGTTTGCAATCCAAAATAGTGCAAAAGTCATGTCTGGAAAGAGCCAAATTGTGGCCTCTTCTCCAGTAAGTGGCAATTTTGCATTTTCCCAGGGAGGAATGGAACATCTTCCAGACAACCTCTCCAAAGGAGGGAAGCCACTGCCGGATAAAGAGACCGACAGAGCCACCTTTCAGGCTGCACAAACGTCTCATCTTTGGCACTAAAAAAATGTCAGTGCTGCTGGATTTGATTGAATGGCGGGTGATGGGGAACCCTGGTACTCCCATCTTCTCTAGACTGCGGTTTAGGTCAGTGCTGGGTGAGGGGAGATGAAGTCATATCCTGGGAACCGGATGTCAAGGGCCTTGAACTTGCACTGCAAGCTTCAATAAACTCAATGATGTGAAGATGGCCAACAGAATTGCTTTCTATCTTGGCTAGAGAAATCCACTGGTCATCAGAAAGCAAAGCTTGAAACTTTCTGCGTGTCTTCGATTAGAGAATCAATTTTGCAACACCCCTGGTTTCCAGCGCGAACCAATTGCAAGGCTTTGGCTTGGTCTTCAATCAATTAGCAAGTGGTTTAAGAGATTCCACCCCATCTCAGTGTTATCAAGAGCGGGGCGGAAACAATAATCCCTCCATGCTCAACCTTGACGATAGACCTCTGCGCTAACAGGAGAAACCAATGCTTCATGCCAGCCTTCACCTTTGGGGTTGCTTTGGTGGACTCCAACGCGTCTCCTGCTGCTTGACTGGCCAATCAGAGGTGCAGGAGACAGCGGCTCTCACGCCGGTCATGTTACTTGAATGAACGAGTACCTCCGGCCCAATGTGGGTTTGATTGTTGCCCGACAAAATGCTGTCATGTGGCATCGCCATGAAGGAGCTCTGAAAAGCTGCTTTATGTGCGAAACATGTTTCAGCCGATTGTTATTGATTACCCACGCACAATAAAATAATTTGCTTTTGCATCACCACACCCCAAGGCTGTCGCGCCTACTTAGCCACGTAGCAGTACGAACATCTAGGCCACTGGAGTTAAACACTTGCTTAATAAATAGCCTTGTTGAAGCACAAATGTCCATGTACACAGCTTAGCCAGGCAAGCAATGTATTCAGAACCCCAAGACTATGGGCCCAAACTGTTTCCCATGCTCCCCCTGGTCTCTTTAACGTTCTCCTCTCCTTTGGGAACTCCCTTAGACGATGCTACTACTTCTCAAATCGAGACCCTTTCCCTTCACGTGGGTTGACAGTCTTTTTTGATCTCATAACAGGGACTCCTCATGTTGGCACTTGATATGATATGATAAGTTATTTATAACGTGCTTAATTGCCAGAGGTTTCTAAGCGCGGACCCGGGGATCGAATCTGTGGTGCTCCGTAACTTCTTGCTTCCAAGACGATCATGTTGCCCCTGAGCTATCCTCCCGAGACTTGGTCTATGCAACACCTTTTCTAAGTAGAGCCTTTTCGGTAGCGAAGAATGTCACCTTTGATAACTGCCGGTGCAGAATATCGGGAATGCTACGGTCAACATTTGCAGAAATATGACCTCCCTTATGAGCAGTCCTCCTTATAACCTCCCTAAGGAGCAGTCCCCCTTAGTTTCCACCTTACTGCTGAATTATACCTTTATGCTCAGTCTGCGATGGAGCTCCCTCCATGACACCATTTTGAAGGCTGTTTCCACTTCCTGTCGCGCACCTTGCTTTCTCAGCGCGGCTATCGTGTTCATGCCGTTCCTCTTATGCAGATGCACTGACACTTTCTGTGGTCACTATCCCCTCCCCTCCCAAGCAGAGCACAGTCTGGCCAGCCATAGTTCCAGGATAGGGACTGGGTGCAGGTCGCCCTCCACAGCAAGTGCTTGTGAGTATCTGAATCTCTTGCCCAGACTCTGACCGTACATGTAATGTAATAAGTATTTATACTGTGCCTGTTGCCACTGTAGTGTGCTCCCTGCACCAGGGTGAGTCCTGGGGCAATTACTGTGCTAAATGCTGGGTTTTTCACACCTAAACCTCATATCAAGTGGGGTGGAGAAATGAGGAGGAGGTGGAGCAGCGATCTGTGGCACTAGCTGTGGCAACTGTGGCAATGCTGACTGCATGGAGGTGTGGCACCTATGTGGGTAACTGAGGGCGTGTGGAGCCACAGGAGCTGTGGTACCGTGGACTTGCGCGGAGCTTGTGCCTGCACCGCTAGGTGTCTTCTGTGTGTGCCGGGAAGGTAAGAGGAACAGACGGTCAGCAGAGCGGTGTGGAGTTTGGTGGATTCCTGCTGTGGGCAGGCTACCTCTTTCAGGTCTTGGTGGCACTGCTCTGTTGCAGCAAGGAGCTTTAGAGCTGGAAAGGCAAGGCAGAGCAAGGCTGTGGTGTGGTCCTCTGCAGCCGAACTGAGATTCAAACTGGACAATGGAGTGGGAGCCACGAATTTCTATTGATGGCGGCAACGTTATCTGTCTGTGGAGCCACTTGGTGGCATGGTACCCCCCTCGCATTGGTTGACATCAACTGTTTGATGTCACTCTCACCGTCTGCTCTGTGCTGCCATTGTCGTGATGGCTGTGTCTTTGTCTCTGCTGCCCTCCTGAATGATATCTGTTGAAGAGAATTAAGTGCACAACTTGGGAGCTGTGCTGTTGCATCCTTGTAAAACATCAATAGCACGTGCGTATATACCTGCAATACATCAGTATAGCATTTAATTAAGCAATAGGCCCTGAGCAGGGGGCATTGCCACTTCAGGAAATGCCCCAGGTCTATATTTAGTCAATGAAGCCCCCGGGGCATTACCTGAAGTGGTAATGCCCCCCCTGTGAGGCGCCTATAGCTATAAGTACCCCGGCCCATAAGACCGGGGTACTAAAAGCATTTTATTTTCTGTTCCGAAACACTCTGGCATTTCAGAACTGAAAAAAAAGGTTACGAAACTGCCCGCCTGGGAAGGAAAAACAAAGTCTGGTTTCCCTTTCCTTGGTGGCCATTGAAAAATATAGAAAAAAGTAAACCAAAAAATGTCCGCCATGGAATCGGGAGAAGGAACTGCACGTAGTCCCTTCTCTCTTTCCGTGGCAGCCATTAAAAAAAGTAAACAAACAATTGCCACAATGGAAAGGATAGAAGGGACTACTTGAAGTACCTTTTTCCTTTCCATGACAGCCTGTCGCAGATTGGGAGCAGACGCGCTGGGGACACAAGCGTTCCCAGCATGCCTGTTCCCAAAATGGACAGAAAAGAAGGTAAGTGTGGGTAGGAGGGCGGGGAGGGAATTCTGTGGATGGGAATGGGGTGGGGGGGAGACTTACCTCATTCCCCAGCGAGGGGAGATGGAGGTGAGATGGTGGCTGCCAGCCCTGAGGTGGCACAGGACGGCGGGATTACCGTCTGGTAACACCCACGTTCTGAGCCTCCCTATTGGCTGGGAGGCCACTATACCCCACTCGCTGGGTACTCATTTGCAATGTTGCCTGGTCTTCTCCTTGTCTACATCTAGACCACCTCATCCCCTCCTTTTAGTTTATTGTTGAGGTTAATTGTCTGGCTATTGTTTTCCTGTCTGCTAGGCCATCACATTGGGCAGTTTACTTGCATTTCACTTTTGTTGCGGTCCCTTTTGTCTTGCTCTAGTGGTTACTTTTCTGTCTTGTATTGAAATTGTCATATCAGTTTTTTAGCATTTCATTAATGTATGTACAGCGCTTTGGCTTAAAGTGCTATTGGAGTTAATAAATACGATAAGCACACAATCTAATCTATGAGGAACCTGTCACGTTAGTGCCCTGCCACTTTCTCAGGATAAGTGAGAAGTCGATTCAGGGGTGTGCAGCAGTGTGACCGCGAGGCAGAGTGGGCATCTGCTGGGTGAGCAAGTCTCTTGCTGGCACCCCAGGCTACATTCTTATAACATTGGCAATATATTGCCTACCTGTTACCCTTCAGCCCCTTCCTTGTACGCGGCGATCAATATTGCAGCTATTTTATTGCAAACATTTGTATTTGTGTGATTCTGCAAAGGTTTTGAAACATTGTTGTATTACACATGGCACCATTGCTGAGTGCCATTTCAAACCCAATCTCAAATATCTTTTAATGGTGATTACTATATACTTTAAACAATAAATACTTAAGAGAAAAGGAAAACACATTGCCCAGTTTGAATGAAAATGCCAACACATCTGGTAAACGTATGGGTGCTTTCAGTGTACAGTGAATTTGAAGAAAAAGGGTTCTTGTTGTTTTTTCTGGCCTGTTCACCTGGGGCTGCACATATAATTTCACGACATAATGCGCTCCAGTCATCTTTGGCACAAGTTCTTACGTCACTTGCAAAGTGTTGCTTCTGTTTCCACATCCAGGGATCCTGAAACTCCGCCGAAGCCCTCTGCCCAGACTGAAGGGACCTCAGTATGTGCTGAACATCACAGCAGTAGACGACAACTCCTCGGGCGGCCCGTCCTCGCTGAGCAGCGTCGCCCAAGTCATTGTGGGCATTAACGATGTGAATAACAACAAGCCGGTCTTCGGAGAGGTGAGGGCATGCCTTGTAGCCGCGTTCCTGATCTATACCCGCAGCGTGGAGCTTCCCTCGTTGTGCGCGCGTGGTGGATGGCTGATTGGCACTTATAGGCTGTCTAGGTGTAAACAAGACAATTGCAAATATCCCTCAAAATGGCGGCCCCTAGAAATCTGCCCTGGCTCGCGATGCTTGTCCTTTCCCCTCCCTTAGTTTCCCTAGTCTAGTTTTCCTGGTGTGTTAGATCATGTGCACTCTTCTCTCCCCGGTGTTCCAAGTCCGCTGGACGGGGACAGCGGAGAGAGGAGGCTGGCCGCTGACCCCCCGCCACTGAGTGATTCTGCACCTCATTGTAACTGAAAATAAAAAGAGCAAATAGGTGCCTGCACCCTCTTGTTTATTGCATTGGGATATATACAGGAACCCCCTTTCCATACTAAAGACATCATGTTCCAAGGCAGTATGCAGTAACTCCCCCAGATACTTTATTCAAGATTCAAGAATTAAGACCAAAACATCCAGAAGAGCAGTTGTTGCTCTAAGTACACTTTCTTAAGGGAAATGATTAAATCTATTGTCACTTTGTTTCAGTATGTGCTGTCCTCCATACATCTCAGTACGTAAAGGCGGATACAATCTTTCCTCAGTGCTTCCTTCATGGCCTCCCATGGCACATGCAGAATGTTCACAGGTCAGCTCCATTACAGGGCTGCTCCTTCTAGCACAAAATAATTAAGTGCTTGCTATAGCGCACATGTGACAGAATGCCCCCTGGCGAGGACGGGACAGCCTTTACTTTGTGGTATTTAGTAATACATTGGTGTGGTTAATTCTGTTTCTGGGAGGAAGGCCTGCTAATCAAACCTTCTCTTTATAGTGCTCAAAGCCTAAAGCATGGCGATCCCATGTTCACTTGCTATTAATGTCTCCTGATTGCCCCAGCACCTGCCCTACATTGGTAGCAGGGCAGGGTAAAAGGTCATATTTGCATTCCTGAACAGTTGCTGACACACAAAGTTCCACCAAGCAGAGATATCTTTTTAATCATCTGCCCCTGTGATGCGAATTCTTGTGATGGTGTACACCAGCAGCCTTGTGGCTTGTTAATATCTAAACGCAAGCCATGCCTGTTTATGACATGGTGGCTACTGGTATCCCATAATTATATAGCCACAATAGCCACAAGCATTTGGATGTCATATTTGTGTAAACTTGGCAAGGAGACTGATTTATAATATGGCATGTGTGTATTAGCTGTCTGGCCTGGGTTTACCCACAGCAATGATGAGAGACCCTGCCCTGAAATCTTAATCTTCTCTTTTCATCCCCATGAGGAAGGTCAACACCTTCCTCCAGCCGACAGGAACCCTCCTTAGGAAGTACCATGGGAACTGGTGCTTAAAGGCGGTCCTGACATGACCATGGCCCTCTTACACCACAGTGCTGATTACTGGAGTCATTGTGAAGTAGAAAGGCAGAGGAGAGGTTTAGCCCAGAGTGGGGCTACAGCATTTTGGATTTGGCTAGGGTTCCCTAAACGGCCTGCTTCCTCCCTTCCTACAGACAAAGCACTCTGGGTATGGCATCAGAAGGCAAAGGATGCTTGTTACAGCAGCCTGGAATGGACCTTTGACAACAGGAGAACTCTGAACCAACTTGTTGTAGCATGTTGCCTGTTTAGGGCGGGGGAGATCCTCCCATTTTCCAAACCACTGCAACAGAGTTGAAGACAAAGACTTCCAAGCAATAGGCATGGCCTTGTCCATAACCATCCCCGTGGCCTATGTGGGATGGCTGTACTAATCCTACTGCAACTGAGGCACTCATGCCCAGGACCTTGCTCACAGGAGGTAACAGAACCCTGAAACATATCTCTAAAGGCCTTCCTGGTTTGGAAGGGTGGAGGAAAGGAGTCACCTGAGGCCATGTACTAGGTTACCCATCAACCACAGAACCAAGGAAGTAACTCCTGGCTCGGCCTGCATGTCCAGACCACCTAGACCCCTACATGGACACCCTGAACAGCTGACACTGGTTGCCTTACTTGGGAGAAGAATCACATTTTTCACTTGCATCAGTTAAGTTTTAGGAAATCTTACGTTTTTGTTCTCCCAAATCAGCTTGTCCTGCAGAAGGCAGTACAAATAACATCCCCGTGTGGTGTCCACATACAGACATGAAAGCGCCCAGGGTCCTAATTCTGCCGAAAGAGGAACATTCAACGTTTTCTTGGGCATAGAGACCTTTTATTGGGAACAGTTCTTTGATGATTTTGAGTCAGACTCACTCCTAAAAGACATGATTTGATAGCATTCAATTCACCACTATTAAAACAGTGCGTACATTACACATGCGAGTAAAAAATGCACCTGGGAAACATTCGTACCAGCTGTGTACGTTCCCCACACGTAAAACAAAAGAGCGTCTACTGCAGCGGGCGTTCTACAGGGGCCAGCGCGTGCACTATGTAAATGTGGAGTTAAAAAATCAGAAGTCTTTATGCAAATAGCTCACATGCAATCATGTCAATCAAGAGATGCTTACATTGCACAAGCATGGGTAAGAGGTGTTTGCGAATCAGGTGTGGACAGTCAGCGGCGAAAGTACGAATGCTGCAGCCACAGTCATGAATGCTTGATTTTAATAATATGCCCCCATGTAGTGTTTTCTCCAGTCTGATGCTTAACCGCCTTTACCATAATTCATATGCATCGCATGCTGCTGGCCCGACCGCCCTCTCGCCCTTACCTGCTTTCCAACTGCCTCGGTGGCACTAATGGGGCCATGTGCTGTTGCCTGTCGCCCCCAGTGTGCCCACTACAGTGAGAAGAGCTGGGTCCTGGAAAACCAGCCCCCCGGCACCTTCGTCCTGCAGGTGGAGGCCCACGACGAAGACTTGGGGCTGAACGGAGAAGTCAAGTACGGCATCATGCACCGGGACGGCGCCGTGCCCGGCTTCAGCATTCACCCGGATACAGGTGAGGAGGGAGCTCCCCGGGGGCTGGAACTGCGAACGTTAGCCATGTGAGAAAGCCCTGGAACCCTATTCCTATTGGTGCAAAGTTTGCCTTTTCACTTGCTCCACCCATTATACATGATGTCATTGGCATGTGCCTTTTCTGTATATAAATAATTTAAAAGTCTAACTAAATCATGCATCCAATTCCAAAACTGCATTTAATAAAACAATAATAGTGAAAGCAAGATTGGTGTGGTCTGACTAGTAGTGCAGTTCAAACGTGCTAGTGCGCATGATTATAAGCCAGCGCTCGTGTGCTCGGCCTAAGCGGCCTGGGAGCATTAGAAGGTCAGAGATCCTGGCCCTCATGATGGAGGTAACCAGGGCTGGCAAACATGGATGGGCCTCAGTGCAGGGATGGGCCTCTCAGAGAGGATGGGCTTCAGACAGGGATGGGCCTCAGAATAGGGATGGGCCTCGGAACAGGACGGGTCTTGGATCAGAGATGTGGCCATGTGCAAGGATGGGTCTCGGGCAGGGAAGGGCCTTGGGGAAGGAATGGGCCTCGGGCAGGGATGAATCTCAGTGCAGGGATGGATCTCAGAACAGGGATGCCTCACAGAACAGAACGGGCTTTAGATCAGAAATGTGACGTAAGACAGGGATGGTTCTCTGGGCAGGGATGGGTCTCGAGCAGGGATGGGCCTCGGAATAGGAATATGCCATTCAGCAGGGTATGCATTTTATGAGGGTTGTGCCCTGGGACAGGGATGGGCCGTGGGAAGGGATGGATCTCAGAACAGGGATGCCTCACAGAACAGAGCACACCTTGGATTAGAGACTTGCCAGACCTTCCTCTTCTCCTCTTCCTTCTCTCTCACCCTACTTTGCAAACCTAGCTCACTGCTCTTCCTTCTCTCCCTCCTTTCACAGAGCTTATTGACTGGCCGCCTGGTGTGCCTCAGAGTCTCACAGTTCCTAGGCACCCCCGCCAGTCCTTCGGCACTTGCCTCAAGGCCCTGCTCCCCACTGCACTTGTAATAAAACCCTGAGAGCTTCTCTCTCTGCACTTCACCAGTGTCTACTGAATGGGTGCACTCGGTGCCCTGCCCCCCCTTTCCCTCGCACACTTGCACGATCTGTATACAGCCCTGCCTGAAGATCGTCTGTCTGTTTTCCCTTGTCTTCACTCCTTAATGTGCACTTGAAAAATAGCATTATACCCGTCAGGCCTATTTCCTGTATCTAAACTGCTAAATGTATCATATTCACTTAATCTGCCTGTGCAGACCATTATCGTCTCAGAAATTCAAGGGCTCTGAGTGACTGTTGTTTTTTCCCGTGTTCCTTCCCTCCTGGAGCGCTTTGAAACACTTGCCTGTGTATAGGCGCTATATAAATAAACATTACCATACCATAGGAAAGGGATGGGTCTTGGGGCAGGCATGGGCCTTGGGGAAGGGATGGGCCTCGGGCAGGGATGCCTCACAGAATAGAGCGCACCTTGGATCAGAGATGTGCCCTAGGGCAGGGATGGGTCTTGGGGCAGGGATGGGCCCCAGGGCAGGGAGATTAGCCTTGATGGCGGTAATGCAGGAAACCACTGCACCTTTCAGTGTATTATTGTGCAACTTAGAGATTTCTTGCATACACAACATTTCACCTGCGCGAAATTGCACTTTTTTCTTTATTCACTGTTTAAGGAGTGTCATTAATGAGATAATGACTGCAGTTTTAGTAAAGAGTCAACAGTTATGGACGCCTCTAGACGCGACTGTGCGCATATAATACTCAGCCTGTATCCAGCGGCAATAATATACTGTGACCTTCCTTGATTTCTTCCAGTATGAATATATTTCTGAGGCTTGCGAGCCTGTTCAGATTCACATGATATGCATATACTGCCATCTACCGGTTAGTTTAAAGTATTGCACTTTGTTAACTTCCAAAGTAAAATGGTGTCGACAGGGGTGCTCCTGTCACACTATCCCTAACCTTCGTGTGCAGGCACGTTTCATGCATGGAGAAAAAATAAACGTTGACAGAATCAACTAGGCTTCTCAGCCGACTTCCAAGTTTCCGTCACCAAGACGTGCAGCTGAACCAGGGACAGAAGAGTGGCACCAGTGGCGCTCAGGACACAGCAGCGACTCTTTTTCACTTTTATCTTGAGAAAGCCTCCCAACCTCCAGGTATTATCGTTTTCTGGCTTTCACTTTATCACCCAAATTGAGGACATTTGTTCACATGAACACAAAGTGTGTATTATTCCCCGGTACTCATATCATTAGCCGGTTGTTGCCATAGTCTGGCCAGGGAGCACCTTCATGGCAGTGCCTGAAAATGCCTCTCCCAGGCCTACTCAAAATCCAAAAATGTTGGCTTTGCCAATGCTTGTCTACTAAGGCTCTGGAGCGGTAACTGGACTGAAACCCATTACACGCTCACTCCTTCTGGGGAAAATGCTGGACTTGGGAGTTCTATGCAGGCATCTAAATGCATTCCCACACCCGTCATAATGAGACACCTGTAAACATGAACTGATAGCCACTTTAAAGCTTTTTTATTGCAAATAGCATAAATAATAACACTGGACAGCCATTCAGTTTGAAATCTGTGACTTACGCTTACTGTTGCCTTGTGTCAGCTATAGTATTAGATTGCCACCTCCAGGGGCAGCTCTCCCCTAGAGGCCTCCCTCCGGGTGGCTCTCAAGCCGCCAATGGTGGGCTACTGAGCGACACTACCTTTGGACTGGATGAATGCGCTAAACGTTGTATATCCTTCCCCTGATGGCTGGACCCTGTGCTCACATCCAGATTGGGTGGCTAGATTTTCTGCACACCTTCCTTTCATTTAGTTATGTGATATAGCGCAGGCCTCCTTACAGGGAGCCGGCGAGCGCCCTGCCAAGACTGTGTATTGTCGCCGGAGCTGCTGTACACAGGGCAGTAGGGGGTGAGGACTCCGGATGAGAACAAATGACAAAAACAGGATGTAATGGGAGCATGGCAAGGGGCGGTGCTGCATGGCCTACTCTAGATGTGATTTTTCTCTATTTGTCATATGACGCAGAGGGGATAGTGATGTCCCCAGAATCACAGCATTGTCTGGATCAGTTCTTTGTTATAACTGTTTCGATGCTTTTTTACCTAAACTTTTATTGGCCAAAAAACTAATTGAAAAATACTTTTTTTATTTGGGGGGTCCTCCCCTGCCCTAATAATGTAACATTATTCCCCACCCCACCCCTAATATACCATTACCCACTACCCCATATATTATTCAATTAGATTTTTCAACAAAACAAATCGGTAGAAACAAACATTGAAAAAAAGACTGTCGATGTAACAAGGTTGTACCGTCAGGATCTCTGAAACTCAGGACCAGATCCCAGGTATTCTGGCTCCAAAGTCAGTAACTTGAACACTTGACCACGCCATCTCTCCTTCCCCCAGAAGCTCACTGTCTCCAGGGCTCTGGTTCTCTCTAGGCTGGACTATTGCAACCGTCTCTTTTCAAATCTGCCTGCAACCACGCTCCATCCTCTGCAGCTCATCCAGAACAGGACTGCAAGACTTGTCCTTGGCCTTAAGCCCTGGGATAGTATCTCTCCAGCCCTGAAATTTCTTAATTGGCTCCCAGTGGCTGCAAGGATTCAATTCCAGGCCCTTTGCATTGTCCACAAGACTTTCTGTGGCCTGAGAAACTTCAGCTCTAACTCTGTAAATACATTCCTGCTTCAGCTCTTCGCTCCTTCACCTCCAACTCCCTCAGGGTCAGTCGCTTCTCCAAGCAACGAGTTGGAGTAGATCCCTTTCCTCAGATGGGGCCTACTTCTGGAACAGCCTCCCTGCCTCTTTGAAACTTGGGGAGAACCATCTTCGGTTTAGGAAGCACCTCAAGACCTTCCTCATTGCTTCTGCCTTCACTCTTCCTCTCCCCTGATGATCTTTCTGCTTTGGCAGTGGGCACCTGGTTACCCTCTGACTTCGGGCCCAGATCCCTGCCCCCCAGCCACAGAGCCGCACTGCCCTCTGGCAACCCCTGCACTTGGGTCTGTATCTGCTACCCTACAGTCCCCTTCCAGCACTTATCTGACACCTGTTGTCTACACCATATTCTCACACTTACAACCTGTTGGCCGCACTACCTGTTGTTGTTATGTCACTTTTTCAGCACTTTCCACTACCCCCTACACCCTGCACTTTCCGCCTTCCTTCTCTCCTGCACTTGCACATTCTCAATGTCACTGGGCCTAGTAAGATGCTTTTTCCCCCTCCCTTGCCTCGTCACGCTCCTAATCACCTGTGTATGAGCACGATACGAATAAAATATCATATCACATCATGTTGCTTGTCCCCTGTGCTGTAGGAGAGGCCACTCTCTAGCGACTTTCCCTCTGGCGAGTCATGCCCGTTCTCTTCATTTCTAGCACTATATAAATGCTCAATTATTATTATTATTATTATTATTATTATTATTATTATTCAGTAAACTGCTTCAAAGGACCAAAGTATTTGGCAGAAAGGGGTTTGGACAGACAGATTCTGAGTATTCGGCAACCATCTTTTTTGCACCGGCAAACCAATGGGTAGGATATGCCTGGGAAATTCAACCCAGCCTTTACAATTCCATCCTTAATGCAACACTGCAACAGAGGCTCTTTGCATGCGTAAAATAGAGAGGGACGGGATGGCAACCATGTCAGGCCAATACATTACCTCAGGAGTAGAATAATGTGCGTGTACCTAAAAGAGCCCAGTGCAGACAGACAGGGCAGACGGTAGCATCCAGTGTAATTTCGGAAATTATATTGTCCTGAAATCCGCAGTCTCAATCTTGAGTCATTTTCTCTTTACTTGTGGCTGGTTCTGTACTGTATGATGTTATGGCCAGGGCACCGGGCTTAGCTCTGGCAGCAACCAGGGCGAGGATAACAAAAAGTGGCACCTCCGCCTCCCTGTTAAGGCAGGAGCAGGTGGCAATTTTTTGTATGTCACAAAATGCCATTGCAGATTATTAGCTGTATGGTTTACCGGGCTGTAGACGCATGTGTTCACTGCAAGAGGCAGAATGAAATTTGAGTAAGTGATTTTAGTAGGTAGACATACCCATAAATGTGTTCAATGGGGTGGCTTCACCCACCACGCCAGCTCGGGGGAGCCTTTGAAGGACTCCCTCTAGCTGGCGTGACGTGGGGCTAATGTGACGCCCCAGGCGACTGCCCAGGTTGCCCGGGCCTAAAGCTGGCCCTGGTTACACCTCTGTGTTTGGAGTAGCTAGCGATATGAAAGATGTTTCTAATTTCAGGAGTTATCTCGACGGCTCAAGTCTTTGATCGTGAAAAGCAGCGAGACTACGCAATTTCAGTCACGGCGACAGACCAGGCTCATGAACCACTAATCGGCGTCTGCCAGATCACCGTCCTGATCCTCGACGTCAACGACAATGATCCAAAGTTCGAGAATAGCCGCTACCAATGTAAGTGGCTCTTCACCGTACTGCTCTGTTTTCGCAGAGGTTAGTTGTCTAGCACATGTGCCACCCGAAACCTGCAAAGCACTGAAACTTAGTGTGAGCAATGTGGAATGAAACATCTTCAATGTTACATAATATACGTGTAGTGTACGGAGATACGGGCTGCAGGAAGGCACCGCTGGTAGGTCGTAGGTTGGGTGTCTTGAAGCTACTTCCAGGTAAATCAGGGACAGGTCTTCTCGTACAAGTCTTCAGTAAATAGGTAAGAATTTTAGGTAATGTAGGGAAAACATCCTCCGTCACATCCACTCCTCAGCAGCTCCATGTCTGACTCTGGCGAAATGTTCACTCAGGTGCATGACATCACACAGACACTCAAGCATTCTGCAACACCCTCGCATTCTCACATACAAGAGGGTGGGAAAGTGGGACGACATGGGAGCCGAAAAACATCTGTAGAAGAACCTTTTAATAATGTTCTTATAACAGTCTACTTGTGACATCACTACTCAGTTGCAATAATAAAATGGCAGCCCTACATGGCTGCAATAACTTATTACAGTTGGTAATTGAAGGTACAATCTATACAGTGCAGGATCCGGATCATTTAGAGGACGATGTCCTCGGTAGGATTTATTGAATCACATAACAAATAAATCCTCCTTCCTTTGTTTTGATGTGGGTCCTTGCCACATGCTAGCATACGTCCTTCATAGTTAGAAAGAAGTGCTTTCCAGAGGTGGAGGGTTGGCTATCGGATCTACGAATCTTGGCTAGTTATGAGAAAGTTATGCTAAAAAAGCAGGAACGAGAAGGAAAATACTTTGAGACATGGGGACAGTTTGATGAGCTGTACAGTTGATGCAAGTATTATTATAGATTATAGTAAAGGGTCGGTAGGACATGGAAGGATAAGGAAATTATAAGATGTTTTGTTGTTTGTCTATGTTCATTGTGTATGTATTGTCTAGTTGTGTTATTTATGTGGGTGTTTTGCACTAAAATATTGGATTGGTTATAGTTAATAAGATTATAAAATGGTAATATGGTTAGTGCAGTAATTTGGTTAGTTGATACTGTGAGAATTTAGAAGTTGAAGTGTAATCCATGGATATTATGAATATGTCTATATTGTATTACATTAAAAATGTTAAATAAAGTGATTTTTAAAAAAACAAATGCAGTGTTTCCTTTTTCAGCTTCTTTTGCAGCACACACAAGGCATGTGGAATGATTTTGTTTTCTCTTTCCTGCTCTCTTAAAGATTTTCTTCGTGAAGACACGCAGGTGGGCACCAGCTTCCTTCGGGCGGCCGCGCTGGATGATGACCAGGGGGTGAACGCTGCCATCACATACTCCTTATCCCAGCAGCAGCCCGAGTACTTGCAGATCAACCCCAGCACAGGATGGGTGTACGTGAGCCAACCCATCTCCCAGGTGAGGCCCATACCAGCGGTTCTTCATACGCCAAGTAGAAGGGGCATGATGGTTCTTGGCGACTAGGCGCATGAACCGCCGGCTCCGTCCGCTGAATGTCCTTTCTTTGTTTTGCAGACGTCCCAGATCAACCGATACATCATCGCGACAGATGGGGGGAACCGCAGCAGCTCAGTAGAGCTGACCGTCACCATCACCAATGTCCTCAACCAGCCTCCGCAGTGGGAGCAGCCGGCGTACTGGGTGACCATTCCTGAGAACACCATGCGGGACACCAAGATAGTGGTGAGAACTTCATAGCACATGACGAAAAGTTTGTGGAAGTTGGACGCTTTTGATTTCCCCTTTTTTTATGGGTGTTAAAGTGGGAACACCTCTTTGGTTATTTAAGCTCCAGGTGAGAGGGGTTGGAGGATCTATAAATCTGCTGTTAAATATTATCATTTCCATCCATTCACTGGTTAAGCACCTAAGCTCCAGTTTTGATTTAGTGAGGAAACGGCACACGCATTGGGAGCTTACACCCGGTTACTACACTTGGGGTGTGTGCTCTGTCCTGCTGTCTCACCAGCACTCATTTGGTGATAGCTGACCCGTTGCATTTTTGTGACATGCACTGTTAGGGGACATCGCCCACTCCCAGGGTTAGGGTCAAGCGTTATCTTCCCATATCGTGGCCAACAGGCTGCCCCTTGGCTTCCGAGGCTCACACAGTGCTAGCCCGGTTGGGCGATAAGGGCTACGTCTCAACGGGCAGCGGGGTACCCAAGAATGCAGGGAAACACAAAAAAGGAATGTCCACACTTATGTTTATGTTAATTATGTGCTATCTCGTAAAATGTAAGCAAACACGCATGTGTAATAGCAGGTAAGTAATCTAGGTTTTAAAAGTCTCAAGTCTTTCAGGGTAATGCCTTTAAGTCTATACCCTGTCAGGTAGGGTCAGCCAGCCCTGCAGATAAGGGGTGTAGTGGCCACTTTTACTGCCTAAAAATGGGTAAATACCCCCAAAAATAGGGATTAAATATACTTGCAGCAAAACATTGGAAATGGACACGTAGGGCCTTGGGCCCCTGCTTTCACCCAGACAGCTTCATGGATACGTTTGGGCCAGTATTGCATGTAGTACCACTACTATTATTGCTGCCTGATCGGAAGAAGTCAACAAGGGTCTTGCAAGGTGTATGAAGAACTAGGCGCAAAGGAATAATGAACACAAAAAACATTGCCGTTTTCTAGTATAAAATACTTGCATTGGGAATTGGACTTATACTTTTACTCCCTAAAAATCAGTTTACTCCCATATTTAAAACATAGGGAGTAAAATGCTCCAGCTTCAAAATCTAACCTGGGACACTGGTATCAGCCGAAAATTGCAGAGTCAGCCATGGCCTTAGGATAAGTCATTTTTCAGAAGGTGCCCAGGCAGTATGCTAGGGGCTGCATTGGCTCAATCTGGAGGTAGTTGCTCATTGAAACAGGCCGGAGAGATGGATAGTCCGTGGTATTGTCTGCTCGTGAGACTAGTCCTGATGGTGTACATCCCCCCATTGATAAGTGTACACCAAATGTTAAGGACACGGCCGAGGCTAAAGATCGCTCTGGTCAACTTCCGGAGGAGAGCCAAGTGGACGGCACCTCACAGTCCCACATCTTCTTCCGCTTCTGACGGCAGACAGTCAGAGCACAGGTCCTAAGAGGTCAGAAGTCAGTGGTTCTTGGTGTTCCGTTCGCTCTGGTGCTGCGTGAGATGACGAGCTCCTGGCGGAGAGTTACTGATGTTGGGATGTGGTGCAATGTGTGTGGGCCAGTGGAGGAGTAGGTCTGGTGGCAAAAGGTGCAAACAGGGACCAGTGAGTGCAGGTGCAGGTGGCAGAAGCCCTCCTCTGAACGGCAACATTATTTTAGATCCTACTCAAAGCTCTGAGCCATGAGCAGACGAATGCCTCGGATGCTGTCAGTCGCTGCTGCGCTTGGAGTCTGGTTCCCTCGTCACTGGCCTGCACAAGGAAAGGGAAGAAAGACTTCCAGGGGACGGCGGTCTTGCAGGCTGGCATCTGGGCTGATGCAGCTGAGTCCAGGAGAGAGTGCACCCTGGTAGAGGCAAGTCTTGTACAACTGGTTCTGCAGAAGAGGTTTGCCCTCGG
Organism: Ambystoma mexicanum; assembly: GCF_040938575.1. Classification (NCBI taxonomy): domain Eukaryota; kingdom Metazoa; phylum Chordata; class Amphibia; order Caudata; family Ambystomatidae; genus Ambystoma; species Ambystoma mexicanum. The sequence goes on from NC_090933.1 coordinate 884,185,567, forward strand.
AGGGTATTGGGAAGTTGCAGGTTCAGAGAAGGAGTATGTGTGTCTTCATCTGTGCTTCAGGGCTCGTTCCCAGAGTCTACAAAAAATGGAATTGTGTTGGAAGGGAAACCGGGCACAAATCAACATGAGTGGGGAAGACCGGGGCAGTGAGAGTGGCATGGGGGCATACAAGGGGGCATTAAGACCAGGCATCTGAAGTACAGCTATGTTTCTCGTGCTCCCTGTAGAACTGATTCCAAATCACATTACACTTCTAATTTCACCAAAACTCCCAGCTGTAAAATGCACCATTGTTGCCCTTTTAAGTTTGGGCTTTCAAGGTGTCGCTTGTGACACCTATAAGTCGGAACTATTGCATTATAGTACAGATGGGGAGGATTGGCATAGGGGGAGGGATGTCTTGAACTCCTAAACGATCTGTGTGTCATGTACTTTGTTGCAGCAAGCGAGTATTCCACTGTTTTAAAAACATATATATTTAGTTTATTCAAAAGCACAACTCACATTAAAATAGAATTAATTTGACTGTGTCTCCTGGTGTAGTAGTAACCATTAAACAAATCACATACAAATTGATCTTTGTTTTCCAAAATGAAAGAAAATCTCCAAATGTGCTTAACTTACACCTGTGAACACCTTCACTGTTTAGTGCCACAGTAGAGAATGTATCTATGAAATGACAGGACATCTAGGATGGCTCCCTCACATCGCAGGGTCCTACTATTGCTTTAGAGTATTGTGCTCGATTCTGATTTTTTAAACGTCAACAGAGCTATTTCTTTTAAATTCAGAACCTATACAGTGGAATCCGTGTATTTTAGCTAACGCAGGATTTTCAATACATGTCTTCTGAACCCTGCATGTCATGTTTCGGTTCCCTCGTCTATAAATGCGGGACATTCTTCAAGGGTTTAAAGCGAAAGGAGCTCCTTTCTACTTCTGAACTTCATTCACTCAATTTAGAACAATAGTGGGCATTCTGAATCCGCCACACGGTGTTCATAGCATTTCAACTCCAACGTCCATATTTATAAACATTTAGCAGTGTTACTTCATTATGTTGAGAAAGCTCAGGTAGAAAACGATCCAAGCTATTCACGTATATTGGTCCTGTGACTACTAATGTCACTCTCTTTTCATAGTGGAACTCAATCTCGAACTCCTTCACGCGGTATCATGGAGCTGTGCAAAGTGTATTTCTGGAGTGCAAAGTCAGTACAAGTCATTTTTGCAGTACAAAATGAACTTTGCACTGACTTTGCACTGCAGAAATACACTTTGCACAGTTCCATGATTCAGGGTTTGTGTTGGTAGTGCAAAGTCACTTTGAACCGGGCAGAAAATTCCTTTAATCGGTGTTGAGTGATACGCTCGCTGCCAGTGCATATACAGATTCTCTGCCAGTCATCATCAGAAATGACCACCCCTATATGTGATGCCCATGTGTCATGTATTGCACTCGATGTTACTTGCCTTAACGATTGTACGAGTGAATATGATAGTTTGAAACTCACAACCGGTGTCTTCTAGGCTTCACGTAGGCAAACCTGTATATTATATATTCCGGGGGCTTCTGCTTGCCTGTGGGTTTGCATCTCCATTCTGATTCACTGCCATGTGAAGAGGGACACACAGCCTGTAGGTGATGATTGGTTATGTGCCCACCCATTGATTGCCCATGGCCATGCTAACCCCTATGGCAATTCCTACACAGTTCTTGCCCCTCGCCACTCATGCCCCGCACTGCCCAAAACACCTCCTCATGGGAACTCTTTGGGTTCGCTTGAATCAAGCTTTACCATCAAATGTTTCACTTGAGTGCCTGCCAGTGTTTTTTCAAAGCAGCCTTCTTAGAGTTAATATCTTAATTGGGGCTGTAAAGGCGCTACTGGTGTAATAAAAATGGCTTGCCAGGTCTGACTTCCGCCACTCGATTTATAAGCACTCTGCATGTCCTTCACTGAAGTCCTGTTAAAAACAAGCATTGGCAAAGCCAACCATTTTGGCTTATGTATAAGTATTAGGCATTTGCCAGGCACAGCTTTTAGATGCCCAGGTAATGGCATCCTTTTTCACCTCCTACCATCAATGGCCAGTTAATACCACTACGGCAGTGCCTGGCAAGTGCCTTTCCCATGCCTACAGAAAAGCCCAAACTGTTGGCATTGCCAATGCTTGTAATACAATTCTTGGGTGGAGAGATTAATTCACCCTGAGAGGCTTCAGGCTGCTCTAGCTCACTCCAAATCGGGAACAAGATTTGTGCCTCACCAATTTCCAATTTCACCGTCCGCCAACAATTGCCAGTAAAAAATGTGTTATAATTTGATACCTGTAGAGGAAATTATAAGCAAGGAACACTATGCATGAAAAGTAGATTCCAATGTGTAAACTAAATTCCCACCTCATTAAGGAGGAGATTGAAATAGCCAGGGATGACTTTAATGCGCTGCAGCAGAGTCCACAGCAGACTTTCCTATATTCTAAAGTGCATAGAGGATCTCAAATTCTAAATAAGGCCAGCCTGATAACATATTTCCTGCAAAATGCCACTTTCCCTACTCCAGGATGGTCTACTGTTCCCTTAAAATGCCTTACATGCAATCCCACTGTGAGTGCCCGCAGGGAGAGCACTGTCCTACACTGAAACGGAGGAAAAGCAAGTTCCCACTCAGAAAAGAAATATGAAAGTAAAAATCGTAACATCCAGTTGCCGAAGGGGCCAGGAGCGGTTGGGAGCAGCGCTCCTCTACTTCCTTTTAAAAAAAGTTTTACTGTTCCTATACTTTTATTTTAAAAAGAAACCATTCCGTTTCACAATGAAAGTGTAGGACGAAGTTGAAAGTTGCACTTCAGCGCACTGCCCAACACGCCCATCCTACCTATGGCAGTGCTCACTTAGCTGACACCCCAGCCAAAAGTAACACTGATAGTCCCAAGTGGCCCCGCCCTAGCACGAGCTCATCACGCCTTGCTCTTGGTCACTGCCCAATTAGAACTAACGTTCTTGGCTACAGCCCTATTAGAACTAATGTCCAAGTAGACACACATACCATCATTCTTGACCTGACTGACCGTAACAACAGACTAGGTACCAGAATCTCCCATAAGACTCGCAATCATCCAGTTAAACCACATACCAAGACCAAAATCCAAAATATAGTTTCCAACAACTCTAACCTACTCCCCTAAAAGGAGCACTTCTAAATGTTAGGTCCCTAGTCGCCCACGCCATAGAGACCGCCGACATCCTCCTGTCCAACAACCTTGACTTCCTTGCGGTGACAGAAACCTGGTTGCATGACGCTGCGGGCCCATCTCTAACCCTAGCTATTCCTGATAACTACTCCATCCTCAGAGCCGATAGACCCAACGCTCGAGGAGGTGGTGTAGCCATCATCTTTAAATCCTCTCTAGACATTAGACTGGCCTCCTCTTTTCCGCTAAAATCATGTGAGCATCTCACAGTCAAATTGCAAACATCCCCCAAAAGCACAATTACGATGCATCTAATATACAGGCCCCCAGGCCCGCCTGGATCATTTGAAGAAGATATCACATCCCTAGTAACCGAGAGCTCTAAACCTTCAGCACAAATTATCATTCTTGGGGACTTCAACCTCGGGTACAATGACCGTAATGACACCCCAGCTACTTCCCTGGCCAATGCACTAGCTGAGCCTGGCCTCCTACAACTCTGCCCCAACCCACTCACTCGAAAGGAAGGACTCTCGACTGGGTAACTGCTCTTAATTGCAATATTACCCTTAAGGACCCCCTACCTCTTGTTTGGACGGATCACCACCTCCTCTCGCTAGACATTAATATCAATAACCTAATGTCCAAAAAGCTTCCTAATGCACCTGCCTGCCCAACAAGGAACAAGCAGAACATTACAGCTGAAGCTCTAATACCCCTGGTAGTCCCCACTCTCAACGCACTACCGGCCACAGCTGACTTGAACCTGCTGGTCAACACTTACAACAAATCCATGTCTAAAGCTATCGACATCATTGCCCCACTGAAAATATGCAAAGGGAAACCCAAAGCACACCTGAACTCTTGGTACACCCCTGAACTCAAAATACTCAGACAAAAAAAAGCAAACTTGAAACACTGTGGAAAACAGTTCCCTCCTCAGAAAACAGAACCAATCTTACTAATATTACCGCTCTTTCCAAAAATGATATAATATGTGCAAAAAAAGAAACCTTCAACTCTAGGATAACCCACGCAGGTTCTAGCACGAGAGAACTATTCAACATCTTAAAGGAACTAGAAAACCCCAATCCTCCCACAGATACCCGTACAAAAGATAAACCCTGGTGCATGGGCATCCAGAATGCCCTCGCCAACAAAATCACTGGGCTCCAAACTAAAATTGATAACAAATGACAACAACTCACCAATGGCTTAACCTCCAGTCCAACCTTACCATCGCCCACTGATATCAATTCAGGCTTCACATTTAAAAAGGTAACTATACAAAAAATTATAGCCTCCCTGAAACTGTCCAACTGTAAAGGGGACAGCTGCCCTGCTCAGATTATAAAAGACGCAGCCAGGGATCTATCCCCCTTCATTACCAAACTAATAAACCTGCCATTCACTAGTAACGCAGTCCCAAGCAATTTGAAACAATCATGGGTTCTCCCACTGTTAAAAAAACAAACACTCGACCCGTCTATACCTACCAATTATAGACCTATCACCACTGTACCGTTCTTACTAAAAATCCTTGATAGAGTGGCATACTTGAAATTCAAGACTACCTAGAGACATACCAATTGTTAGGAATCCGTCAATGTGGCTTTCGACCTCAACATGGAACAGAAACGGCCCTTGTTGATCTCAAAAGTCAGATTGACAAACTCAAAGATAAGGGTAGGGCTGCCATCCTTCTTCTTTTAGACCTCTCTGCAGCCTTTGATCTGGTTGACCACAAAATGCTATGCAACCACCTATCATCGGCAGCACACTTCTCCCACTCCGCGGTCACATGGATCCAATCCTTCCTCGCTAACAGGACCATGCGTGTCTTCTCACCGCTAGCAGCGGCCGACCTGATTCCCATCACCTGTGGTTTCCCACAAGGCTCTTGTGTTTCGCCTACTTTATATAACATATTTACAAAGCCTCTATTCGACAAACTGGACCATCTGGGTGTCACCTACACCAACTATGCAGATGACACGCAGATACTCCCAATTCTATCAGGTAACTACAATTTTGACGACGGCCGGATCAACAAAGTCTTCACCATCATTCAGGCATGGATGGCCACACATGGCCTCTGCCTGAATGATGATAAGACTGAACTGCTCCTTGTCGGCTCCCCCAACACCCTCCTGAAACTCAGCCCCAGCTACAACAGCATCATTATTGATGGAAACACTATACCCATCACTAAAAGTGTAAAAACCCTCGGTTTCTATCTAGATACAAATACCAACCTTTCTAAACGAGTCAACATGACCGCCTCAGCCACTGCCTACACAGGTAAGATGATCAGGGCTTGCAGACCTCTGCTATCCACTAACAGCTGCCTCATACTAGCCAGAGCACTTATACAGTCTAAACTGGACAATGCAACGGCCTATATGCAGGCGAAAACAAATCCATAATTAACAAATTGCAGCTCCTCCAAAACAACGCACTCCCAGCTGCTCTTAATATTCCCAGGAGAGAACATTTATCTGCTATCAGAAAATAATGTAAATGGCTCTCCATTCAACAAAAAATCGACCTAAAGTCTCACCTACAAAGCCCTGAATCACCTAGCTCCGCCCTATCTCACCAACAAATTCACCATGAAACCTGCTACCAGAATCACCAGATCCACCAACACACTATGCCTGGTGGTGCCCAAATACACCCTAAAAAGAGCTGGCGGAACCAGTTTCCCGGTTCTAGCCGCCCAACTCTGGAATACACTTCCACTTAACATCAAATCCATCTCAACCTTTCATCCATTCAGAACCCAGGTTATCACCTGGCTACTGAATAAAAACTAACACCCCCTCAGGTCACTCTGGACACATTATACACATATCAGCACTCACCCACTAGCACCCTGCGTCTGCTGGTACTAGTTTTTGTATCCTCCCTGTGTACATATTTTATAAAATGTATAACTCCCTTGCATTAACTGTATTTTGTAAATTGTATAAATTCTGCACAAATGTTCTAAATGTATAAACCTGTATCCTGTAACCATATCCTTGAGCGCCCATATACCCCTAGGTCTGGAGCGCTATACAAATAAAATAAACAAACAAACAAACAAACAAACTGAACGTTCCCTTAAACAGCAGGTGTGTTTGGGGGTTTGTAATGCGCGTGGAAGGGGGCGTGGTGACGCGGTCTGTGGGGAGCAGGGGCAGGCCACTAGGAGCCATAGTTCCACTACTTCTTTTCGTACATTTCGACCGTGGGTAACATCTGAAAGACCTCCGCAGTCAGCTCCACCAGAGTGATTAAGGAGAGAAAATGCTTTGTGTGTTAAACATGCTTATGAAGTGATGCCTTGTGTGTCTGCATTGGTTGTGTGGTAGTAGTGGGGTGTAGCATGGTTCTAGGTATAACCGTAGATGGGTAACTACCAACAATGGAAGTACATTCCACCCAGAGCTCCTGCCTGACATCCAATAACCAAAGAGAGCTCGAGTTATCGATGATGTCACCCCGAAACCATCAGTAAAATGGGCCCCGTTGTCTGTAGGGGCACGTCTACCATTTTATGCTGTGGGTGCCCCCCTGTGATTCCACGCCCCACACATTATCCACATGGACCAGCAGATGGAGGGGATAAGGAGGGTGCAAGGGCATGGGTAGGCAACTTGGGCAAAATAAAATATTTGGGAGACTACGGCTCTCCCTCCACCTCCCTGGAGTCTCCTCTTTCCACTCTCCCTGCACCAATGTTCCCCCAGGACCAGGCTCGGACAGGCCCATAGTGCAGCAGAGCAATGCCCGAACCAAAAATGCAAAATGCCAGGGTGGGCCTGTTTTTGTGTCAAAGTGGGCCCGTGTTTTGGCGCCTTGAAACACTTGTGTATAGGCGCGTTATAAATGCCATATCATATCATATCATGTGGGCCAGTTTTATAAGTTACTTCAACATGCGGCCAGTAGTATTGACCAGTGTTACTGAATGAATATGCTTCAAAATGCACCATTTTCATTCCATTTGATCAAAATTCCTCCTCACCCCCCTTGGGTACTACTCAGTCTGTCACAAAAGGAATGAATTGCCATGTGCAACAGTGGCCCACTTTCTCATTGGTGCCCAAGACATTTGTATACCCCAGTCCGATCGTGCCCAGAACATTAATGCCATGCCCCGTTCCATTTGATAGCCCAGTCTATGTTTTTTCTTTGCATTCTAAGACTTTTAGCCATTGATTTATAATAGAAAAATCGGTACTACATTTCCCAGAATGCATTAAAAAGAGAACAGGACAAGCATCTCCTGAATGGAATATTGACATGTATCCCAAGGAGTGAGTGAAAAGGCTATATTTTCCAAGTGTGAGATCGCACTTGTTGACTTTTATATATCACTTTGTGTTTCGGGAGGATAGCTCAGGGGCAACGTTCTCGTCGGAGAAACACATGTTCGATCCCCGGTCCGCGCTTAGAAACCTCTGAGTATTAAGCACATTATAAATAAACAATTACAATTACAATATTGTCTCTGAAAATGCTTACAGCTTTTAGAAACATCTTTAAGAGCTGCACAACAAAAGTTTACTTTTCGGTGAAGCAATGTGTTTACCGCCATAGCTGGGCCATATTTCTTTCTGATCTACCAATGCTGCCCTTTATTCTGACTGGCTTTAAGAAGACACTGGCTACATGACACCCTACAAACAGTCATTAACTAAAGCCTGAATTGTATAAAGCGCTTCATTCTGACTTTCTCGTGCTTCTGGGTGCTACGCATGTATGCAGAGTGGGATCTGGTCTCCTTAATAAGCATGTGCATCCTTTTATGGCAAATGTTCACCGTTAAAGCTCACATGCTGTGTGTTTCTTTCTAAAATGCTCGAGAAAGAGTACAAAACACCATCCAGCGAAATGGTTCACTGCTGAAATTATTTTTATACTAGTCGGTTTAATTTCCCGTTCAGCCATTTCGAATTAAGCAAATCTCCCGTCAGCGACGGATAGATTGCGTAAGGTCATCAGATGCTTTACTATGCCGTGTTGTGCAGCTCTTCTGCTTGCCAAACAGACACTCACATGGAAACGTAAAGAATTGTTTCTGCTCCTCTTCATTACAAGAGCCATGCGCACTGTAGACGTTCATAGCCAGAGTTCCTTCCCCTGCGATTTCAGTGCGAGGAATCCTGTTTTCTTTTGTCAACCACTGCCATCTTCTGGCTATTTAGTATAACTGCGTAACTAAGATTTCCTTTTACAGATGCCAATTTTATCATTTGGTTCAACTTTTCACTCGTGTTTTTCCCTTCAAAATAAACAGTTAAAGCCAGATAGTGTCGCCAGTTCATGCTGCACACCTGTGCAATATTGAAATATATCACTCAAAAAAGGAAAGCAAGCAAACAAAACGTTATAGCCGAGGAGTGAAAATGAAGTATGTGTTTGGCTTATTTCTTTTAAGGGCCGACTCAGGCCTTTAAACATGTTCCGCAATGAAGACATCATTTCTGGAGGCGCAGAAGACGCCCAGAGAAAGGGACAGGGCAACCACACTGCAATTTAAGGATGGATTTCACTGTAAGTCCCCAGGGCATAAAACAACAAGCAAACAAATGAACGAGTTTCCATCCAAACCCTGCTCCTGAGTCCGAGCTCATCTTTTTCAGTGAGCTGCAAATTACAGCACCTGACTGAAGAGGGCGCTGTCAGTGAGTGGCACTCATTCAAATTAGGAATACATAGTGGGCTGGTGGTCTAGAGAGGGCCAAACAGGAACCATGACCAATATGTTTAACTCTTTATTCATTCACTTGCTTGAGCATTGCATTATTGAGTGGTACAACTAAATAAATGTGTTTGACAATTCACAGTAGAAACCATAAGGGAGGCCTGGGCATCCATATGACAGATATGGTGCGCTAATATAATAATAGCAGGGGTCGAAATTTGGATTCAAGAAGCAGGAGCTGAAAGTAGGGGCTTGGTGTCAAGGATTTCCCTCTGACCAGGAGCTATAATCTGACCCAAGAGCTGTTAAAGTCTCAAAGGTTCTCTTAGGATGGTGTATGCATAAACAATTGTTGAAAAAAGTTCTGCAGAAGATGAACAAATTCTCAGACAAAAAGCTTTATAGATATAAGATGCCAATCTTTATTCATTCTGGAATGCCTGAAAAATAGTTGAACTTGCTTTTATTTCCAATCTGTGACAAGCACCCGAAAATGGTCTGTTTTGCACTCTGTATCTTTTTATTATGATCTTGTGCAATGCCGCTTCATATTTATTTCCCTCTTATTTACTCTTATGCCAACCTCCCTATTTGTCTCTCTATTGCTTCCTCAGACGGTCATTATTCTTGTCTGCCGCTACACCCATGACTGTCACTATAATACTGTTTCTGTTGCTAGACCTATTGCTTTTGCTATCCCCTCATTGACACATTTCTTTCTGCTACTGCCTCTTTCTCTGCTACCACCTCATTGTCTCTCCTGCTAATGCACCCTATATCTACCCCACCCTATGCCTTAACTTTGTAGGTGATGAAATAGGTTAAGGTTTTAAAAGTAACTCTGGTTGTGCTTTTGGTTAAAAAAAACTGAAGAGAGCAGGGAAACTCTAGCCTCTGGACCAGAGTATTATAATAACATAGAAAAGCAGAAAGGATATGTCCAGAGTATATATATTTGAAAAAATGTATCAAAATGTATTTAAAGTGATACCAACAATTTGAACAATAGTGAATCAAACACAAATAATTAAACACTGATCACTTTAGTACAACAAAACAGCAGCAACCATATGCCTAAAATTGGCTAAAACATTGTCACACATACTTGCCATTCATGGTGCACTCATTCAAACACAACTCATCATACCGTAACATACATCCAAGAAGCTAAAAGACAAAAGAATCATGCTAAAAACCTATGAGGAAAAGGAATTCATGACTATTCCCCATAATAACCGACATTATTGTTATGTTCGCAATCAATAGAGATCATTTCACAGATAATCTATTGTCAGGGTGGATCGGAAAAACAAGCGCAAAGGATCACATCCCTGTAGAGTTTATCTCTCAACCGGTTTCGACGTGTAGTGGTAGTAAACACGTCTTCCTCAGGAGGTAGATATTACCATTCTGTAAAAGAACACACAAACACATGGCTATAAACTACTACATAGAAACTCCAAGTCTATGCTGACTGCCTGCAAAATAAAATGTAAAAGAAAGCAACTGCTGAAAGCAACACAAACATTTTTTGTTGTTTTTTTGTTGTTGAAAAAAACACTTTGGGCTCATATATACCATGTACCAAGTAAGCATATAGGAATCCCAATCGAACAGCTGTATATACCAGAGCAAAAGAAGACCGTGCAGAGTGGTAAAAACCTTCAGGACCATAGTTTAATCTGCGACAAGTATGTAAGCATACAAAACAGATGTGAACATTTAAGCAAGCCCAAAAACTAGAACCGTGCCTCAAAAAGACTGGTACTAGACTGACCTGGTGAGTGAAAAATTGCTGTAACGACCATTGCGATGACATGCGGCCAGTCACGCTGGAGCAATCAAGATCAAATCCTGACCTGAAACAGAACCAGCTAAATGAGATGAGACAAGGCTTGGGCTCTAACTAAAGTGCCTGTAACTAAAGCGGAGGTGGTGGCTCGCCTGGAGGACACCCTATAGACTTTAGGGAAAACCAGGGCTGCATGTGTTGGAAAATGAGGAAGCAGCACGACTTGGCCCAAAAAATCGATGTCGTCTGTAAATCACTGCAACAAACGACTAAGAAACCCGTTATAATGCTAAGTGGCAGGGGATAACCCAAAAGTACCTAGTATGGATGCAGCCACTGCATTAATTAAGTCTCAATTACTACAGTTCAATATGAGCACACAGCGGACATCCCCGCCCCTCAGGGTGGCCGAGAGTGTTATGGCAGTTCATAAATTCATGTACGGCATAATCATAAATACTCATATAGAATAATAAAAAATAAAAAAAATAAAAATACTCATATAATTTGCCATGTTTAAAGTGTCCATGACGGCAGTAAACTACTGTCCGAAATACAGCACGTCTCTGAAATAATGACAGCTTTCCCAGCTAAAGTGTGCATGACAGAACCTAATAAATTACTGAATAAATATGTTATTTTCATACAAAATTCAAAAATGACATGGTAATATCAAAATTAAGCAATTATCTTCATACTAAACACCTGATGTAAATATTTACTCCCAACTTCATTCAACTTATTTGATTAGGCGTACTCATTCATAACCTCATTCCTACTTCTCACTCAATGCAATTCTTCTCTAATAGCCTATATTAATAAAGGCTTAATGACAACAATTCACCAATTCACTTACACCCCATATGTCTACAGATGTGTCTTTTTGCTAAAACAACAAGTGTTGTCGACGTGTGTGTAGGCCGGTATGCGCAGGCTTTGATGCTCTGGCCCTCTGTTGTCTCCAGCCTTCTTCAGGACTAACTGGGTGCCTTGCTGGGCCCCGCTTCTACACCGTTCTGTGTTTCTGCCTCATCTATAAAGTAACAACGTCCTATTATCAACATGGTCTGTCCCCACTTGATCATTCTATGCTAGAATGAATCTACTCATATTTATGGTCTATGGATACAGATCACAAACTTATCTCCAGGGAAAGGTACTGGATGCAAGCTCAGGATTTTTTCTGAAATTATCTAAAATGTTCAGGGGACTGTATCATTTGAAAAGGGGCCCATCTGTGGGCAAAAAGGTGCAGAACAGGCAGCAATGAATATTCTGCACACAGTGTGTTTCTTTGAGACTATTCCGCTTGAAACGGTCTGAAGCACTCTATTTACTATGTGCATGTCGGGCGATCCCCATCTTCAATTCGGGAAAGGCACGCTCCTGATCATATACGGAGGCCTACGAGGGAGGTGCCTGTGTTAATACGATCTGATCATGTTTCTCTAGATGATAAAAAACCACTGTCAAATAGTGACGCTTATCTACTGGTGGCTATCCCAGGTTGTCCTTCTAATTGCGGGTCCCGGGTGTTTTTCACATTTAGCTCTGCGGCTGCAAGAGCTTCTCAATGGCTGTGGTTCCTTAGATCTGTGCAACACAAAGAACTGGTTTGTGTTTACCCTCGGATCTTACCTGTGGGTGGTTGAAGGAAAACTCATAGTGCATATTTCCCCTCCTCAGGAACGTAGATTTCTAACAAGCGAATGAACCATCTTAATTGTGTGCATCCTTGTTGTTTAATATCCCGTTTCGTAAGTGCGAGGATGGCAAAAGGCTAATGTGGGCTACTGGGTCTCCACTTCGCTGCATGTAGAGACCAGCTGTTTATTCAAGCGTGCGCTGCAGAATCTCTAAGAGTCCCTTTCTGGCGTTCTAGAGTGCTCGCGAGTGTGTAAATACACAACGCACATTGACTAGGTATGATGTATCAAGATCGCACTTGAGTGTGCCTAGATCCTGCACGGCAATGCATGGTGCTCTCCCTGGGCGCCTATCCCGGGCGCCCGTGCAATCCAGGTTAAATACCGGCAGATAGAAATGAATGGGCATAGAAACAGGACTATGTGCCTGCAACAGTTGGAAAAGCCTGACGCTGCTTGTGGGCGGCAGCCAAAAAGGATAAACAAACCTTGTGTATTAGTGCTCATCGCACTAAATGAACAATTAGAGCTGAAAATACAGGGCAGTCTGTGTGTATGATCTGACCGCTTTTTTAATGCTGGTGGACAGGAAGAAGACCCTGTTGTTGTACGTCTCACCTGGTCAATGGACTGTATGTTGTGCCGCGTTTTGCGGTGGCTGCCTAACCACGGCATGTCAAATGAGAGCGTGTGTCCACCACCGTGATGATGCACATCTGTTGCGGCGAACCGGTATGCCGGGTTCGTCATGTCTCAAGTCCACATGGTTGGGATCTGTTCATTTATTATATCTGCATTTCAATGATCAAAGATCCTAAGTTGTAAAGCATTCGTGTGCAGGTAAGGTTATTCCATTCTACAGAAATATTAAGTCCTAGGTTGACTGTATTTAAGCGGAATATGATTTTTTGTTCTGTTCTGTGCAGCTGAGCTGCCAAATTACCGCCTCGTGAGTGCGGTTTTAATATTTATAGAATGAACAGCGGGAGATCTTGGTCTGTGTGGCCCATCTTGGAATAGTGTTCTACCAGAGGTTTGTCACTTACCTTATTTCTGTGTTGGGATATACGCTGTCTGACGGGGCGGATAGGTTTGCATTTTTAGTTTGACAATTCGTGTGGTGCCTAAGCTCCCCCTTTATGTGCCCATGCTCAAAATAATGTGTGGTCTCTGTAAATCTACACGCCCACGCCACACACTTGCCACATTTGTAGTGGCCTATGACAGGGGCGGAGCCCCCGTTGATTTAGAACAGTTTGTTTGTTGTGTGCGCCCATGTATGTATGTACCAGTTTCTGTCTCAAAGTACATTTTTTGTCATATGTGTCACCACGTTCAGTCCGATAAGCAAAGCCATTCAAAAAATTGTTAATAAAAACTGTCATTTGGTTAAACCGCAGGGATCACTTGCTCAAAAACCTATGTTTGCTTTAAAAAAAAAACGTCACTTTTCATTATGGCCTCTAGCTGAGCTATCTGAATGGCTATGAAACAACCGAGACCCAGTACATTACATTCTTTAAAGTAATCATTTTTAGCAACACAGAAAAGCTATATAATGACTATAGTTGTAAATATAGGTCCTACGTCTGCCTAACTCACAAACCGCAGCGTGGCATTATATTTTATCATTTGCTTTTGCACTGTCCATAAAACGGTATATTGACCGGAACTGCGCTGCCTACCGTTCCATATTGATTCACTTTCACACAAAAAACGAAGTTAGTGTGAGTCCTCTTTATGCAAATCTGTCCAGTCTGCACGGTGTTCGGTTGAATTCATTTCGCTTCATGTATCGAGCAGGAATCAATGCACGTGCATCCATTATTGACGTCCCCTGCGTCCGCCGCCGCGCTCTGCGCATTGGCTGCTGTGAGAGCAGGCCAGGCTTCTGCAGCCTGAGTGAATGCGACTCTGCTGTCGCTGAGATAGCAATTTTCTCCACCTTGATTGTGCTGACCAGCGTGGAGCGTGGGCGTCCATAGCAAGAGGCTTCGCTCGAAAATCGCGCAGTGTGGAAACTGCAGAAAAAATCTTAAAACGCGTTTGAAAGAGAGCTGGCTTTCATCCTATGTAGGCAAATGATCAAACATGCACTTGTGCAAATACACAGGGCTTTAAGTGGGCGGGGCTAGCGGGGGCCGAGCTCTAGCAGTTTCCAAAAAGTCTGTCTGAGTCGGGGCCCTGCCAGGGCCCCCTTAAGTACTCTGCTAACCGCAGCCCACCAGACTGCTACACAGCAAGGGTTTTTCTCTAAAGCCTGAAGCTCTCATGTGTAAGAGAGTGCTTCAGGCTTTAGAAAGAAAAAAAGCCTCGCCTTTCGTTTGTCGTGCCTACTCTGCTGCCAGCCACCCCTTTCAACAGTGATGCAGGGGTGATGATCCATGCATCTCTAAAGAAAGTGGTGAGTGACAGGGGGTCGGCAGGGGGTCGGCGACTCAGTGAAAAGCTGAGGCTTCTTTTTGTAAAGCCTGAAGCTCTTGAGCGTTTGAGCCTTTACAAAAAATAGCCTTGCTTTTTGATTGTGCTGTCGACCCCCTGCCTGACACCCCTTAGATTAAAGGTGCAGTCATCATCACCTGCACCCCAGGTAACAGGGTGATGATCCCCCATCTCTAGTGAAAGGGGTGCCTGGGAAGGGGACAGCGCCGCAAGTAAAAGCCAAGGCAACACTTACCTGGCCTGAATGCTGACAGTTAGGCCACAGCCCCGGCCCTTTTGCAAACTCGAGCCGGGGCTCTTACTGGGGCGTGGCCTAACAGGCAGCATTCAGGTGAGGGAAGTGTTGCCTCTTAATTGATGGGCCAACCCCCTGCCAGGCCACGCCCCCGAAGAGCCCCGGCTCGAGTCTGCAGGCCACTTAAGGCACTACAAATATATAAGATTGCCCGTAAACATGGCATTGCCCTTTACCAGCCCACTGAATTAGCACCACTCTAAATCAGGGACGTCATTTAGGGGTCGCCAGACTTCTGAGGTCTCCCTTGCGACCTCTACAAAAAAATTGCAAAAAAAAAAGATTTTTGGGGGGGGGGGGTGTTTAGTATTTTTTTTTTTGTAATGCAAGCTCCTGGGCTGTGGCCAGCACCATGTGGCTCTTTACCTATGGAGTGGCTGGCATTCTTGTTCAGGCCCCTTAAAAAAAAAAAAGACGAAAAATAAGAACTAACACTTTCAGCACTGACTTTACATAAGAAAGAATAGGACTACCAAATGTGCCTCTCTGGAATTCTATAAAATAATTGCTAGAGTCATCAAAGGTTTATTTCAGGCACACTTCAGGGGGTGAGTCACTGATGTAGTCTTTTCTTAAACGCTTCAACTCAGCCTTTCATACTTCTGAGGTCAATAAATGAGTACCAACACAGGTTGGCTGATATTGGGTGTATATTTTATCTATATAACACGTCATTATCATTTGGTCATTTGGTCATGGACCTCTGCTTGCATTCATAGTAATTTGGTAATATGGGCCTATACACACTGATCTTAATGATACATATGGTGATCCATTCTTGTATGAAATGTACATCACATTATAGTGATATTGTTACCATATTTTTTTCGTAGTCTACAGTGCTGTGTGATTCCACTTTCTGTTTTGTCAACAGGTGAAAGGTCGTGTTTCATCGCTTCCCCCGATATCATTTCGGGGTGAGGTCAAATGGCATCACTTCCTGTGATGTCATCAGGGGGTCAAGGGTCGTGTGATGTTACTTCCGCTTCCCCAGGCATTTTGGTGAAATGACATCCCTGCTCTAAATATAACGCTATTGTCACCGCAAAGCGTCCCCCTCAGCCAAGCTGCCCAGTCAGGGCCGGCCTTAAGGGCAGCAGCGCCCTGGGCGCACTGGCGCCCCCCCTCACCCACCGCACCCCCCTGGTTAACAGGGGGTGGGGCCAAGATGGGCAACTTGTTTTTTTTTTAACCTCCTCGCTCCCGCGAGGAGGTTAAATAGGTGCCGTTACCACCCCATTGTCATTGAACGAGCCCGCCATTGCAGGTTCATTCAATGACAATGAGGCACCTGCCACCACGCCAGCTCGGGGGAGCGCTTGAAAGACTCCCCAGAGCTGGCGTGGTGGGGGGCTAATGGCGCCTTTTCTTGTGAAAAGTGTCCACGGCGGAGAGGCGCATTTAAATGCACCCACCGCCGCGGGCACCTTTTACAGTAAAAGGCCGCCTGCTGCGCCTTGTCCCACAATGCCAGCTCGGGGGAGCCCTTGAAAGACTCCCCCTGAGCTGGTGGGGCAGGGCAAAAAGCACCCCGGGCGGTCGCCCGGCTCTGTGCCCGGTATCATTTTGGCAACCTTGCTACCATAGTTAGCAACTGTTTCAGGGCTGCTGGCATTGCAAAATGAGACATTGCAAAAACTCGTGGTCGGGTCGAAGGAGGCTTCTAAAGTGTTAGCCAAGACCCTAAGGCTGCTCTGACCAAGAACCCAAAATTGCTCACTTGTCCCAGCCTCAATACGTTCCTTACTCACCGATCATTTTGAACTTTTATTTTCACGTGCTACTGATTTGATCATGTGTCTCAGCCTATGGTGGTCCTAAATAAGCTTCTGGGCCTCAAAATACTGGGCCTCAAAAGCCCACATTGTTCAGAATGACCTATGCCTATGTAAGTAACTTCCATTTTGAGTCACTCAATTCAAACGCATTTTTTGTGCATAGTCAGAAAACACGACGCCATTTTGGCTCTTGAGAAACTGTTTTGGAGATCGCAGCTCATAGAAAATGCAGGCTATTCAACATGTTCTCAGGGGCTTGCCCATCTGGCCCGCAGCTTGCCGAATTCCCTGCAACCAGTGAGACCTGTGCGAATGTCTCGCTGGGTGTAATGCGAGTCGCCACATCTCCTTTCAACAGTGCCCAGCACAAACACATCTGCTTCCGGGTCAAGGCAGCCATGAAGGAGGGCGATGTGCTGGAGGCACATACTTCAGATGTGTAATGCGTGCCGGTAGAGTGCGGGGATCTGGCCATACAGGGGGCATTCAGGTGGGCGACTAGTGAATCATTAGGGAGCAGGCCAGAATAGTACATTAGGCATTGAGTGCAGCGTGAATGAGTACAAAGAAGGGGCCCATCTTTGATCACACAGGAAACAATTCAGTAATCTGGGAAAGCACCTTCTCTTTAAAGGGACAATTTGGTTAATTGGAATCGGGCAACCAAATTTGGGCAGCATGATGGTCAGGGAACTGAAATCGGGGAAAACATATAAATCCGCTCAGTGCCTCTCTACAGAACTTCAACCAACAGAAAAGGCTTTTTGGTCACATGTCTTTATATCGAAATATTATATAAAGAATGATTATATATCGAAACATTTATACAGACTTTTTTTTATAGAGAATGCACTTAAAAATAAAAATTGGGGGTTTCCCCATACCCCAATTTTCGACCCCTAAAAACTCACCCCAACCGTTTCTCAAAAATACGTAACCCTTTACCCGACCCCTAAATGCATTCTCTATAAAACTTCTCATTAAAAAAATGTCGAGATATAATCAATTCTATATAAAATATTGATATAAAGACTGCATACCAAACCTATCTTCCTGGACAGGCTTTTTTTGCAGATAAAACTTCAAGGTGGCCTCTATTTGCAAAATGCAAAGTCTGTGTGGGGCAGCATCGGAGACATTTGTCCGTAATGGAAAGAGGGCCAGCGCAATGAGAGGTTTAATGCATCAATCAGAGAGAGCTTTGCATTGCATTGGCTCAGCACATTGTACCAATGTAGAGAGCGCGGCTCCAAGGTCATGGGTTCATGACTGTTCCACCTCAGAAGCAGGCAAGAGGAAGAACTCTGGTCTCTCTGGGGGGAGGGGGGGAATCGGTGGGGGGTGCAATGGATTTCCTTGGCAGGCAGATATTGGCTCTTGCTCTAATTGAGACGCGAGCAAAAAAATGCCATTGATCAAAGTGACCTGATGGGGACAAGTTCAATACAAAAAAAATGTGCCTTTGAGCCCTCAGCTGGCAGACGCAGGGAATGTGAACCACAATGATCTGATTGGCCAAGTCATGAGAACTGTCTCAAGCTGAGGCCAGTGAAAATAGAGCTGTGGAGAAGGACATCTGGACAGCTTGCATGGACCGCTCCCTGACACGTTCATTAGATGTGGCAGATGCTTGCAGTATGCCGCGGAAGGTGCAGGTGCAGCAATGTCCGACGGAATGTGGTCCTCTCATTGGCCCCACAGGCCTTAAGATGATGTGGCCATAAGCATATCATGGCTCTTTCCTTTACCCCATAGGATGCCCTCCGTTGAGTAGTAGAAACCGGTGACTCGGTTACCCAAAGCCAAGGATCTCTCTTGCGTGACAGTAACTGCAAAACATATGTCGAGCGGGAAGCCATCAGATTAGTCATCCTTGTCTGGAGCAGACCCGGTGGTAATCATGTTGGAGACAGGACCTAAATCAAAGCCACGCCCATCGTGGAGAGTGACATCTTGAGTGCATTGACTGGTGCCAAGAGGACATTTTAGCTCTTGCAAACCTCCCTCTTTGTCCGGGAATGTTGGTGCACCTTCATCAGCATCACCCCCGAGTAGAGGTCAGACGATCGGACTGATGATTCTGAGGAGGATCTGATATCCAGTCAGCACTGCCCCCAAGTAAATCCTGAGGATGCTGAGTGGCGAGGGTGCTGGGAGACCCACGTTCCTGCGTTCTACCTTCCCGACATCTCTGTGACCGGAGATGTACCTCTTCTCCCCTTTGTGTTTGGCATTGATCATGACTCCTGAGGGCCACCCTTCTGGTGATCATGACTCCTGAGGGCCACCCTTCTGTTGATCATGACTCCTGAGGGCCACCCTTCTGTTGATCATGACTCCCGAGGGCCACCCTTCTGTTGATCATGACTCCCGAGGGCCACCCTTCTGTTGATCATGACTCCTGAGGGCTACCCTTCTGTGGATCATGACTCCCGAGGGCCACCCTTCTGCTGATCATGGCTCCTGAGGGCCACCCTTCTGTGGATCATGACTCCTGAGGGCCACCCTTCTGCTGATCATGGCTCCTGAGGGCCACCCTTCTGTGGATCATGACTCCTGCGGGCCACCCTTCTGTTGATCATGACTCCTGAGGGCCACCCTTCTGCTGATCATGGCTCCTGAGGGCCACCCTTCTGTGGATCATGACTCCTGAGGGCCACCCTTCTGTTGATCATGACTCCTGAGGGCCACCCTTCTGTTGATCATGACTCCTGAGGGCCACCCTTCTGTGGATCATGACTCCCGAGGGCCACCCTTCTGCTGATCATGGCTCCTGAGGGCCACCCTTCTGTGGATCATGACTCCTGCGGGCCACCCTTCTGTTGATCATGACTCCTGAGGGCCACCCTTCAGATGATCATGACTCCTGAGGGCCACCCTTGTGATGATCATGACTCCTGAGGGCCACCCTTGTGATGATCATGACTGCTGAGGGCCACCCTTCTGATCTTGACCCTGGAGAAATCATGTTAAACATTGTATTATTCTTTTCTGACATTTTGCCAATCTCAGCAGGTTCATTGCTGTGTTTGGCCGCAGCACAGGACAACGAACAAGAATCCTTAATGCATTACAAAATGCAATAGTAAAAAAACCTATGGATGGAATTTAGACAAACACTGAATGCCGAGACACCAAAAGGATTATGTAGTTTTAAATATGATCAGAAGAGTTTTGGTTTCTTAAATGAATCTCACTTGCAATGGCAGCTGGAAATTGTTATTGCCTACTTGCCATGCATTGGTAATATGGTAGGGCGGATATACACCGGCCCTGTGGCATGTTCTTAACATGTGCATAGCAAAGTGTCTGGAATCAAGACAAGATTCTCCCGGAGGACTTAAAACAAATATAGGACTCGAAGAGATAGCCCTTGGGCTTCGTGGCACATGGTTGCTTAGAAAGCGCGGTCTTGGACGCCAAAGATTTTTTAAATACATTCTTTAAATGTGTGTTCTTTACATATGAAATGGAGGAGTAATCCATCCACACCCACTGTTGCCAAAAACGAGTGCTGTGAGTGTGACTTGAGGCGGATGGTGTTTTCGAATGGATGAATGAATGCCAGGGCTTTGGCTACAACCACGCCCTCTCCATCCTGGAGCCGCGCAGGCATTGTCGGCCCACATCACAACCACATCACAACCATGTGCCATCAAGACATGTTCAAGCTGGAGTCAATTCTGTGGATTCCTACTGCATCCCTCTGCTTTCTACACCAGCAAATAGAAGGTGGAGTCCATAGGAATTCATTGGAAACGCTGTCTGCCACGCATACATTGCAGGTGGCATTTACTAAATGTTCATTGCAGAGTGCCGAATGGAGGACATTAGCGACCACTACCCATTCCCGTGTCGTTGCTGGCATGCAGATTGCGCAAGTGCAAGCTGTTGAAGAAAGACCCGCGGCTGACATTTATGTGTTAAATTACATTGGTTTGGGTCAAGCTAATGGGCTCCAGTATTTGGGGGAGTTTACTTTGCTGTGATCATGTAACCACTCTGAGAAGGAATACAGCGGCCTTTCTTTTGGTTTTTTGGAGATGCCTTTACTTTAGGGCCCTTTCTGATGGCTTTAGGAATTCGACGTTTAATCAAAACAAAACGTGCAGACCCAAAATAATGGTGGTTCATCAAAATGGGGCTTGTTCATTCTCTGTTTTGAACAAAAAACACCTGCATGGAATAATAAGTGGCTTGATGTTAATGCCTTGGGGATAGGTTCCTTGCCCGTCAATTATAAAACTAAATGGCACCAACTGGACCCAATAGAATCCCGCTTTAAATGGCGCCCTCCTAAATTGTTATGAATGAAGTTCCACTTGTGATTTTGTTGCATCAATTGACTTTTCACTGTTTGTTAGGGGTTGTGTGTGTGTGTGTGTGTGTGTGTGTGTGTGTGTGTGGTTGTGCGCGCGCCTGTGTGTCCCCCACCCTTTCTGTAAATAATCACTGCTGTCTCATTTTCAGTCTTTTATTAGTGCATGGGAAATACTAAATGAATACAAAGTTTCATTTTAAAGTCAGTCTTTCTCGAGGTGACTGTAGCAGACATACGAGGCAATCACAGGCGCATCTGAAGGTGCTCATGGCATATGTTGACAGTACTTAGACGCTAGCCCTTAGATATGGCATGTGTAGTAGGCTTAGCGGTGCATGTGGCATATGATGGCAGCCCCTGCAAGGCGATACTTTGCATATGCCGACTCACCAGTTGTATGTTCGAGAATGTGCTTAGCATGTGATGGCAGCACCCGCACATGTATGATTATTCCAAAGCGTATGGTGACTATGTATGGCATTATTGCGGCATTTGAGGCTGCACTTGGCATATTAGATACAGAACTTATTCGCTTCACCAATTCTTGTTGGATCAAGTAGCAGCAGCATTCCATATACAATTAGGAGCTCACTATTGTTAGTGCAATACCCACGTGCAGTTCTAAACAGCAGGTGTAAGCCTTTTTGAATGCAAATCGATAGGCAGTTTGGGAGGGGTGGGAGGTCTCAACAGGACGAGGTGCTCGCTACCTTTTCTCCAAAGAGTTCCCAATTAAGCATAACATTCCAAAAAGCTGGACTAGATTCTTTGAATTACTATTGGTTATTTAGATGCCAGAATTCAGAACAATGGTTTTAGGTTTCAAAAGAAACCAAAATATAGTAAGAAATAATATATCACCCAGACCGAAATCAGAGTGCAGACAGAGGGCCTCATTATGAGTTTGCCAGTACAGTAACAACGGTACCGGTAAGCTTGCCGGTATCGTTGCACCGTACTGGCAAACTACGAGTTCTGCTCGCGGGTGCCTTCGCGCCCGCCAGGACTGACCTGGCGGGCAGACCGGCACCCGCGAGCAGAGCATGTTGGATGCACCGGCACCATTTATGAATGGTGCCGGTGCATCCGGCTTCCCCATTGAAAATTGAGCCCTGTCGGGCTCAAATGTGAATGGGGAAGAACATTTTCCATCGCCCGGGAATCAGTGATTACCGGGTCCAGCAAAGCCTTAATGACCCGGGAATTGCCCATCCCTGGGTGCTGGAAAAAGGTCTTACCGGCAAGGCTACCGCCAAACTTGAAATGAGGCCCATTGTCTGAAACACTCCTGCTTGGGAAAGTAGGCCTTGAAGGCAAGACTGGGTTAAGCATTTGAGTCTTACTTTAAACATTGCATACTGGGAAATTTCGTGTGAAAGCCAAGAGGAAACCACAAAGGCTGCATTCATTCACACACTACCTGTGGAGAGACTAATAGGGCCTCACTACGAGTTTGGCCGGTGCAGGAAAAAAGTGGGCGATAATTCTGTTACCGCCACTCTTTTTGGCGCCGCCGGAATTACTGCTGTTTCTCCTGCACCTCCAAATTATTATTTTTGCATATTTATATAGAGGAAAAGTGTCGGATTCACCACCATCTTGTTGCTGGAGGTGAATCCTCCATTTTACCTTAATAAATGGACGGATTTGCAGCACTGCAATTGTGCCGGTGGTAAAATGGCCAAAAATCCCCAGGGAATCCTATCGACTCCAGAAATGGGGAATTACTACCACTCGTAATGCCGTGGTAACCCCAACGGAACCAGGTGGCAGTAACGGTAATCAATTTTGGAGGAACTTTGGCTGATTTAATACCGAATTACCACTAAACTAGTAACGAGGCCCTAAATTCTGAGTCCCAAACTCACCCCCTCTGTTTAACCAACGAGGGAGTCCTCTACTTCCGAAGGAGACACTTCAGGTGCAGTTTACTGAAGACATGATCAGATTACAAAGGTCAGCCATGACAGGTAGGGAAAAGTTAAGAAACCCGTCCTTTATGACAATTTTAAGTCTTGCATTTAAGCCAAGCAGAGGACTCCATTTACACTTATTGCGTCTTTCCACCCTCCCAATGTCTCAAATTATAATCAAAATTCAGCGGTTGCTTCAAAAAGGCTCATGTTCGAAGTCCCTGTAATTTAGGTGGAAGAGACGTGTTACGGTGCAAACAGCTCCCCTCTGCGTATTTTCCCTTATTTGCACTTCACAGCCCAAAAGGGAGGTGTAAAGTGGAGGCCAAATCGCCTTCATGCCTCCATTCGGCACTCTGCAATTAACATTTAGTAAATGCCACCTGCAATGTATGCGTGGCAGAGAGCGTTTTCAATGAATCCCTATGGACTCCACCTTCTATTTGCTGGTGTAGAAAGCAGAGGGATGCAGTAGGAATCCACAGAATTGACTCCAGCTTGAACATGTCTTGCTAGGCTAAATGCTTTCGCATTTGTATGGCTCAGAGAGATGCAGCGGAGGCAGAACCGTAAATTACAGTCCGTGGCCCCTCGCTGCTATACAAATGCATGAACATGAGGAGTAACTTAAAATAAATGTATACATATTTTGAAAATGGGTTTGACACATATATTTTATGTTACTCCTTCACAAACATAAACCCCAATATGTCTTGGGCCTATTCCTTCTCGTTTCGAATTTTTGCATTTTGGAATTTTAACACTCCCTTCACCCAGCCCAGGTCACATTTTACGAAGCGCAGATTATTAGTATTTTTATTATTATGATATTTATTGTCCCGGGAGGATAACTCAGTGGCAACATGCTCGCCTTGGAAACAAGACGACACGAAGCAACACAGGTTGGATGCCCGGGTCTGTGCTTAGAAACCTCTGGGTATTAAGCGTGTTATAAATATGCAACTAAGACATATTCCTGTAACAGCGCCTCAATGCCCCCAGGCTGTGTGAGCGCTTTAAAAATGCAAAAATAAATTGAGCGCAGACCTAGCTTCGGGAAGCAGCTGAGCACTGTATAATTGATGGGGGAAAAACACAGTGAGGAAATCAGAGAAAAAGGGAGCAGGGAGTTAACAATAGGGGAGGTCAGACAATTGGCAGCAAGGGATCCACAAGCAACCAAGGGAGGAACCTGTGAGGAGCAGATAGCTGAGTATCCGGTAGGGTGGGGAGTGGAAGGTGTGTGGACCTAGGTGTTAGGGAAGAGCCATTCCTTGAAGAGGAAGATTTTGAGCTCTTCCTGAACCGTAGAAGCAATGGGGCGTGTCTGATGATAATGGGGAGGAGGTTCCAGAGTCTATGGGCATACACAGAGAAGGCATGTCTTCTGGTTCCTTCCTTCCTGCACCGGTGGAGTTCAAGTCTGCACATGTCCTTACTTCTGATGGATTGTAGACCTCTGGAGATCCTGAGTTTCTCCATGAGGTAGCTTGTGGACTTCAGGGTGACAGCCTTATAGATGATGCAGCAGGATTGCTTGCATCGGGAGCCAGTGCAGTTCGATGAGAGTCGCGGGATGTAGTTGAATTTGCAGATTCATTTGATGAGTCGTGCTGCTGCATGCATGCCCCATTTTAGGAGTTACAGTTTAGTTGCCGGAAGACCTTCCAAAAGGGCATTGCCGCCATCCAGGTGGGAGAGGACCAAAGCTTGGACAGATCTGAATTTGTTTTCTGGAATGAAGGACTTGATTTTCTGCAGGAGAAAAAGTTAGTACCACACCGTTTGTGTCTTCCTTGCTATGTGCTGTTTGAACTTGAGGTGTCTATTAATGTTGAACTAAAGGGACTGGGTGCAGGTGGCCAGCTGGGGTATGAAGCTCTTGAAGTTCATTGCAGAGAGCCAAGTCTAGATGTCAGGGTGTCCAGTGTTGTTGGTCAGCAGTAGTAATTCACTCTTGGAGGGGTTGAGCTTCCCTGGAAATCCTCGACTGGATCAATGTGAGGCATGCCTTGAGCTTGTGGATGTCTTTGATGGAATATATCTTGAGGTAAATCTGTGTGTCATCTACATATTGGTGGATGTGGATGCTGTGCAGAGCGAGGAGGGTTCTGAGCGGTTCCATGTAAAGATTGAAGATCACAGTGGATAGGATGGTAGAGTTAGTGATCTGGAGGAAATGAACCAGCTCAGGACAATCTCACTGATTCTCATGTGATGATGTAGATTGTCTCTGAGTGTCGGGTGGTCTACTGTGTCAAATGCTACTGAGAGGTCAAGGAAAACCCGGAGGCAAGGATGGCCATCATCAAGGATTTTAAATCATCGTTGAATACCTTGAAGGTAGTTGTTTCTGTGCTGCATCTGGGCCTGAAGCCAGATTGGTAGGGCAGAAGGAGATTATTGGCTTCGATGTGTTGGAGGAGGTGCTTGGCTACTACTTTCTCAAGGATCTTACCTAGGAATGGAAGATGGGTGATGAGGCAGTAGTTCATGAGGTCACCAGTGTCCAGTGTTGATTTCTTGAGAAACGGGGGGATTTGTCTTTTCTTGAGGGTCGTAGGGAAGGTGCCTTGAGTTATGGAGCTGTTGATGATCGTCGGGTAATGGAGGAGTGCTTCAGCCAGAAGGCTCTTGAGTGCAGAGACAGGCAGGATGTCACCTGCATATGATGTGGCCTTCAGTGATGCTATTGCGGCAGTAAGTTCTTCCATAGTTAGTGTCTTGAAAGCTGTCCAGGTAGTTGTGGTGTGCGAGATGGGATGCTCAGTGTGCTGTCAGTTGTGGTGTTGGTGTCAATATGTTGGCAGATCATGCTGATCTTGTTGACAAAGAAAGAATCAATGCAGTGGAATAGGGGTGGGTAAGGAAGAGGACTGACATAGCCCTTGATGGCTTTGAAGGTTGATCAGTGCATCTTTTTTTAAAAAAAACTGTGCGGCAGTAAATAGGAAAGCAGAGATCCCAACTCAAATCACGCATTCTATTTGGTGGAGGATTGTATATTCAGCCAGTTTTAACAATTGCATAAAGTGGCTACACCTGTGACACATTGTCAAGCACACCCGTTCAATAACAACATCCAAATTACCATTGACGAGGCAGTTCTTTGCTGTTTGTTGGCATGCAGCCATTTTCTGTCGTAAATGGCGAGCAGGGAGAAAGGGAACACTAACAAGAAATTGGCAGGAAGGGGAAGAGTACACTTATAATTAATTGGCAGGCAAGGAGAAGGCACACACTGACATGGAATTGGCAAGGAGGAAAATGCACACTGACAAGGAATTGGCAGGAAGGGAACATGCACACTGACAATGAATTGGCAGGCAGGGAGAAGGCACACACTGACAAGGAAATGGCATGCAGAGAAAAGGCACACTGATAATGAATTGGCAGGCAAGGAGAAGGCACACACTGACAAGGAATTGGCATGCAGAGAAAAGGCACACTGATAATGAATTGGCAGGCAAGGAGAAGGCACACACTGACAAGGAATTGGCATGCAGAGAAAAGGCACACTGATAATGAATTGGCAGGCAAGGAGAAGGCACACACTGACAAGGAATTGGCATGCAGAGAAAAGGCACACTGATAATGAATTGGCAGGCAAGGAGAAGGCACACACTGACAGAATTGGCAGGCAGAGAAAAGGCACACTGATAATGAATTGGCAGGCCGGGAGAAGGCACGCGTGGACAAGGGCATTTTGCTAAAGGCATTCCGCTGGAATT
Organism: Ambystoma mexicanum; assembly: GCF_040938575.1. Taxonomy (NCBI): domain Eukaryota; kingdom Metazoa; phylum Chordata; class Amphibia; order Caudata; family Ambystomatidae; genus Ambystoma; species Ambystoma mexicanum. The sequence goes on from NC_090933.1 coordinate 884,212,378, forward strand.
GTTCAAAGAAATGATTGAGCTGTATGCGGATTCAGCAACCAGAGTTAGGTGGGAACTCAGTGGTGAGACTTCAAGAAAATGTTGGTTAAGGAAGGCGGTAAAGCAGGGGTGAACCATCGCCCCTCTACTTTTCAACCTTTTCTTTGATGCCGAGCTGGGTGGCTTCCAATGGGATCATCGGGCGCCCCGACATTAGCAGGCAAGAAGGTTGGAATTCTGTTTTTCGTAGATGATATTGTGCTTATCTCCCGCACCCCAATGGGGTTAATGAAACAGGTCGACAATTTTGTAAACTTCTGTGAGGCAAGAGGCTTAGAAGTAAAGATCGCAAAAACCCAATTTATTCGATGTGGGAAATTGCGGGCCTGTCACTCTGTTATGGCCCTGGATATAGAAGGAGAGATTGTTGAAGAAGTGGACAACTTTGATTATTTGGGCATCAGAATTTCTAATGATGGGAGATGGATCAAACATGTGGCTCGGGCTGATGCAACAAAGGGTAGGAAATGTAATGGCATCTTGCAACTGGTTAATAAAGCAAGATGCAACTCTGTGAAGCCAGCCATAGAGATCCAGAGATCAGAGGTATTATCAGGGCCCTATATGGTGCAGAGATGTGGGGGTACTGCAAACCTGATGCTCTTGTAACCACAGAAAACTACTTTTTAAAGCATCTTCTATGCCTTCCGGGCAGTTCTCCAAATATCCCAGTCCATTTGGAACTGGGCCTCTTTTGTATCAAAAATTGCATTATCATTAAACCTCTATTGCTGTCGATTCGCATCTGATCAGGTGTGGATCATATGAAGTTTAGTGATGCACTAAAAGATCTATTGTCCTATAATAATGTATGCTCGTTTGAATGGTTTAGACATATCAAGTCCCTTGTAACCAAATTAGGCATGGAGGATGTGTGGTCCAATCTGGAGAATATTGATGGAAGGTGCATAACCGCTGTGGTGGACACGTATACTGAGTGTGTCTCGGGCGATTATGCCAAAAGCTGTCTAACCTTAGCTATGGGATATGACTATTCTATATATAAACATTCTTAGAAAAAGCAGAGATATGGTGGAGGGTCAAGAGATCAAATTGTTCCAACAATCTAAGCATCACTTCGATCTGGGGGAAGTAGAGGTATTCAGGTATGCACAATTAAGACACTGGCGATTGGCCCCAGGGAAATAAAAAAGCTGCGACAAGGGAGTTAAGACCCTTTGAAAAATATGTGACGACCAACTCAGGAGGCCAACATATGATAGCAGCACTGTATAGGCTTTTCTCAGACCCCCCAACATGTCCTGAATGGATATACATGACACAATGGGACAAAGACCTGTGGGACCAGATACCTGAGGAGCAATGGCGTAGGTTATGGCAGAATGTACCAAGACTTGCGAGGGCCCTTCAGATCCAGGGAATGTGGATAAAGGTAATGGTACAATGGCACCTAACCCCAGAGAAGTTACATAGGTATAATCCCGCAGTGTCTGGGATCTGTTGGCAGGGTTGTGGAGAACATGGCACCTGGAGGCACATTTGGTGGGACTGCCCGGTTCTTCAACCATTCTGGGCTGAGTCCAACGCAGCTATGAAAGACATTTTTGGCCCCCAAATTAGTAGAAATTACGGCAAGGCCATGTTGGGGATAGAGAGGGGTTGGAGAACCTTCCGAAAAAGGCTCAAAGGAAGGCAAAAATGAATCATAGCATAGCTGCATTGCACGAAAATGGAAAAGGTGGAGGCCCCTACGGAACAGGAGTGGGTCGCAAGGTTATGGCACTATTGGTCCTCATTAGAAGGTTGGCGGAATGGGTTTACCGACACCGGTAAAGGTGCCGGTGCCGGTAAATCCGTTCCGCCCTATTACGAGGTCTCCTCGCGGGACCCGCAATGGGCGCCTGGAAAAACCAGGCGTCCTTACCGGGTCCCGCGAGGGGACCAGGGAGCTAACAACGAGCCCGTCATTAACGTGCCCGTTGTTAGCTCCATCCCCATTCCCATTGAGCCCTATGGGGGCTCGAATGGGAATGGGGATGAACCGGGTCCAGGTTCCTCGGACGGGGAATTACCGGGTCCGCCAAGGTTGCGATGGCCCGGTAATTCCTCATTCGAGGAACCCGGGCCCGGATTGCGGTATGGAGGCAATCATGCCGCTAAAAGCGGCATGGTTACCTCCAACCTTCTAATGAGGCCCATGTATCAATGGAGTGTATTTCTCTGAAAATTCAATAAAAACACAAATGAAAATTCGTACAAAAAAGAGAATTATTTGACTTTGATAGACGACCCCAGTAAAAGGTCCTTGTATGCAAATGTGAGACTTGGTAATTTTCCCCTTGCCACTGTTAAAGCAAGGTGGCACCCAGATTTCTCTCCTATGTGCCCTCACTGTATGAATACTAGGGAGACTGCAACATTTTCTGTTCCATTGTCCCTTATATGATATAATAAGGAAAAAAAATGTAAAACCTTGTAGTTATACTTGAAGAGTGAGGACAATGGACCTTGCTGAACATCTATGCAAACAGGCGATAGCAATTGATGTATTTATTGCTGTATCAAAGCAAAAAAAAGAGGTGATGGCTGGAAGGTTTAGACTGAATCTTATCCACTGGCGTTGCTCTGGGCAACCTTCCAGACCATCGTTCTTCGCCTAGCAGCCATTACAGAAGGGAAAAAACGATATGCAAATCAGGCTTGGCCCCACCCCAAAAAGGGTAGTCCAGCCCGAACTGCTAGGTCACATCCCTTCTGCACGAGACCACAAGCATCCTCAAACATGTTTTGGCTTGTTGGTCCTCATCAGTGCGGAGTAGCTTGGGCCTCTAGGCCGTATCAACATATTTAATATGTGCTTTGTCTAAAAGGGTTGACTTTATGAGACTTTTGCAATAACTTGTCATGTTTTTATGTATTGATTTTTACCTGTGGGATTTTAACAATTTTTATTGAAATGGGTACTTTTGTAACTTGTATGGAAGTCATTTCCAAAGTAAAGTTGAACAACAACACAAGGAATTGCAAGCAGGAACCGGCACACTGAAAGGAATTGGCAGGCAGGGAAAAGGCATAGTGATAATGAATTAGCAGGCAGGAAGAAGGCAAACACTGACAGTGAATTGGCAAACAAGAACAGGCACACTGACAATGAATTGGCAGACAGGGAGAAGGCACACACTGACAAGGAACTGGCAGGCAGAGAAAAGACACAATGATAAGGAATTGGCTGGAAGGAAAATGGCACACTGAACGGGAATTGGCAGGCAGAGAAAAGGCACAATCGTTAGGAATTGGCAGGCCGGGAGACGGCACACACTCACAAGGAATTGCCAGGCATTGAAAATGCCCATTAGTAAAGAAATGGCAGGCAGGCAGAAGACTCACAGACAAGGAATTAGTTGGCAGGGAGAAGGCCCACTTATAAGTCATACTGGTAGCATAATGGCAGGCAGAGTCAAGGTACACTCACAAGTGGCAGGAAGGGAGAAGACACAATGATACGGAGTTGACAGGCAGGAATCAGGGACACCGATAAGGAATTGCCACGAATGGTAGACACATTGATAAGAGATTGTCAAGAAGGGTGACGCACACTGAAAAGGAAATTGCAGTCAATGAGAAAGCACACTGATGAGTAATGGATGTCAGTGACACCGCCACTCCCCCTTCCCCGAAGCGGCAGCATGGTTCATTTTTAACATTCACCTTCAGAAAGACTCTACGTGTCCTTCAAGCATGTTAGGGTTTGAAAACTCTATGGATATAATGCCTTCCGCAGGCCCTGGTCTGCTTAACATCTGGTGTCTACACCGATATTTAGTTGTGGGTACATGCAAAACAACTCACTGAAAGATTCAGCAGTGGAGGGGGGGCAGATGAGGGACAAAACAAAGACAAGAAAACTGCTGCTGCTGCTGCTGCTGCTGCTGCTGCCACCGCCAAAATATATGTATGGAGGCAGTCTGCAAAGAAGGAAACTGTTTCCCTTCCCTGCCCAGAACATCTAAGGACCTGGTGTCATTGTTTCATCCCTGTTCATCACTCTGCAAAGAAGGAAACTGTTTCCCTTCCCTGCCCAGAACATCTAAGGACATGGTGTTATTGTTTCATCCCTGTTCATCAATCTGCAAAGAAGGTAACTGTTTCCCTTCCCTGGCCAGAACACCTAAGGACCTGGTGTTATTGTTTCAACCCTGTTCATCACTCTGCAAAGAAGGTTACTATTTCCCTTCCCTGCCCAGAACATCTAAGGACCTGGTGTTATTGTTTGGTCCCTGTTCATCACTCTGCAAAGAAGGTAGCTGTTTCCCTTCCCTGCCCAGAACGTCTAAGGACCTGGTGTTATTGTTTGGTTCCTGTTCATCACTCTGCAAAGAAGGTAGCTGTTTCCCTTCCCTGCCCAGAACATCTAATGACCTGGTGTTATTGTTTGGTCCCTGTTCATCACTCTGCAAAGAAGGTAGCTGTTTCCTTTCCCTGCCCAGAACATCTAAGGACCTGGTGTAATTGTTTGGTCCCTGTTCATCACTCTGCAAAGAAGGTAACTGTTTCCCTTCCCTGCCCAGAACAGCGAAGGACCTGGTGTTATTGTTTCATCCCTGTTCATCACACCTTGTTAAAGATAGGTAAAGGTTGTTGCCCTGAGTTTACTGGCAGAACAGAGATGCACGTCCTGCATTCAACCTACTAGCACTTGACTTCAAATAAGAACATGTTTGACGTAAGGGGCCCCAAAGCCCCACAAAACCAGCTATGATGATCATCAACCTTTCAATGAACACTTTGTTTTTTGCACCCCCAGATTATCAAGGCCATCTCACCGCTTGGTGACCCAAGAGTCACCTATAACTTGGAAGAGGGCCAGATTCCAGAGACCAACATGCCCGTCCGGTTCTACCTGAAGCCCAACAGAGCCGACGGATCCGCTTCCATCCTTGTCGCAGAGCCACTGGACTTTGAGACCACAAAATTCTTCACGCTGCGAGTGAGGGCGCAAAATGTGGCCTCCGTTCCACTCGCTTCTTTCACCACTGTCTACATCAATATAACAGGTAGGAATCCACAAACCCGGCTGTCCATACAGACCATAGTAATTGTCTTAACATATATCCTTGTCAACATACCGCCATTGAAATGAATACGGGACATCAAAACTATTAACTTTTATAATTGTCCACATGTATGTGAAGGAAACAATATCTACTTTGCCAATTAAAAAAAAATGAATTCATGAGTTAGCAAATGTGCCCCCATGTTTAAATCAAGTACACCAGTTAGTATCGAAGTGTGATTTCTATGTGGGGTTTGTTCTAGCAAAGACCACACTTAGGGACTGCACCCCAAGGCATCCGACTTGTTCGAGAGGTATAGCATTGACATGAATGCATTGAATGCCAAGAGGTGCTTGCATGGGGTGGGCGTTGCATGTGGCATTTTGCACCCATTTTCCAATGACATCAACAGGAGTCTCTGTAGCGTAGCGAGGTTCCTCACAATCTGCCAGTGGTGGTATAACCATCATAGTCCATGAGTTACAATGCCTTGGAGAGGCCCACCTATTACCTTGCCTAGATATGTTGACTTGGTCTGGTTGTACATGGAGCAGTATTGTTCCCGCTGCCATTTTCTGCAGAAGGGAATTGCCTGCAAGGGTGCAGAGGATGGAGCGTGGATCTGTCTGGCTTGAGCAGGGGTGCAGCAGACAGTTTTAGAAGCATAGGTGAGCGTAGCGGTTTGTCTGAGCGAGATGGGCTGATTGGCGGAGCAGACTCAACTCTGGCCATACCAAGGAAGGCAATGCTTGCTTTCTCCTGCTCTCTTGCCTTCTGGGTGGTGTATGCCGTGTGGAAAGCTGTGAGTTTGCTCCCACTGCTTGCTTTTGTGAGCTGTATAGGTTAGGTCGCCTATGTGGGTGCATTTGTGTGGAAAGCGGTCTTGCCTTGAGCGGTCTTGCCTTGACCTGTGCAGGTCTTTTTGGAATTGGTGTGATGTGGGAGTACTTCCTGTTGCCACTTAACGAGCTTGGCGGTGGTGCTGAGGCCCCACCTGCATGGGCCTCTTGCCCATTTGAGGATGACTTTCTCTTGCCCATTTGAGGATGACTATCAGGGAAGCCCCGCAGATCTTTCTGGGCAGTCCAAAGGTCTGGGCAACGCTTCTAAGCATCCTAGGGGAAGTTTTAGAAGTCGTGGGATCCGTTTTTGGAGAAGTTATAGGTAAACATGGAATTTCTCCTGGTCACTAAAGTCTTTCTCTATATTGTTCACACTCTTTTATATAATTGTCCTGCTGATCATTGTGTTAAGATCACTGCCTGTTTGGTCATTACTTAATTCTTTGTGTCCTATCCCCTTTTCATTGCCCAAGTTATATAGCTACCTGCACTCTTCCCCACTCACCCGCACCATCGCTCCACTTTTCTCCCTTGTCCCTCCTTCCTCTTCCCCCGCTCCTCCCTATGCCCTCTCCAGTCTCCTCCTTCCGCCCATCTCTGAATTGCTCACCACATTTACTCCTGGCAGCGCACTCCTTGCCACACTTCCTCCGGGCTCTCCATTCCACCCGCCATGCTGCACTGCCGCATCCTACATTGTGCGGACCACATCATTGCACATGCCACCCAGCATGCCCTACCCATTTGAATTTCAGGTGTCATCCCTTTTTTTCTTTTATGTGGAATGTGACGCTGCCTGGGGCACGCCATACATGTACACACCTTTCTCCCTCACGTGCCCTTCCTTCTTTTCCAAATGCGGGAGGCACCATTGTAACCTCCAGACCTCTTGCCCCATTTGCCACCTCCCCCACCTCCCCCTCCTCCCTCTTCTCACATTCCCCGACACCCTCGATCTCCATACCTTTGTGCTATTCATATGACAAAGATATGTGCAGTGTGAAAGTAGTTCCCACGATTTGTATTTGTAGATGTAAACAAGCACGTGGAGATTTGGGGCGTTGCAACCTCTGATTATCTTTGGTCTAATGCTCCCTGCACTGCTGGAGTGGGCGGAGCCCACAATGATTTCTTATAGGAATTCAGGACGAACATAGACGCCCTTAGCACTGGTTGAAGAGGAACCCAATGCATACACTGTCCCTTGTTACGTTTTCGTTCATTCGTGGAAGCGTTGTTTCATCGAATGTTCATTTCCAGGGTTGATTCCAAAGCCAAATATGTTCCCCCAAATGCAGCACCTATTGTGATGTATCAACAAGTGAGCACATTTGTGATTGGTGCATGTGCACATCCGGTAAAAGCAAAATGCAGATGCGATCATGATATCATCCAGCAAAGATGCCAGATCCGAGCAATGGCTGCTCCTACGGGAAACAGAACACATGGGCCCATCAGCAAATTCTCCAGTACCGGACGCAAGTAATGTCCATGAGTAGTGCAACTCCAAGGTCAGGGGTCTCCAAAGCAGCCAAACCCATAGCCCCTGTGCTGCATGTACGCTATGTAAGTAGGAGGCGGGACGGATCGAGAGGATCTTCAGACCCACCCTGCCCCCAGCATGGCTTCTCATTAAACGATGCATGGACTTCAGGATCCGTAAAGCAATCCAGCGCCAGGTACCAGCATCTATCAGATGAATAAGGTGGCTTCACATTACTTGCTGCCTGATGCATTCTAAAGCACATTTTCTTAAGAAACATTAGTTACATCTAGCCTATTCTGGCCAACAAACGGGTCCATACTAGAATTATTGTCTGGATCTTGGGGTGTTAGACCAGTCAGAGCCTCCACATGTCTGTAGATCGGAAGCTTTCTACAAAAGATTTGATTTATGTATTCAGCACCCGCAGGGGTATTAGAAGTTTTCATAAAAAAGATGCCATGATGAAGGGCTCAATATCTGTCAAGTAACACCTCATGCTAGTGCCCATTGGCCAAAGTCCTTAGAGTGACTCTTTGAGAATAGTTTGAAAATCCTTAAAAACAAATATTGCAGCTAACCACAAGTTGCATCTCTACAGACCTCTGTTGTATCGTTTGTACTCCATACAGGATTAATACATGGTATCCTGATTCTAATATGTGCTGCCCTTTGGTACTTGCAGACCGTATTCATATGTTTGTAGCCAGTGGTAGAAGGGTACCGGAAAAAGTAGTGGAACTGTGGTCTCAGCTGGGAAGAGGGTAGGGGGGAAGTATATTGCAACAACTGACATGTTACAGCTGAGGGCATTGCAATAGTCTAAGGGCCCGATTCATGGAAAAGTGTGCATTTCTCCCACAATTGTCGCGCGCCAAGAATGACGCTGCGCGAGCCTGCACACAGAATAAAAAATGCGCGCCTTGCGTATTCATGGAATTTACTGCGCAAAGTAACCGTATTCGCAAGTCTCGCCCGGAACGCCCCCAACACGCCACCATGCAAAGCATAAACAGCTAGAACATGCTCTCTCAGGTGCGAATACATCTCGTGGACTCTGTGCAGGGTCCCCCGTAATTGTTGCTAGCACCCCGACAACATGCGTATGTTACTTTGTAACTCGGGTTAAACTCTGAATTTCTGCGTGCAAACCCTGTAAACTTTTCCTGCACTCTGCTAGACTGCATACGCTTACCCCTGAGTTAGATCGGAACCCAGGTTGCGTACACGTACCCCTAAATCCAACATGCAGACCCAGCTCTGTGCTGCGATTCCTATACGCAAGTGTCTTTACGCCTGCCTTCGGGTGGCGTAGTGATCAAGGGTTTTTTGTGGCCATTTCTAGTCCGAGAAGCTGCACGGGTGGTTTTATGAATACGTCTCGTTTGGTGCAATTGTGGGTGTTCAAGGGACTGCCTGTGGGCTGTCTCTCGTAATGCCCACTTTTTTGCATGTTCTTCCCCATTTTGTGTGTTCTGCCCCCTTACCAGCCCTCTGCGCAAGCGGCACCCACGCTGTGCGTGGTGTCTCATGCAATGCACTCGATGGCTCGCAGAGATGTGCAGAGCCTGCGCGAACACCATGTTAGTCCTGGAAAAGGCATGCGCATTCGATTCCATGAATCGCCGAACAGGATTTTGCACGCAGTTTGGCGCACAAGTTCCCTATTTCACGCTCAAATAATTCCATGAATCAGGCTCTAAGTGACTAGTCACTAAGGGTCCTATTAATACTTTACACTTGCATAGGCACATGAATGGACACATCCTCAATATAGAACGGTGAATATGGACGTAAAAACTAGAGGAATGGCAAACAGAAAAAAATGAAAGTAGTGGAACACTGCTGCTGACCGTTCCTGCTCACTTTGATCACTATTTCTAGCTGGTGCCTTACTAAGAGACTCTTGGGCCACAGTGGCTCCTTATCGCTTGGATTCTTAAGATTGAAGTTGTATGTTTATGTTTGGTTCCCTTTTAGTAATATTTGAGGGCAGCCACCGTCTCTATTTTCTAAAGCTATTGCATTGGCAAGACCCATCATACCCAGAGCATGGGGAAAACCCTGACCCTCCTAGACACGGACAGTGGCTTCAGGAGGCGCTCACTTAATGAATGCACTTCAGGGAGCTTGATTTCTAAATGGAATGTTAGCACCCAATGTTATAGGAAGCAATGGGAGTGTTCTTGGATTTTATTTGATCAGACAGCTTTGATTATATTTTATAACACCTGACCATTCTATAGAGTGACTCCTTAGCTGTATTTAAAAGCCCTTACACCAGCAGGACAAAAGTTATTAACATTAATCTACATTTGTAATCTCAGCCACCACGTGGTGTTCGTTTTGCTGCAATATACCCTCCTACAGCTCAGCGAGCCACTGCCCACACATGTATTCCTTTTACCCATCGTCGATATGCCCAAAGTCAAACTAACTGCACCTCTTACTCTTTCCAGAGCGTTGTGCTAGATGCAAAGTAGACTGCCTATGTGTATGATTTGACCATGACGAAAACGTTGCATGGTGTACTGTCCTGAATGCCATCCTATAGGTCCCCATGCGCTTCCAACCCAGAGCATTGGGCATGTACAACCTTGAAAAAAGGGAGCAGCCTTGAGCTGGGTTCAAACCTCTCTGCCAGCGCTTTACATGGATTTATGTTTTGCCAGCGTCGTCAATGGAAAAGTGGACTACTGTAAATGTGTTTCATAAACCAAATAATAACCGGGGTCTCATTCATTCTACCACTGGATTTGAATCACTCCGCCAGTATTCAACTGTTTGGTTCCCAATTTAACCTGTGATTGTCTGTGTGATGTGTTGTCTCAGGGGGAGGTGTTCTTGCAATGATGCCTTTTCTCACATGCTGGTGCAATATTGAATGGCGCTCCATGCTTATATGACTACGTGTATTAACCACTTGCAAAATGCATGGTATTGCATTGTGATTGTGTGGCTTCTGTCCGCTGTGACAGGAAGGCCTGCCACAAATAGCCACACTGAAAAACAGTCCAAGGGTGTTCATTGTAGGCTCTTACATAAATACAATGGCTGTTAGGGCTTAGAAAAGGGATCTTTGAGCCTACCATGTTCTTTTGGATGTTTTGGCATTAGGGGCATCCCTCTCTCCCTCTCTCTCTCTCAACTACTTCAGCCTTCTCCTCCTCCCTAGCCCAATCATCCATAACGGGGATGTTAGTTGTATCGACAGGTGACCCCTACTGTCTACGATACTCCTTTCCAGCTAGAAAGGTTGTCTCGAAGACTGTGACTAGCTACCTCCCTAGGGGTCTTCTAGTCATCCCCGACCTAGCCCCGCTTAGTATTCTAAGGGTATTAAGGATGGTGTCTCCTTCGATGCTGTTTCGCCAACTCGTTGGTCACACCCTTTCTCACCTGACCCTTTTTTTCCCTGGGTTCCAAGATATTCTATTCCCACCACATCACAATCTCTCACTCCTCCTTTCCACCTCCACCCTTTCATCTTATGTCTTCTCTTACTTCTGATCTTACTGCCAATCTTAGCTCCAACTATCTCTCTATGTCTATCCCCGCTGTTATCTTCTCTGCCCTCTTCCTCCCACTCTAATGCCTTGTCCCTTGCTATTCCTCAGTGGAATCTCTCTCTGCTCCTACCACTTCTCCTATTCTCCCATCCCTGCTGCTTTTACTGCTCTCCCTCTACTACTATTCCTACTCTGTTATTAACCCTATCCCTCTGCTACCTGTCGTCCCTCTAGTCGTCTTCTTCATGGCCGTTACAACTACTCTTACTACCGTTCACTCGCTCCTCTGCTTCTATCCACTATCTCTATACCCAAATACTACTACCTCCGGCTCTACTACCACTACCACTCTGCTACTCCTACTCTACCTCTATTCCTCACACTATCCACTCTCACACACAAACACGCCACAGACCTCCTCTCTTCAATAGCCCCCGCACTCCTGTCGCTCTCGCCTCCTCTGGTCTCTTATATGTCCTCCACCACCTCCTGTCCTCACCCAACTAACCCACACTAAGCCACTCACACACACTTACCTAACTACCCCACCACCACCCAGGATTGGCTACTTACCCTATCTAATACCTTACCTTCCTTGAGGGCATGTGTCATGGGAAGGGCAAAGGGAAGGCTTAAAATGGCTTTTCTGTCTAGTCCAGCCCAGTTTCCAACTTGGGCCATGTACTGGTCCAGAGGGAGCCCTTGTTCCCAATATTTAAGGCGCTTAATATATTCTCTGGTGGGCTAGTGGTACCTGCTTTAGGGAGGCCGCTGTAAGGGCCTTTAATCATTAATTTAAATCCCTGGTGGTTTAGTCATTTTTGTATATGTGGGATCCAACTGGCACTGCCATTTGGAGCCACACTCTCCTCCTGCTGCAGCGGCCATGCTGTCCCGCCTCCTGCATCACAGGATTTTGCCTCCTCTCCCAACTGGTCATGTTCACGTCTTGCCGCGACGTCCCATGGCTGTTCTTCGTGCCGGGCTGCTGCAGCGTTTCGTCCTGCTGCTACCTGGTTTGTGGCGGGGTCCGCCAATGCCCCGCCGCTAACATTCCAGGTAAGGATTGCCCGGGAGAGGGCCAGCCCTTACGCAGACACCTTGGGAGGGCGTAGGAGTGCGGGCGCCCTCCTTCTGACAATAGGCCTGGTCACACCTCTTACCTCTTGGACCCTGTGAATTCTGCCATGTAGGCACTGACTGTTATCCCTGGCACATAGAGACGTACTGGGCTGTGTTTAAGCTTATATGCCCTTGCTCAAACGAAATAACCAGAACATTGTCCGTGTAAAGGATAGACACTAGACTTTGAAAACAGGGAGCAGCCCTTTAATTTAAGACTTAACTTTGCTGCCAGTGTGGTACACCCCTTTTAAATGTAAACTGTTATTATGAAACTGCCTAAAACTAAACCACTGTTTGAATGAAATGTTGGGTGTTGTTTTTGAAATAGACTAGCTGAGTAAAATAAAAGAAAGATATAATGTAAGGTGTCCATTACAGTGATGCACTAAAAGGGAGCAACCATGAGAGCTGGAATTGAACCTCCCCACCAGTGCTCTACTTAACATGCCTGCTTTATATTTTTCTGAATGCAAAGTGACCCCCATTGCTTGCGACAACCCTGTGAAAATCAGAGACCAATAGCCCTCCCCCTGAGTGCTTGGGCTAGGCCGCGCATTGCTCTTCTGCCCCTCCCTCACAGTAACGCCATCAAGGTGGACAGCGTTTTAATGAGGTTGGTAGCTACACACAATGTTTCCAGTGATTGAAGTGAGAGGTCAAGATGAAATATGTTAACATTGGTTTAATACAACTGGAACCAACTGGTGTTTGTATACTTTCAATACTGCTCGTGAAAATGTATCTTAGCCAAAAGGAAATTAAAAGCCCAAAGCAAAAAATCCTACCTCCAAATAAAATATAGCCTAGCCACATCTGTTCATAGAAACTCAGTTAGGAACACAGAAGTGACCCACCTCCGATGGTAGTGCGGGCCGAGCACAAAGCTTCCCTTCCAAAGGGTTGGCCTGGTTGTTGATCAGAATTCAGATTGCTAAAGCAATCCTGCATCGTCTGTGGGGCTTGCAGTTCCATATCTTTTTGAAGACAAAATGTCCATGTCGTCGTCTTCTCATTGGTCCTCTGGGTGAGCTAGATAACGGGCTGTTGATGGTAAACCCAGAAATCAGAATGTTCGCAGGTGCAATGGAATATGTGGTTCCAGAAGAGTTACAATCGAACTCCCCCTACCCCCCAACATTATTCTGTTTCTTCTGCAAGCCCCAAAATGCTTTTAGAGAGAAGTGTACCGAGGGCTGAGGCTGCTGCTGCTGCTGAAACAAGGCACAGTGCAGAGGCGTTAGCATCAGGTCTGCGCTAGTGCTAATGCGGGCTTAACAAGAAACACGCTTGGGCCTCTTGTTGATTGGCTGGAATTCAAGACGCCTCCACTTTGGTTCTGGAGATTAGTGGATGCTGAGATGATTTTACCCATCAGTGACTATAGACATGGCTTTGAGTTTCTTTCTTCAGTGAAAAGAGAGATTATTTTTCACAGGAGAAAAGCAATTGTCTTGCAGAACATGGTCGCCCCCCTCCTGATTAACTCGACACCTCAACATGCTTCTCGGCACACAATACAGGCATGGTGAGATGTAGGATTAGCCGGCAGTAGTCCCTGGTGGCACTGACAGTCCAGTGGCGTTGCTAGGGGGTGCCTGGGAGGGCCCGTGCCCCCCCTTCTGCCCCCTTTACCTAAGGCGAGCAGTGACCGTGTTCTCCGTTCGTGGTTGTTATTTGTGACACTCACTAAGGCAAATGTCTGCATATCACACGGCAAATACTCTCCTTTTGTCCCAAAGCTAGCAGTGATCTTGGTATGCATTCTGGCACTGGTATGAACATGAGCACGAGCCACTTCTCAGATGTTCCTGCCCGGCTTCTCCACAGCGACCTCCATAGGGTGCAGAGCAGCTTGCAGTCCCTCCCATCAGAATGTAGAGCACAAAACTGCTAATGGTGGGCCTTTCGTGCCTGCATTCTGATGGGAGGGGAGGTGCAGTGGGGTGTGGGTAGTTGGTGTGCACAAAAGTCTCTCTGCAGCAGTGCTTGTGATGTCACACATTACCTTTCATAAGTGGCCCCCCACATGTGTCTGTGGCCGCCCCCAACTTTTGTCTTTGGCCCCCTCTGTGCCTCTCCTAAATTTGATTCCTGGTGACGCCACTGTGACAGTCCTAGGCCATTAGGGAAATGATACAGGGCTCAAGCTGAGCGTACTCGCGGGTGGGCAGATTCCCCCCACTTTTTCCAGGAGCCCCCCCACCCACTTTTTTCAGACGGCACCTTGATATGCTAATTTCTGGTGACGCCACATTCAATTAGCATGTTAATGAGTCCCCCCCATTTTTGCTTTGGGACTTCACCCCAGAAAATCCAGCACAGTGAACCATGCATTGCCCGATGACTTGCTACACTCATGTTGTACATTACAGCCACAAGTCGACGATAGGAACTAGCTCTAAAGACAGGCGCGAGTGCGCCTCTCATCGCGGATGAAGGGCAGTTTATCTTTTGGAGCGCTACTGTTGTTTCAGTCCCTGTCAGCCCTTTGTGGGAAATGTGTGGAGCATGAGCACTCTTTCAACAGAATCCTTGGTTACCTTTCTTGCCTGTAAAAAATGTAATGTTTAGTTTCGAATAAAGACGTTCTTGCAATCGGGGAAGACTCGGCTTCTCAATAAGCGGGAAAGCAAACAGTGGGTCTTAGGAAGCGCTGCAAGAAGACAGCGATGTGGTGGAGTGCAGAGACCTACCGACAGCAACGAAATGAGGGAAGACTCGTAAGCGGAAGACAACTCAGAGCCGCTGGTACTTATCACCGTGGCATAGTAATAGACTTCACCTAAGGGGTAACACGGGGGCAGTCCCTAAAAGAGGGTGGTCATGAATTAGCTGCAGTTCAAAGGGGCTAGTTCTGCGTCATGCACTGTGGTGGCCTTGGAGAGATGTAGGTTTTGCAAAGGGCAGTGGGGGGTGGAGGGGTAGGTGTGCCACCGGAGATCATAGGCAACGTGCTTGGCAGTGCTGTGCAAAGGAGGTTAAAGTTCCTGTCCACTCTGACCCCACCACCCCATTCTTAGCACCTCTTTGTTACGGGAGGTGAGGGGTGTGGAGTAGTATACATTAATTTACTTGTTGGGAAAAAAAATTGTAGTTTGAGGGCATTGAAAGAGACCTCCTCTGGTACGGAGGCCTTATAGTGTTTCATGGGAGTGTTTAATCTGAATTTCGGTGGTTATTACTCAATAAAAGATTGAAATATAAAAAATATCTATACGATGGCTGTTTAACAGTAGTAAAATGTGCATGATGTCTTTAAAAAGAGATGAAGCCTTTGTGCAATGTAGGAAGGTCCTTTGCTCTAAATGGATGCGCACACACAGTACCCGTCGGTAAACCTCTACCAGCCGCTGCTGTTGCTCGGTTTGGTCGAAGATTACTGCCATAGCCTAACCGACTCTGGCCCCTGTGTGTTGTGTGTAGAATGAAAACCAACAAGGCTTAATGTTGAGTATGTATGAGTGTTCGTGGATACCGCCCTGCCTAAGTGTATACATCTCACCTGTCTTTGCAGACGTGAACGACAATGTCCCATTCTTCACCTCTTCCACCTATGAGGTGACCACACCGGAGGGAGCAGAGACCGGCACGCCCGTGGCCCAGGTGTTGGCGACTGACCTGGACTCTGGTCTGCATGGAGAGGTTTGTTCCTATTTCTTCATTCGGGAAAGATTGAATGTGTTTGCCTCTGGCCATCAGGCCTATTGTTCCTCGTGCTTCTGTTTACAGAGTTGTTGAGCTCTTGCCGTTGCAGCATACCAGGCTCCTGTTTAGTAGAATGCCCAGTAACTCAACAGACCCCACAGGATGGCAAAACATGTGGAATAGTGGGCAAATGTGGATCTTGCTGCAGTTACGCTTCATTACAATAGGAATTTCGGTTGGCGCAACAAAGAGCAGCTGCGGCAGTCTGCTCCGTCCTGTCCGACTTTGAGAAAGGTGGGCATGGCGCGCAAACAAACTTTTGTGAGTCCGGTGGTGGTCACGCGGTCGGTCTCACTGGTACTGGAGGGGCCAGCACCATGCTGGTGTGCCGGCGTCACCCGGACTTATAGGTACTTGTAGGGCAGGGCCCAGTGAGGCTGTGGGGCACAGCCTAGGTGCCGGAGCACCGTGGATGTCGATAACATCCTGGATGGTGGGTGACTTGCCTGGACCTGGGGCACCAGGTTGGTCTGGCGGGCCCAGACCAGCAGGGACCTGCAGGGCCGTGGGAACATGGCGTGTCACCTGCAGGCCAAGGCCGCAGGACAGTGATCACACTGTGTAGGCCTGCAGGCCCACATTGAGAGACGGAGACAACAGGAGTTCCATAGTTGGAGTCTGCAGCCGTTCTGCTGCACGTGCCTTAAGAGGCTCCTTTCATTAGCTTGGTCCAAGACAAAATCATGGCCTATCTTAAAAGGTGAAGGTTAACCTGTACAATTTGTTAGTAAGGTTATCGCCTTTTTGGGAAGAATTGCAAAAAAATGCTGCTAGGTACAAAAAATTCTATCTTTTTAATAGTCACAAGAATACCTAAAAACGTTACAAGCTTAACAAAACATAGCAAACTTAATACATTTTCAATTAAAACATTCAGTCATCATTCATCTATTCTAACAGGGGAATACTACAACTTAAACAGCTTTGTGCATAACAGTGAGTCAAAATATGCATTAGTGACAGGGGAAAAAACATTAGGTTTTCCCTTTAGCAGTCGACATATGTTTCGGCCCTTTGTAGTGTACCACCTCTGTCAACAGTGATCACTAAGGTAAATGTTGGGCCATCTTCAGGACAAATGGTTACTTTGTGGTAGATTATTCTTGTTCCCCATTAGGCACACTAGCACATCTAAAAGGATAAATATACATATATTAATGTATAAGAATGAAATAGAAAAAGAGTTGCAATTCCCAACTGGATAGCATCAAGGCGATGGCTAGATTACACTGTTCTAGACACGCACACTAAACCCACCTATGGTCCATAGACTGAAGTTAGGACTATTGAGACTGGTCAGACTCTCGGATGTGGCCGGGTATTGCCATCTCTGGTCTTGGTTCCTATAATTAATTAGAAACGACCATTACTTAGTGTTATGTTACTTCTACTACAGGCTATTTATTAAGTGAACTAAATTGACTTACAGATTAGCAACTTCTGTGGCTTTGTTTTCAAGGTTGGTCTTTGTATTTCTGTATTTCACTTGGTACCATTCATTGGCAGGGCATGTACCGTTATTCTGGTGGTTATAGTGCTGCCTAAATCAAAGGAGAAAAAGAACTCGCTGTTGAATGGATATATTACAGCATGTTAGAATAGTCATCATTCTTTTATGACTTTATTGTTGCTGTGTTTATTTAAACATGGACTGTGGGCCGCAGGCTGTTTGCAATTAATGAAAGCCTGTGCTATAATATAGTCGGCTTTATTCTTTTATGACTTTATTGTTGCTGCGTTTATTTAAACATGGACTGTGGGCCGCAGGCTGTTTGCAATTAATGAAAGCCTGTGCTATAATATAGTCGGCTTACAAAGCGCCTTTTGCATTATTGCTTGTGAAACTCTAAAGGATATTGCCCAAAGATGCATGACATGGCTATGGTTCATTTTTCTATTTTCTATAATTATTTTAAATGTACTACTGTCACGAATTATAAAGATAGACAATGTGCAAGCATTTGGCCCCGTGTTCACCGCCTTGCAAACTGCAGCTTGACTTTTGCATGTTTATTTAAAATGCACGTGTTTCTATGACCTGTTGTAATCAGTGCCGTTCGTGTCAGATTTTACGAGCAAGCTTATCAGTCATTGTGATCACTGTGTCATGCTGACAGTGCGGTTAAGGCTTGTATAATTTAAAACTCTGAATTCATTGAAGCTGTTCTAACCCTTACCTTGATCTGTGTTGTTTATGTCCGAGTGAAAGCTGGAAGTCTGCAAGAGCGGCAAGAGCTCGTTCTGCAGAGTAATGGTGTGTTTTTGAATCGAGTCACGTGATAAGAGACCCGTATTTACCTCACATTTGTAGCCTTTGGAACGTGACTATAAGGCTGCTGGAACTTGTAGTCAAGGGCCAAAAAAGGCCATGTTTTGTATTATTGCAAATCAAATGCCGGCCGTATGAATGACACCTTTTGTAATATTGCACCTGGTAATGTGATATACTCAAGTGATTTATAACAGCTACTGGCATCATATATTAGAAAGCGCCTTTGTATTATCCGGTTGTGCCGCAATTATATTGGGTAATTTTGCTCTTGCATGGCCCCCTTTCTTTTCTCCGTTTAATTCCAAAAAATAACACCTATAGATAGTGTTATCGGTATTGCAATAGTGTGTGGGGAAAAGCAGTGTTTCTATGTGTTGGTGGTCTGTTTAGTGTTACTGTGTTAAAGATCGCCCACTCCTTTTGTTATGCAGAACGCAGCCTGGCCTTCATTATCTAGCATTTGATGTGTCCACGGGCCATTGTTTTTTGGCGCCCTAGCGATATTTATATGAGGGGAGATGTACTCTATCCTTCCAAGATTGTAGCTGAGAGTCGTCATGCACTATAGGTTGTGCTATAATTTGTTACGTGGCAGTCATGGGGTCCTATTTATACGAGTTTTGCTCCAGAGTAAGGGATCTTGATACTGGACAGCTAATTCTAGCAAGCACCCTTTTTAAAAAAGGGAGCCTCCAGATATAACCACCCATCAACAAGTTAAATAGGGGTGGCTTCAAAGGAATGCATTCCATTCTATGGCAATGTTCAGGCCATATTTAACCGTATCTAAATTGTGAATCCATTTCTGCTCGCATCTTGTGAGCTCAAGATCCATATTACCTCCTCTGGGGGAGGGTTTGATGACCTGTATGACACACCATAGTAGATCTGTGCATTTATGTTGTTGTTGAATGTAATGGGCCACTAAGGGTTTATTGTCAATTTCATTCCGAATACAAGATTTGTGTTCGCAGATTCTTTGACGTACCTGTCGTTTGGTCTTCCCTATATATACTAGGTCACAAGGGCATTTTATGGCATATACAGCCCATTTGGTAAGGCAGTTGGTAAATGTCTTTAGCTGTACTAGGGTGTTGCGCAATTGGATACTTTTCATAGTGGTGGTCTGTGCACAGACTGAACATTTTCCACAGCGGTGATGCCCCACAACTGGTGGTAGGCCCCAGAGTTGTGTCTGGGTAATCACAGCCTTGGGCGCAACAGGGTAAGTGTGAACCAAGGTATCTTTGATGTTACGTTGTCTTTTGAAGGCAAAACGAGGCATAAGGGGATTAAAATCTTCAGTTTTGATCATGTGCCAGTGTTTTTTAATGATCTTTCTGAGATGGTTACTAATAGGACTATATGTGCTGACACATGTTATTTTTTCCTCTTCCTTACGCCGGTGCATGGACTCTAGGCAAGTCATCCTATTACTATGCAATGCTCTTTTATATGCCCGGTGGATTGTCTTTTTCGGATAGCCTCTATCTTGTAATCTTTTTTGTAAACATTTTCCATGTTTTTTGTACGTTTCAACTTGTGTACAGTTTCTGCGAATCCGCAGAAACTGCCCGTAGGGAAGTCCTTCTTTTAAACTCAGCGGATGAAAGCTGTGATAACTGAGCAATGTGTTTTTGTCTGTGGGCTTCCTGTATAAGATTGTTTCTATACTTCCCGTCTCAGTTTTTTGTATTTGAAGGTCCAGGAACGGTATGGTATGCAGGTCAGTATGTATTGTGAACTGTATATTAGAGTTTTGCGCATTTAACCATTCATGGAACTTTGTCAAGTTGTCAAATGTGTCGCTCCAGATCATATAAATGTCGTCAATGTACCGTAGCCATGTCATAATCGATGCAGAGAAAGGGTTAGAAGAATCAAAAATACATTGTTCTTCAAGGTCATCCATATATAAGTTTGCCAAATCTGGAGCAAAAGTTGCTCCCATGCTTGTGCCTTTGAGTTGGTTGTAAAAACGTCCGTTATATAGAAAAAAATTCTCTGTTAGAGCGAGTCTAATGCATTCTAAAATGAATGCAGTGGGGACACTATTAAGTGTTCTAGTACGTCTGTCTAAGTATTTTGCCATCACCTTCAGGCAATCCTGTTGTGGGATGCTGGTGTAGAGACTAACCACATCAAAGGTCACCAAGATGTCTGATGGACTGAGTTGAAAAGTCTCCAATTTTTTAACATACTGGTAGTGTCTTTGACATATGATTTCATTTGGGACACAAAGGGTCTTAAGAACCAATCTGAATAGACTGAAAGCGGCTCAAGAATAGAATTAATCGCCGCTACAATAGGTCTACCGGGGGGTGTTTTTTCATTTTTATGAATTTTTGGAAGGATGTAAAAAGCCGGAATGGTAGGTTGTGTGTTGACCAAAAAGTCTTTTTCTTCCGGCTCTATCCATCCTTCATCCATTGCATGTTTCATGAGGCTACTTATCTCATCTTGGAGCCTTGGTGTGGGATCTTGCGCCAGTTCCCTATATGCAGTTTTATCATTGAGATGTTTCATTGCTTCTGTTTCGTATGCTTCTTTGCCCCATAGCACTATTCCGCCCCCTTTGTCTGCGGGCTTGATTATAAATAAGTCGTTGGACTGTAAAGATTTTAGAGCCTCTCTCTCAGCCTTTGTGAGATTGTCTCTCGAGTTGTTTTTGGTTTTTATCATACTTTGAATTTCGTGAGACATTCTTTGTTCAAACGCTAGTATCGCTGGACTGACCATTGCGTTTGTAGGTGTAAACTTGGAGGGTGGTTTTAGACCTGTAATGGACGGTTCTTTTCTCGATGGTGTCGAGTTCCTAAAAAAATATTTTAGGCGTATTGTTCTATAGAACTTTTGAAGTTCTATTTCTGTCTCAAAAGATTTTGCCTTAGTGGTAGGAACAAAAGACAAACCTTTAGAAAGGACACTGATTTCCGTGGAAGAAAGGGTGTGTGAAGTTAAATTGAAGATCGGTACTACCAAGTTGGGGGTGGGCCCTGCCAATTCCTGGTATTCATCCGGGGTGGTCCTGGATTCTTGTTGCGGCCGCGTTTGCCCCGGCCCCGAAAAAATTGGGGCGGGGGTCCTGCTTGGCTAGTATCTGAACCGCTACTTGAGGAGGCATTTGAGGAGTTGGAAAAATTGACAAATTGTTTGTTCCTATTGCCTGCATTGTATGTTCGACCTTGGTTGGCCTTCTGTAGGTCTTCATAATAACTTCCTACAAGATAAGGGTATGTTTTTGTCTCCTTATATTGTTCAACGTCTTTCTTCAACTTCCAAATTTTTTTGTCTAGAGTTAATTTTTTGAATTTACTTATTTCATCTTCAATCTTTTCTAAAGTTTCTTTAATATCTTTGATGGTTTTGTCTCGTTTGATTTTGTCTTCTAAAGCTGCAATTTCTATTTTTTGTAGGTCTGCTTCTTCTTCTGCCGTATCTATGATTAGTATCAATAGATCTCTTGAACACTTATTGCTTACTCCACTGAACTTGCTTTTAAACTTTGAGTTATTCGTGAATACTCTGGGGATGTTTCTGATTTGCAAGCCCTCTGGTATTGTTATGCTGGCATATCTGAAAGCAGGCACAATACCAGAGGGCTTGCAAATCAGAAACATCCCCAGAGTATTCACGAATAACTCAAAGTTTAAAAGCAAGTTCAGTGGAGTAAGCAATAAGTGTTCAAGAGATCTATTGATACTAATCATAGATACGGCAGAAGAAGAAGCAGACCTACAAAAAATAGAAATTGCAGCTTTAGAAGACAAAATCAAACGAGACAAAACCATCAAAGATATTAAAGAAACTTTAGAAAAGATTGAAGATGAAATAAGTAAATTCAAAAAATTAACTCTAGACAAAAAAATTTGGAAGTTGAAGAAAGACGTTGAACAATATAAGGAGACAAAAACATACCCTTATCTTGTAGGAAGTTATTATGAAGACCTACAGAAGGCCAACCAAGGTCGAACATACAATGCAGGCAATAGGAACAAACAATTTGTCAATTTTTCCAACTCCTCAAATGCCTCCTCAAGTAGCGGTTCAGATACTAGCCAAGCAGGACCCCCGCCCCAATTTTTTCGGGGCCGGGGCAAACGCGGCCGCAACAAGAATCCAGGACCACCCCGGATGAATACCAGGAATTGGCAGGGCCCACCCCCAACTTGGTAGTACCGATCTTCAATTTAACTTCACACACCCTTTCTTCCACGGAAATCAGTGTCCTTTCTAAAGGTTTGTCTTTTGTTCCTACCACTAAGGCAAAATCTTTTGAGACAGAAATAGAACTTCAAAAGTTCTATAGAACAATACGCCTAAAATATTTTTTTAGGAACTCGACACCATCGAGAAAAGAACCGTCCATTACAGGTCTAAAACCACCCTCCAAGTTTACACCTACAAACGCAATGGTCAGTCCAGCGATACTAGCGTTTGAACAAAGAATGTCTCACGAAATTCAAAGTATGATAAAAACCAAAAACAACTCGAGAGACAATCTCACAAAGGCTGAGAGAGAGGCTCTAAAATCTTTACAGTCCAACGACTTATTTATAATCAAGCCCGCAGACAAAGGGGGCGGAATAGTGCTATGGGGCAAAGAAGCATACGAAACAGAAGCAATGAAACATCTCAATGATAAAACTGCATATAGGGAACTGGCGCAAGATCCCACACCAAGGCTCCAAGATGAGATAAGTAGCCTCATGAAACATGCAATGGATGAAGGATGGATAGAGCCGGAAGAAAAAGACTTTTTGGTCAACACACAACCTACCATTCCGGCTTTTTACATCCTTCCAAAAATTCATAAAAATGAAAAAACACCCCCCGGTAGACCTATTGTAGCGGCGATTAATTCTATTCTTGAGCCGCTTTCAGTCTATTCAGATTGGTTCTTAAGACCCTTTGTGTCCCAAATGAAATCATATGTCAAAGACACTACCAGTATGTTAAAAAAATTGGAGACTTTTCAACTCAGTCCATCAGACATCTTGGTGACCTTTGATGTGGTTAGTCTCTACACCAGCATCCCACAACAGGATTGCCTGAAGGTGATGGCAAAATACTTAGACAGACGTACTAGAACACTTAATAGTGTCCCCACTGCATTCATTTTAGAATGCATTAGACTCGCTCTAACAGAGAATTTTTTTCTATATAACGGACGTTTTTACAACCAACTCAAAGGCACAAGCATGGGAGCAACTTTTGCTCCAGATTTGGCAAACTTATATATGGATGACCTTGAAGAACAATGTATTTTTGATTCTTCTAACCCTTTCTCTGCATCGATTATGACATGGCTACGGTACATTGACGACATTTATATGATCTGGAGCGACACATTTGACAACTTGACAAAGTTCCATGAATGGTTAAATGCGCAAAACTCTAATATACAGTTCACAATACATACTGACCTGCATACCATACCGTTCCTGGACCTTCAAATACAAAAAACTGAGACGGGAAGTATAGAAACAATCTTATACAGGAAGCCCACAGACAAAAACACATTGCTCAGTTATCACAGCTTTCATCCGCTGAGTTTAAAAGAAGGACTTCCCTACGGGCAGTTTCTGCGGATTCGCAGAAACTGTACACAAGTTGAAACGTACAAAAAACATGGAAAATGTTTACAAAAAAGATTACAAGATAGAGGCTATCCGAAAAAGACAATCCACCGGGCATATAAAAGAGCATTGCATAGTAATAGGATGACTTGCCTAGAGTCCATGCACCGGCGTAAGGAAGAGGAAAAAATAACATGTGTCAGCACATATAGTCCTATTAGTAACCATCTCAGAAAGATCATTAAAAAACACTGGCACATGATCAAAACTGAAGATTTTAATCCCCTTATGCCTCGTTTTGCCTTCAAAAGACAACGTAACATCAAAGATACCTTGGTTCACACTTACCCTGTTGCGCCCAAGGCTGTGATTACCCAGACACAACTCTGGGGCCTACCACCAGTTGTGGGGCATCACCGCTGTGGAAAATGTTCAGTCTGTGCACAGACCACCACTATGAAAAGTATCCAATTGCGCAACACCCTAGTACAGCTAAAGACATTTACCAACTGCCTTACCAAATGGGCTGTATATGCCATAAAATGCCCTTGTGACCTAGTATATATAGGGAAGACCAAACGACAGGTACGTCAAAGAATCTGCGAACACAAATCTTGTATTCGGAATGAAATTGACAATAAACCCTTAGTGGCCCATTACATTCAACAACAACATAAATGCACAGATCTACTATGGTGTGTCATACAGGTCATCAAACCCTCCCCCAGAGGAGGTAATATGGATCTTGAGCTCACAAGATGCGAGCAGAAATGGATTCACAATTTAGATACGGTTAAATATGGCCTGAACATTGCCATAGAATGGAATGCATTCCTTTGAAGCCACCCCTATTTAACTTGTTGATGGGTGGTTATATCTGGAGGCTCCCTTTTTTAAAAAGGGTGCTTGCTAGAATTAGCTGTCCAGTATCAAGATCCCTTACTCTGGAGCAAAACTCGTATAAATAGGACCCCATGACTGCCACGTAACAAATTATAGCACAACCTATAGTGCATGACGACTCTCAGCTACAATCTTGGAAGGATAGAGTACATCTCCCCTCATATAAATATCGCTAGGGCGCCAAAAAACAATGGCCCGTGGACACATCAAATGCTAGATAATGAAGGCCAGGCTGCGTTCTGCATAACAAAAGGAGTGGGCGATCTTTAACACAGTAACACTAAACAGACCACCAACACATAGAAACACTGCTTTTCCCCACACACTATTGCAATACCGATAACACTATCTATAGGTGTTATTTTTTGGAATTAAACGGAGAAAAGAAAGGGGGCCATGCAAGTGCAAAATTACCCAATATAATTGCGGCACAACCGGATAATACAAAGGCGCTTTCTAATATATGATGCCAGTAGCTGTTATAAATCACTTGAGTATATCACATTACCAGGTGCAATATTACAAAAGGTGTCATTCATACGGCCGGCATTTGATTTGCAATAATACAAAACATGGCCTTTTTTGGCCCTTGACTACAAGTTCCAGCAGCCTTATAGTCACGTTCCAAAGGCTACAAATGTGAGGTAAATACGGGTCTCTTATCACGTGACTCGATTCAAAAACACACCATTACTCTGCAGAACGAGCTCTTGCCGCTCTTGCAGACTTCCAGCTTTCACTCGGACATAAACAACACAGATCAAGGTAAGCGTTAGAACAGCTTCAATGAATTCAGAGTTTTAAATTATACAAGCCTTAACCGCACTGTCAGCATGACACAGTGATCACAATGACTGATAAGCTTGCTCGTAAAATCTGACACGAACGGCACTGATTACAACAGGTCATAGAAACACGTGCATTTTAAATAAACATGCAAAAGTCAAGCTGCAGTTTGCAAGGCGGTGAACACGGGGCCAAATGCTTGCACATTGTCTATCTTTATAATTCGTGACAGTAGTACATTTAAAATAATTATAGAAAATAGAAAAATGAACCATAGCCATGTCATGCATCTTTGGGCAATATCCTTTAGAGTTTCACAAGCAATAATGCAAAAGGCGCTTTGTAAGCCGACTATATTATAGCACAGGCTTTCATTAATTGCAAACAGCCTGCGGCCCACAGTCCATGTTTAAATAAACGCAGCAACAATAAAGTCATAAAAGAATAAAGCCGACTATATTATAGCACAGGCTTTCATTAATTGCAAACAGCCTGCGGCCCACAGTCCATGTTTAAATAAACACAGCAACAATAAAGTCATAAAAGAATGATGACTATTCTAACATGCTGTAATATATCCATTCAACAGCGAGTTCTTTTTCTCCTTTGATTTAGGCAGCACTATAACCACCAGAATAACGGTACATGCCCTGCCAATGAATGGTACCAAGTGAAATACAGAAATACAAAGACCAACCTTGAAAACAAAGCCACAGAAGTTGCTAATCTGTAAGTCAATTTAGTTCACTTAATAAATAGCCTGTAGTAGAAGTAACATAACACTAAGTAATGGTCGTTTCTAATTAATTATAGGAACCAAGACCAGAGATGGCAATACCCGGCCACATCCGAGAGTCTGACCAGTCTCAATAGTCCTAACTTCAGTCTATGGACCATAGGTGGGTTTAGTGTGCGTGTCTAGAACAGTGTAATCTAGCCATCGCCTTGATGCTATCCAGTTGGGAATTGCAACTCTTTTTCTATTTCATTCTTATACATTAATATATGTATATTTATCCTTTTAGATGTGCTAGTGTGCCTAATGGGGAACAAGAATAATCTACCACAAAGTAACCATTTGTCCTGAAGATGGCCCAACATTTACCTTAGTGATCACTGTTGACAGAGGTGGTACACTACAAAGGGCCGAAACATATGTCGACTGCTAAAGGGAAAACCTAATGTTTTTTCCCCTGTCACTAATGCATATTTTGACTCACTGTTATGCACAAAGCTGTTTAAGTTGTAGTATTCCCCTGTTAGAATAGATGAATGATGACTGAATGTTTTAATTGAAAATGTATTAAGTTTGCTATGTTTTGTTAAGCTTGTAACGTTTTTAGGTATTCTTGTGACTATTAAAAAGATAGAATTTTTTGTACCTAGCAGCATTTTTTTGCAATTCTTCCCAAAAAGGCGATAACCTTACTAACAAATTGTACAGGTTAACCTTCATCTTCACCTGTGACCCATACAGGACTTAAAGAGAGGGGTAGTCGATCTGTTTTTTCACAAACTTTTTCTCCATAGAAAATCCCTTCTTACAGTTTTGACCCCCCGTTAACAAAAAATAGGGATTACCCATTTATATATACCTATCTTAAAAGGGCAATACACGTGAGAGGGACACATCCCCTTAAAAGGGTAATACACATGGGAGGGTCACACCTCACAATCCTCCTTTTTGATAACGAACAAAACAAACGTTTCTGAGACATACATGACCCACCCCCCTATTACAGAATGACAATACTTAGCACTTGGGAATTGTGGGGGAGACAGATAGCAGGATATGCCACTGATACATACATAGCTACTCAGACAGTTACAGACATAGCACATACTAACACATTCTAAGAATACTCAGCGGGTTACAGTCGTGGTTGGGGAACCGCCAGTGGAATGGTGGCAGTTCTACCACATTTTACAAGACCCTTTATTAACCTAGGGTACGGAACTGCAACCACTGAATGACGCCATTGTTAGCTGCTGGCACCACATAGAACATGTCAGTGTTGGGCATGGCTTGCGGGTCCATGCAAGAAAGTTCTAGAAAATGCTGCTATGCAACAGGCTCTGGTCCCGTCCCCTTTCTGTGGGACATCCCCTCCATATGGAGGAAATGGGACGGGACATAAGAGTACATAAACGTATAGATCGAATTCCTTCCTAAAACTCATGTATGTTGCATGTGAACACAGGAGCTGCATGCATCTGACATCATAAACTCGGATTGACTTGGCTTTGGAACTAACTAAAATAAGTGGCAAATGGTACCAGGCTGAACAGTGTGCCTTTTTACTAACTTTTCAGAAATCTTGTGGCACTTTTGAAAATTACAAATGTGTGTTTTTTTGTCACAGGTATGCAATTGCTATAAACTGGTTTGTTTAAATAAATGCTCAGACAAAAGTGAAATGTAAACATGACATGTTGTTGGCCTCTGTTAACTAGTTCCTTCTTTCTTCCTCTTTTGCTGCCATTGCTGTAAAAGCAAACGGTCTTGGCCAGTGGCCAGGAAGGAACAAGACACATGTACAACATAGATTAAGTTGCACACCATAGTGACTACTATACTGTACTCTTAGTCCATAGGTCCCTTTTCCTTCATACCAACGGGACGTCTGTCCATGGGAATGGGACCATAGCCTGAATTATAATAGTAACGTTTGTGAGCAACTTTGACACTGTGCAAAAGGGATCTTGGTATGAGGGGCCAGGCAGGAGTTAAGACTCCTGAGGCCACCACTGGGTGTCTTCTGTCTAAGATTTTGTGTTTTGATCCCAATTGCTGTCCATATGCAGCTGCACCTGAGGCAGCATGAGCCTGGCTAGGAGTACTCCTAAAATGCTTTTTCCTGTGTGGTCAAGACTTGGTGAGATGTGCGTCTAAACATGACCTATGTAGGCAATGACTTCTTGTTGATGTAAATCCCCAAAGAAAAAGAAAGTGAGACTCAAGAGGATATGAAGAAAAGCCTGGGCTGCACCCCCTTGTGACTGGCCGCATGAATCAGCCAGTCACCTAAACAGGGATCGTATACCTCCCCTGGGTTCAGAAATACAGGGTCAACTAGTGCCATTGCCATTGGGGGCGGAGGGCCATGTTTCAACAAATGTGCACACTGGCTACAATCAAGCACTTTCCCCAAGTATGCTAGGGCTGGAGTTCAGAATAGTAGATAACACCAGTCCTAGGGACATGTTGGGAAGGCTTTATAGGACTTAGGAAAAAAACATTGCCTCACTTGTGACATTTAGCTGGTGACATTTTCCTATAGAACTATCAATCCACAGTCACTAAGGTGATACACTTGGCCAATACTCAAGGAACTGCTCTGAGCCTAAATGGATTCACTTTGTACCGTATCTGGGCTGTTCCCAGTGAGAAAAGTAAAAATGCTGACGAGGAGGCCAAATCGACACATCTAGATGAGCATCTTCCAGACTGATAGCGCAGCCCCAATCCGGCATCAGACTAGATTACAACTATGCTGGTATTATCATCTTAAACATTTCCTAGGCAAGATGAAGATAAAGGGGAGAAAAGCCCAGGATGGCATGCGGGCAATTCTGGTTCCTTTAGAGTAGCATAAAGAGATGAGAGAAATCTACCTTCCCATTCATGCCAACTGGGACTCTCCCATTGGCTGTGTTAGGAAAGATTTCGTTATTGTAGGGAAATTTCCTTCCATGTGGCAACCCCTAAACTTTTTGCTATTGTTTTTAACCTCGTTCTTGACTTTGCCAGAGAAGTACAGCCTTCTGCCGCACTTCTCTGGGCTTTCGCTCCTTTCTTACGGGGAAACTGACATGCCCTTAAGACAGTCAGTACCGGGGAACGTTGTTTCCCGTAGTTTCTTTTATCGTGTCGCCATTTTAGTGCAACACGACACAAGAGAGCACTGTAAGCTAAGTTACAGCTCTCTTGGGTCTCTAGCCTTCTACAGGCCCTAGATACTCTTTTAGGATGGTATTTGATCGGTGCAAGTCATTCAGGGACTGGACTGGTGGCAGCGATCGTATTGTTTATTTTGAGCTCCTTTTGGCGTTCTGAGCACGTTTTTGCCCTGAACCCAAAATGGTGGCCTGGCTCCCAAAATGGCCAGGCCGCGAGGCTCCTTTGTCCTGTCCACTGTCCGTCTTGCTCCCTTCACCTTCCCCAGGTTCAGCGACCCGGGGCCTTCCTTATTTGGGCATGTACTTTCCCGCGAAACGTGGTTGCTTTCGCGGGCTTCTACATGTCGTTTGCGTGCCTCCAGGGTGTGGGCTGGGATGTCTGGTCCCAATACACATCCTGGGTGCCAGAGAGTCTAGGGTGGTATGAATGCCTGGGACCACCGTGGTCCGTGATTGGTCCACGTATGGTATGTGTTTTGATGAGCAGATCTCCCATTGGCTCCCCTCCGTTTTGGCGCGAAGGGAACCGTGGATAAGAGGGGGCTGGAAACACCACTACCATGTCGATCTCCTGAGTTCTCACGAACGAAGGAATACAGGAGCCAAGTATCCTGCAACCAAGAGGCTGGACCGAGGAATCGCTGGTGACCCGCTGAAGGAATCCTCCTTTGCACTGCTGTCGTCCTGAGAGCCACTGTCCTCCTTTGATCGAACCAGAAGGCCTGTATTGGTGCTTCGACCTTTGGAATAGCAGGAACAGCTATTCCCGGCATCTACAACATCTCCCGCCAAGTAAGCCTTCGGAAGCGTCTCTGGGCCATCCAGTTGACTGACCAGCTTACAAGGGAGCCTTGTTCTGTAACCGCCGCCAGGTTGTGCCGTATCTTGAGTCCTTGCCACTCTCCCACACTTCGTGCCCTTGGCGTTCCCAAGTCTGAAGGGAGGAGTGTACTTTTGACTCAGATACGCACGGCCGCTCCGTTGTCCTGCTGCGGCAACAAACTGTGCCGGTTTCGTCGATTGGGACGTCTTTTTGATCTACACGACTACAAAGCATTCCCTGCGCTTCTGAAACCTGCCAGCTGCTGATACGAACGTGGAGAAGCCTGGGACTGCTTGCTTCGGGGACCGGTGAGTAGTATATCTAGGATCTGGTCGCCCTCCTGCAGTAACCCATTGCTGTTCCCCGCTGTGTAATACAGCACCCCTTTTGGCCCGTACTCGCGCTCTGCTTCTGCCCGCTGTGGAGGCTGCGCTTGAGTTGCGGACCCTGTTCTTCTTCTGCTGTGCACTAACGTGAACCGCCTGACTTCCTCCGAAGAGCTTCCCCTTGTGCCCGTCGGCACCGGCGTGGCAGGTACTTTGAGCACAAGGCTCCACTCTTCGCAGGGCTCGGACTTCCATCTAGTTAGGTGCCTATGAAGGCGAACTAAGTCGAAAGCATTATCGCACTGCCTGTTTTCCTTCCCTTTCAGGTGGACTACATATTTCGTGCTTTAAACGCTTGCGACTGTGTATTTGTATATATATTGTGGTGATTTGGTATGTGTTGGCTTAATACTGTGTTATTGTGATTTTCTTGCTACGGTCGTTGTTTTAAAGGCCTTAAAATAAATGTGTTTATATTTTTGATATAACACCTGTTTGGAGTAGTTTGTAAGCGCTCTTGCTTTGTGTGCTCATTGCGGGCTTTCAGTCACCCTCACCCCTCTTGAGACCTAGTCTTGACCGCCGCGATCGCTACCTTGATTGGTCTGGCTTGTCCAGAGGTTACCCTGTTCCAAGTAATTAGGTTGGCCTTCTGAACTTCTGCGCCACCAGGACAGAGTTCAGAAATCCGTCTTAACAAATTGGTGTACAGCGGTGGGATACGACTGAAGGTATCCAGTGTTGCGCACGGGCTAAGGCATTTCAGGTTATTCCAAACAGTACACGTAGTGGATTGTTGTAATATAACTTTAAAAAGGCCATAGTCCTATCACACAGTATGGAAACAAGTACGTTGTTAACTTTAAATGCTTCCAAATCAGAAACGCTGAAAAAGATGTGTGCGGAGAGAGGTGTTTCCTCTCAAGGCACAAAATTGGAAATGATCCAAAGAATCGTGGCGTGGCAAGAAGCGCAGCTTGACGCTATTACTTCTGAGGACAGTGCGGAAGGTGGTGGGGCTGCTCTCACTGGCAGAACCGACGGTTCTGCCGCCGCACTGTTCCACCGCGACCGCGAGGACAGGGAGGATGTAATGTCTAATGTTTCCTCTGCCAGTGCTGATGGGGAGGCTATGCTTGAATTCAAGAAGCAAGAGCTGCGGTTTAGGCAGCAGGAGCTTGAATTCAGCATAGCCAAACTGAAAATCGAACAGGCAGAAAAACAAAAAGACAGGGATCACCAGTTGGAACTGGCCAAGCTTCAGGTTGCAAATGGGTCCACGGGTCCTGGACATGGGTCTGGGGCCTCCTCTCATCCACGGTTTCCAAAAGATCTGCTCAGTGTGTATGAGGAACGGAATGACATTATGGACTGGCTAAATGCGTTTGAGTATGCATGCGAAGTTCAGAAAGTTGACAATGCTGACAAGATTGCGTGGTTGCTCAGTAGACTGCCCCATTCTGGCTGTAGTGCCATTATGGAGATGTCGAAGGCTGAGCGAGCTGATTTTGCAATGTTGAAGCAGACTCTCATTTTAAAGTTTGGGAAGACTCCGGCCCAATATTTAAAGCGTTTTCGAGAGTATAAGAAAAAGGAAGGTGGTACTTGGGTATCTTATGTCGCTGAATCTTTGAAAAACTTAACTGGCTGGGTCGAAGGCTATAAGGTTTCTACCTTCGCCGGCATGATAAATCTTGTCATGCTGGAACACATTTTTGCTTCTTCCTCCCCGGAGCTTAAGCAGCACTTGGCCGATTCGAAGGAGATAGATCCTAAGAAGCTGGCCATGGCAGCAGACTTATGGGTGTCACATCGAGTGTCCCATAAGGACAAAACTCATCCTGGTAAGCAGGAGGAGGGGAAAAAGTCCAAAGATATGGAGGGTGGGGAATCTGCTAAATCTTCTTCCCAAAAGGGCCACAAAAAGAAAAACCAGGGTAAGACACAAGAGAACTCACAGGGTAGCGGAGGTTCGCCTCCGAAACAGAACTCTGGTTATAATAAGCCTCCCTACGTAAACAGACCCAATGGGGCTTGTTTTTCTTGTGGAGCAACTGACCATGTGAAGGGGGATCCCCGGTGTAAGGTTAAACCTTTGGGGGTCCACTCCGCTAATCTGGCCTTCTCCTCCTACGAGGAAGAAGAGATTACAGGAGCGTCCTTCTCCTCAGACTCGTTTCCCAGCGGGATTGAGGCTGAGGTAGTTTTAGTGTCCCTGGGTTCCTGGGAGCCTAAAGTCGCAGAGGCGTATGCTAGGATTCCGGATAATACCAAGCACTACTTTAAAGACAGTGTGCTGATCAATGGAGTGGATACTCCAGCTCTTAGGGATAGTGGGTGCAGTCGAACTGTAGTGGATTCTACCTTGGTAGACTCAGAGGAAGTTGCCAGAGCTACTCTGATGCCCACTAAGTTGGCTGACGGCCCCCTCCGTATGTTTCCCGTGATCCCTGTTAATCTAACTTTAAATGGTACAGCAGTTAGGATTCCAGTGAGCATTCAGAGAAACGTCCCGGGAAAGGTCTTGTTGGGCAATGATCTCAGAGCTCTAGGGCTCGTAGGAGACACTGCCGAAAGACCCTACACACGGTCTCAAGCACGGGCAGCATTGGCCAAGTCCAATACGCCGCCCCAGCCGAAGGGGAAACCCAAGGCGAAAGGAGTCAACAAGTCCCGACGGGGGAAAGAGAATATTCCCCCGAGCTCGCCTACCACTGCGGTGGAGGGAGTTGGTCAATCGCCCGAGCCTGACGAGGAGGTGGCGATGCCTGAAGTGTTCGACCCCAACGACCATCCTGAACTAAAAGACTTGTTAGTTGAAGGAGGTCCTGATAGGGACGACTTCAGTAAGGGCCAACGTGAGTGCCCATCTCTGGAAGGCCTAAGGAGACAGGCCTGCTCCCAGCTTGAGGGTGAACCTCCTGGGAAGCATAGGATTTATTGGGAAGGTGGACTCCTGTACAGTGAGCCCACAGAGTCTACAGAAGGAGACCATAGGAGGTTGGTGGTTCCCCTTTCTGTTAGACCCTTCCTCCTGCAGTTGGCGCATGAAGTTCCCCTTGCTGGTCACCTTGGTATGAAGAGGACCAAGCAAAGGTTATCCATGCACTTCTACTGGCCCAAGATGGGGGTGCAAGTAGAAAGTCACTGCAGGAGTTGTGCCTCCTGCCAGTTGTCTGGTAAGGTTGGCGCGACAATCCAAGCTCCGTTGGTACCGCTCCCCGTTGTGGGGGTACCGTTTGAAAGGGTAGGGATCGACATCGTTGGTCCCCTTGACCCGCAAACATCCTCAGGCAATAGGTTTATCCTGGTGCTGGTCGACCATGCAACCAGGTATCCTGAGGCCATCCCATTAAAAACTGTAACTGCCAAGTCGGTTGCAAAAGCTTTACTCGGCATATTTACTAGGGTTGGCTTCCCTAAAGAAGTTGTGTCAGATCGTGGCAGCAACTTTATGTCGAAGTATATGCAGGCTATGTGGAAAGAATGTGGGGTCACCTACAAGTTCTCTTCTGCATATCACCCCCAGACCAATGGTCTGGTGGAACGTTTCAACAGAACGTTAAAGAGCATGATTGGGGCTCTGGAGGAGCCCCAGAGAAGAAAATGGGATCTTCTTTTACCATGCTTGCTGTTTGCCTACAGAGAGGTACCACAGGAGGGTGTTGGCTTCAGCCCCTTCGAACTTCTGTTCGGTCATCCCGTACGGGGACCCTTAGCCATCGTCAAAGAGGGATGGGAGATGCCCACTCCCCCTGTTACTACCAATGTAGTTGACTATGTGCTAGGGCTCAGAAAACGGATGGTACTCCTGATGGGCTTGGCTAGTGAAAAGTTGAAGGCAGGACAAGCGCTGGTGAAACATTGGTACGACCAGAAAGCTTCCTTAATTCACTTTACACCTGGTCAGCAAGTCCTGATCATGAATCCAATAAGGCCTCGCGCTTTACAGGACAAATGGTCAGGCCCTTACACAGTGGTGGAGCCCCTGGGTGAGGTAAACTATTTAGTGGACCTTGGAAGGCCTGGACAGGCTCCAAAAGTGTTCCACGTAAATAGGCTGAAGGCTTTCGTCCCAAGAGTCGAAATCGCAGCACTGCTACTGGCTTCAGACGTTGAGGAGGAGGAGTCAGAACCTCTCCCCGACCTGTTCCACGGCGGTCCTTCAGATAGCTCCATTGAGGGTGTCCGAGTGGCCCCTCACCTGACTTCTGATCAGCAGGCTGAGGTGAAAAGTTTGCTTCGGCAGTTTTCCCCCCTGTTTTCACAGTCCCCTGGTTTGACACCTTGGTGCAAACATAACATTGACACAGGAGACAGTGTACCTACCAAAAGTAGGGGATACAGGATGTCGGATAAAGTACGGTCTTATATTAAGACCGAGGTCAACAAGATGTTAGACCTTGGGGTGATTGAACCCTCTAGTAGTCCTTGGTCCAGTCCTGTGGTTCTGGTTCCAAAGGCAGGCACTTCTGAATTGAGGTTCTGCGTGGATTACAGGGCTCTGAATGCTGTCACCAAGACAGATGCCCACCCCTTGCCTCGAACAGATGAGCTGGTGGATACTTTGGGTGCCTCCAAGTACCTCAGCACGTTTGACCTTACTGCTGGCTATTGGCAAATAGCGTTAGCAGAACATGCTAAGGAGAAGACAGCATTTTCTACTCCAGACGGCCTTTACCAATTCCGGGTAATGCCGTTCGGGTTGAAGAATGCACCTGCCACTTTCCAGAGGCTTGTGAATCATGTGTTGAATGGGTTGGACGAATTCTGTCTCGCATATCTGGACGATATCGCAGTTTTCAGTGCCACCTGGGAAGACCATGTGAAACACCTCGGGATTGTGCTCCAGGCTCTTCAGAAAGCCCACTTGACCATAAAGGCTAGTAAGTGCCAGATTGGACAAGGCTCAGTGGTTTACCTTGGACATGAAGTAGGTGGAGGGAGGATACAGCCTCTACCCAGTAAAGTACAAGCAGTACAAGACTGGCCTACCCCCACTACGCAAACCCAAGTGAGAGCCTTCTTAGGACTCACGGGGTATTACCGGAATTTTATGGCAGACTATGGCACCATAGCTGCTCCTCTGACTGCCCTCACAACTCCGAAGAAACCCAAGAAGGTAACTTGGACTGACGAGTGTGAGAAGGCCTTCAATGGCTTGAAAGACTCCTTGTGCCAGGCCCCTGTGCTCAGGGCCCCTGATTATCAAAGACCTTTTATCGTGCAGACGGATGCCTCTGACACTGGGATAGGAGCTGTACTATCACAAGTAGATGAGAAGGGTAAGGAACACCCTATCGGTTTTATTAGTCGCCAGCTTAAGGACAGAGAGCTCAGATGGTCCACGGTAGAGAAAGAATGTTTCTCTGTTGTGTGGGCCCTAAGGAAGCTGAGGCCCTACCTCTATGGGACCCACTTCACTGTGCAAACTGACCATAAGCCGTTAAAGTGGCTAATGAACATGAAGGGGGAGAATCCAAAGTTGCTTAGGTGGTCCATAAGTCTTCAAGGCTTCGACTTCACTATTGAGCATAGGCCAGGTGTCCAACATAGCAATGCTGATGGGTTGTCCAGAATGTTTAACCGACCTGAACATGAGACTCATCCAGGGGTGGATTAGTTCCCCCTGTCCATAGTCTGGGAGGGGCGAGTGTTAGGAAAGATTTCGTTATTGTAGGGAAATTTCCTTCCATGTGGCAACCCCTAAACTTTTTGCTATTGTTTTTAACCTCGTTCTTGACTTTGCCAGAGAAGTACAGCCTTCTGCCGCACTTCTCTGGGCTTTCGCTCCTTTCTTACGGGGAAACTGACATGCCCTTAAGACAGTCAGTACCGGGGAACGTTGTTTCCCGTAGTTTCTTTTATCGTGTCGCCATTTTAGTGCAACACGACACAAGAGAGCACTGTAAGCTAAGTTACAGCTCTCTTGGGTCTCTAGCCTTCTACAGGCCCTAGATACTCTTTTAGGATGGTATTTGATCGGTGCAAGTCATTCAGGGACTGGACTGGTGGCAGCGATCGTATTGTTTATTTTGAGCTCCTTTTGGCGTTCTGAGCACGTTTTTGCCCTGAACCCAAAATGGTGGCCTGGCTCCCAAAATGGCCAGGCCGCGAGGCTCCTTTGTCCTGTCCACTGTCCGTCTTGCTCCCTTCACCTTCCCCAGGTTCAGCGACCCGGGGCCTTCCTTATTTGGGCATGTACTTTCCCGCGAAACGTGGTTGCTTTCGCGGGCTTCTACATGTCGTTTGCGTGCCTCCAGGGTGTGGGCTGGGATGTCTGGTCCCAATACACATCCTGGGTGCCAGAGAGTCTAGGGTGGTATGAATGCCTGGGACCACCGTGGTCCGTGATTGGTCCACGTATGGTATGTGTTTTGATGAGCAGATCTCCCATTGGCTCCCCTCCGTTTTGGCGCGAAGGGAACCGTGGATAAGAGGGGGCTGGAAACACCACTACCATGTCGATCTCCTGAGTTCTCACGAACGAAGGAATACAGGAGCCAAGTATCCTGCAACCAAGAGGCTGGACCGAGGAATCGCTGGTGACCCGCTGAAGGAATCCTCCTTTGCACTGCTGTCGTCCTGAGAGCCACTGTCCTCCTTTGATCGAACCAGAAGGCCTGTATTGGTGCTTCGACCTTTGGAATAGCAGGAACAGCTATTCCCGGCATCTACAACATCTCCCGCCAAGTAAGCCTTCGGAAGCGTCTCTGGGCCATCCAGTTGACTGACCAGCTTACAAGGGAGCCTTGTTCTGTAACCGCCGCCAGGTTGTGCCGTATCTTGAGTCCTTGCCACTCTCCCACACTTCGTGCCCTTGGCGTTCCCAAGTCTGAAGGGAGGAGTGTACTTTTGACTCAGATACGCACGGCCGCTCCGTTGTCCTGCTGCGGCAACAAACTGTGCCGGTTTCGTCGATTGGGACGTCTTTTTGATCTACACGACTACAAAGCATTCCCTGCGCTTCTGAAACCTGCCAGCTGCTGATACGAACGTGGAGAAGCCTGGGACTGCTTGCTTCGGGGACCGGTGAGTAGTATATCTAGGATCTGGTCGCCCTCCTGCAGTAACCCATTGCTGTTCCCCGCTGTGTAATACAGCACCCCTTTTGGCCCGTACTCGCGCTCTGCTTCTGCCCGCTGTGGAGGCTGCGCTTGAGTTGCGGACCCTGTTCTTCTTCTGCTGTGCACTAACGTGAACCGCCTGACTTCCTCCGAAGAGCTTCCCCTTGTGCCCGTCGGCACCGGCGTGGCAGGTACTTTGAGCACAAGGCTCCACTCTTCGCAGGGCTCGGACTTCCATCTAGTTAGGTGCCTATGAAGGCGAACTAAGTCGAAAGCATTATCGCACTGCCTGTTTTCCTTCCCTTTCAGGTGGACTACATATTTCGTGCTTTAAACGCTTGCGACTGTGTATTTGTATATATATTGTGGTGATTTGGTATGTGTTGGCTTAATACTGTGTTATTGTGATTTTCTTGCTACGGTCGTTGTTTTAAAGGCCTTAAAATAAATGTGTTTATATTTTTGATATAACACCTGTTTGGAGTAGTTTGTAAGCGCTCTTGCTTTGTGTGCTCATTGCGGGCTTTCAGTCACCCTCACCCCTCTTGAGACCTAGTCTTGACCGCCGCGATCGCTACCTTGATTGGTCTGGCTTGTCCAGAGGTTACCCTGTTCCAAGTAATTAGGTTGGCCTTCTGAACTTCTGCGCCACCAGGACAGAGTTCAGAAATCCGTCTTAACAGGCTGTGATCTCTAGTTAATTCTTCACCCCTGAGGGCAAGGAGAAGTGGGGGAGGCGTGAGGGGTAGGCAGAAGCAGACCAGCAAAGAACGTCTTGAACCCATGGGCCCTTCTACATGAAATCATGATGCTGCTGTTAGATCCCCCTGTTAGGGTATTTTTGTAAAGTCCAGTCTGGCACAAGACTTTAGAAAGCCCACCTTTAGTGAACAGGGTTACACCCCTTAGGTTTAACCTACAACTACCCAAAGTTTGGTAGCAATAGCTGAGCAGCGGAGGTAGGAGGGCTGTAGGGAGACACACAGAACTCGGAGCATACACTTAGTTCAAGGAAACACACACTAGAAGGTATTTAAAACATAACTATTTATTTTATATACACTAAGGCTTCTAACATTTAAGTAAGATAAGTACTATCACACAGTAGTATAAACACAGAATACTTGCAATATCCAAAAGATAAAAATACTTCAGAACATGTGTAAGGTGACATATAAAGTAGCAAAACTTCTGAAACAAGTATTCAAACTTTAGACCACTGGTGTAACTTTAGTTAACCCTTACTTAGCCAATCTTAGGAGGTCCAAGCCTATCCTATGTCTCACAAGGTCAAGGGGGCAGTGGGGTCCAGTGACCAAAGGCTGAGGGAGCAAGGGCAGGTAAAGAGTGGACAGGGCAGAGTCTATGAAGATTTCTTCAAGTTTACAGGTGAGTATCAGTTAGGTTTCTTTAGGTAAGGATCACAAAGGTTTGTCCACCCCAAACGTAGCTCAATGTCGGCCTAGGAGGGGATACAAGTAACAGCTTAACTGCAACACTACGAAGCACAGGAACAACAAAAGCAGGCCCCATATAAGTATTAGGGACTGAACAGTACCTTGTAAGCAGAGAAGTTGGTGCAGCAGGACTGTCTCCAAGGAGAGGCGACAGTAGACCGCAGTTCGGCAGAAGATCATTGCAGCACTGGCTTGTTGGTTCCTCTTTCAAAACTCAGTTGAAGGACGGTTGTCGTGTGGTGGAGTGTGTGCCCTTTCTCGGTCCTCATCTCAGTTGAAGGGACTTAAAGGACTGAGATCCCCTCCTTAAAGTGGATCCATTCATATGGAATAGCACTTCAGAAGACCTTGCGCTGCAAAATGGCACAGGGCCCCGGGCATTGAGGAATTGCAGACAGTGGAGGTCTCAGCTCATCCAGGGATGTCGTGAAATGCAGTTCGTCTTGGGACTGGCTAGGCCCACCAGTCCAAGGGAGGAAGTCGTTCTCTTCAGGGCTTCCCTATCAGACAGAAGTTGAGGTCCGAACTGCAGTGGTTACTCAGCCGGCTCTGGTGGTCGCTGAAGAGGCTGCAGACATCCGTTTTTCTCGTCTGGACCACCTCTTTTCCAACCTTAGACATCAGCAACTCATATATACGGGATACCTTGTGGCCCCCTTCAGACATGTCATAAAATGTTTCTATGACTGTCTCCGGCTGTTGTGCCAACACCACTTCGGGCCCCGTACCTTTGATAATCCTCATCAGCCTAGAATATGTGATATGCTGTCCTTGATGTAACCTCATGTCCTCCACCAGTGTATCGAACTCCTTAACCTTCCCGTCTCGCCTCACATCCCCCATTGTCACTATGCCTACCGGTTCCCACTTCCTTCTGATGTTCAGCCTTATTTGCTCATCTACTCCTTCTAGCGCCACTAGCGGAATCTGTGGGGAACACGGGGATGGGTTCTCCATTAACTGGCAAGCTCTACGCCATGTCTTACCTCCCAGGTCTAACAGTCTACCCTCTCCCACCCTCTGTTGTTTTGGCAACCTCATCCTCTTGTTCAAGAAATAAGGGGTGCATTCAGCAGTCAACAGTTTAGACTCAAGCGTTTGATCTTCTGATAACCACCTTGCTACATATTGGAGTTGGCTAGCCAGATAATATACTTCAAAGTTTGGCAATCTAATACCTCCTTGCTCATACGAGTTTTGTAACTTTCATAATGCTATTCGATTCCTAGAATTCTGCCAGATAAAACCCCTGCATATGCTCTGTAGCTTCGAAAAGAATCGCTTGGGTATTGTATGTGGGATGTTAGCAAAATAATGTAATAGCCTAAGCAGTACCACCATCTTTAATAACGCCACTCTTCCCATCATAGTCAAAGGTAGCTTGGCCCAAAATACCATACTGTTTTCTATTTTGGATACCGCTTACACAGTATTTTACCTATGTTAATCCTCGGTATTATGATATATATCTATACCCAGATATGTAAACGTTTCGTTGTCCCACTTTATCTGTAGTACCGGCAGTTTGTGTTGGGGCATTCCTACGTATCTCCCCAAGCGGAATATGCTTGACTTTTTTGGGTTAACTATTATGCCAGACAATCTCGCATACCGCTCTATAACCTCCAGAATGTATTGTAGATTCTCTTTTGGGTACCTCAGGTACAACAGCATGTCATCCGCATACATCGATATCAAGTGTTGCCCTCCCTTAGTGCTGATTCCTGCTTCCCCATATTGCTGCCTTAAATATGCAGCTAAGGGTTCAATGCTAGGATGAAAAGCATCAGGGACCACAGGCATCCTTGTCTGGTGCCTTTGCTCAGTTGCCACTGTTATGAGATGCTCGCACCCATTCTGACTCGCGCCAATGGCTCACTGTATAATAATCGGACCCATCTCAGATATTGGGCCCAATTCCGTATATTTGCAAAACTGCCAATAACCACGGCCATTTGACCAAGTCGAAGGCTTTCACTGCATCCAGTGAGATTATTGCCGCCTCTTGGGAGCTCCCCTGGACATAATCTATAACATGATGGAGTCTCTGCAGGTTGTCGGATATGTTCCTAAGTGGGACATACCCTGGTTGGTCTGAGTGTATGAGTTTGTTTATGACTGCTCTTAACCTATTCGCCATCACTGCTGTCAGGATCTTACTGTCCTGATTGAGCAGCGAGAGCAGTCTGTAGGACCCGCACTTCGTGTCCGGCTTGTTGGGTTTGAGGAGCGGAATAATGATCGCCTCCCGTAGAGACCCTGGCAATTTGCCTGTACTAAACGCCTCATTGAGCATTGGTAGCATTGGGTGGAGTATTTCTGTCTTATAAGCTTTATAGAATTCACTCAGGAGTCCATCTGCCCCTGGGGCCTCACTGGTGGGCAGTAGCTTGATTACTTGTTCTAGCTCTTCTAACGTTATCGGGACCTTTAGGTTCTCCCTTTCTGCCTCCTCAAGTTTGGGGAGTGTGATCTCTGTTGTGGCTGCAGACATCCTTCTTCTTCTTTTTCTTCTTCAGATCTTCAGTTCCAGTGATCGACTCTGAGTTTCTGCTCCAGGAGCCTCATCTTTTATGCAGGAAAACTGGCTGAGCCCACCAGACATGCATTCATTCAAAATTGGGGATGGCTGTCCACTAGGGACAGTCAGCCTCCCAGCACAAACGGGTTACAGGATGGTGCACTGCAGGACAAAGACCAGGGGAGTTTCAGTCACCTGCCCCACTTGTTGTCCCACCAGACACTCACAGAGCCTTGGCAGGTTTTTCAAGGAAAGTCCGCCAAAGACAAAAGACCCATCAAGATCTCCCACAATCAGGAAGGTAGAAGAAGGCGCAAGAAAGACCAAGCCATGAAGAAAAGTGCTTAGAAAAGTACAGCCACTATTTTAGGCAAATGGGACCCTGGTTTCCCAACACTCAGTCATGCCTCTTCAATGGTCAGTCATTTGTCCTCTAGAGGCATCTGGTAATCTTTGTGTTTCTTTAGACAGCTAGGCTGTAGGGGATGTCAGATACTTCTTGGTTGTTTCAGTTAAACGTTCACCAGACTCTCAATCAGACATGGCTTCTCCATAAGTCTCTTGGTTTGTAAGGTACACCTTTCCAGCCACGTTACTAGCCTCAGGGCTTTGTCATGCAAGCATTTCTCAGAGACTTCTCTAGACTGTTGGCTTTGGCAGGCAAGCGTGTCTTCGGAAACCTAACCAACCTCTATGCCTTGTCAGACAATCGTTGCTTCAGAGACTTCACCAGGCTCGAGTACCAGCCTTTGCACTCAAGTGTTCCATCAGAGACTTTAGCAGCCTCTTGACTTTGATAGGCTACAGTTCTTTCCAACTCTTTACCAGGCTGTTGGCTTTGTCAAGCCACCATTCCATTAGAGACTTCATCAGCCTCTTGGTTTTGTTAAGCGTGCAGCTTTCAGAGGCTTCCCCTCCCGCTTGGTTGCGTCAGGCAAGCATTTCTCAGAGCCTTCACCAGCCTTTTGGATTTGGCACTCAAGTGTTTCTTCAGAGACTTCACCAGCCTCTACTTGCCTTCGGGTTGCCCCTGATATCCGATCAGGTAAGATGTGAATCTTGTCGTCGATCTACTGTTTTGACTCCCTACTCTAACCTACCTCCACCTGCTATCTACCTTTCGTATTAACGAGCGTCCCCTCCTTACCCATACGCTCCTCCTTCACGGAACCCCTCACTCCGCCCGATGTACACTTACCAAGCGACCCTCCTTTACTGATCCAGCCTGCAACAGTTGATTCAATGTACAGTACAAACCTGAACTTCCTCCCTATGTTTTACAAACTGTTCTGCTGTCATCTCATTTGGATGTCACGTTATTACTCTGTATACGCGAGCTGCCCATCCGTACCGAGGCCACAGCCCGCCCGCTGTATTGATGTTTCACGTTATATGCTATCATTTTCAGAACAGTCAACTGGTATGGTCTTCAGTGCCTCTGTGAATGTACTCCCCTCCCCCATCGTTGTTTTGTAGTATATGCACCCCCTCCCCCTGTTTGCGTTCGTTGTAGTGAATGTACCCATTCCCCCTTGTCGTATATGTTGGAGTGTGTGCACCCCCCTCCCTCTGGTTGTGTGTGTTCCAGTGAAGGTAGCCATTCCCCCTGTCATATGTGCTGGAGCGTGTGCACCCCCCTCCAAGTGTTCACGTGTGTTGTAGTGAATGTACCAATTTCCCCCGGTCGTATGTGTCGGAGCGTGTGCACCCCCCTCCCTCTGGTCGTGTGTGTTGTAGTGAATGTACCACTTCCCCCTGGTCATATGTGATGGAGCATATGCACCCCCCTCCCACTGTTCGCGTGCGTTTCAGTGAATGTATCCATTCCCCCTAATCGTATGGGTTGCAGTATGTGTACCCCCCCCAAGTTCGCACATGTAGTGTGCTCACCGCCTTTTCTTATGGTTGCATACATCGCTGCTAGCATGCCCGCTCCCCCTAGCTCACCTTTCCGAGGTGCCTACCTCCCTTTCTGTCCCATGTGTTGTCTAACATCCACCCCTGTCCCATTGTATTGTAGTGTTTGTGCCCCCCACCTACCTCCCACCAGCTCCCGCATTTGTATGTAGCTGCCGCCCTGCAGCTTGGGGCAGGCACCATGTATCTGCACATATACTTTTGACTCTGCATTTATAATGACTCAATATGTACTATGATGCAGCTCCCCTCAACAAGAGGCGAGTGTTCCCTAGTATTTATCTCCTGTACTTCCAGGCACTGTGTTGGCCTGCCTCGTAACTTTGTATGTATATGCACCACTTTGTAACCATGTACTTAAGTGAAAGCGCCTTAGCACCTCTGGGTTTTGGGTGCTACACAAGAACAATAAATAAATAAATAAATAAATACAATTTTAGAAGTTGATATTGTGCACTGCTTCTCTGACATCTCCGTTCGTCCAGAAAGTTTACTGGGGCAAAAGTAAAAGAGGGGGTGCAGGGGTGGGAGAGGTGCAGGAGTGGGAGGGGTGCTCCCTATGCTGCAGCCCTCTTCTCCTAACCGATGTGTGCAAAGATTGGAAACCTAGAGGGGGAATTGGGAGGGATAACGGCGGCTTTGGAATGGTTAGGGACCTGTATCCTCAGCCATTTCCACAGGGAAGAAAGGGCTGGTAACACCCTCCCAACTGCAGTATTCCACCATCACTGGAGCACAAAACAGGTGCCCCCGGGGGGTGCAATTGAAAAGGGGCCTGTCTGCATTCAGGAGTGTTCAGTGGGAGTGAAGGGGAGAGCTCGGGAACATACATCCAACTCTATGGTCTTGGTACATCAACAGAATTGGTGTGTATGAAAACATGGGTGCGAGCAAAGAAGCAAATTTCGAACACTGACAGTGATTCCAGTCTCCAGGTGTTACCACATCAGAGGAGATTGGTATGCACAATAGGCTTTTGGTTTGCTGCCATCTCAATGTATTTATGTATGAATAGGTTCAGAGCCGCGATCGAGATTGCTCAATCAACTATGTGCTTACATTGTGGGGGCACATGAGGGTGTGAAAATATTCAGAGCCCGAAAGCAATTTCTGCTCCAAGAATGCTTGTTACATAAGGCAGCGTGAAATTGGCCAAAACGGCTGCTTGAATGGGCAGTCCAACACAGCGCTGAACTTGCTACACTAAGTTGCTGCCTCCGGTTGGCACCTTGCTGTAGAACTGGCCAGCTTAGAGTTGGAGATGGAACATTTAGGGTTAATGAATTACTTTTATCATATTAAAGGTTTAGTCCATATTTAGTGAGGTGTGTTAGGACTGATTTTCTATACTCTGATCTGGGGGACAGATGTATAGAAGGCCAACCTATATTGTGAAAGGGACAACTCTGGGAGCTGTCGCCA
Source organism: Ambystoma mexicanum (assembly GCF_040938575.1). NCBI lineage: Eukaryota > Metazoa > Chordata > Amphibia > Caudata > Ambystomatidae > Ambystoma > Ambystoma mexicanum. The sequence continues at coordinate 884,257,069 of NC_090933.1, forward strand.
AACCAGTTCAAGGTAGCAATGATGAGAGGTCTAGGCTAAGTCTTGAGAGGTGGTGAGCTTGTAAAGGGTCCACAATGAGTAGACACAATGGGAGTCACAAATTATACTTAGACAGTATGTATACAAATACAGTTATTTATTTATGCCAAACACTATGAAAAATGACTACTAACAGGTAGACATATCACACAACACTAATAATAGAATACATATATACGGTCACTAGAGTAGGGCACAATACAGATCAAGCCCATGTAAAGGAAAGTACAGATTAGGTTTGCACTAGAGGTCCACAGAGAATTAGCCCTATCTTCAAAGGTCCTTCCCTGAATTGTCTGGGCCTTATGCCCAAAAGTTCAAGAAACGTTCTGACACAGTTTGTAACGCTGGAGAAAATGAAGGTAGGGTCTCTGGCGTCCAGTGAACAATTCCAAGGGTTAGAGGACATGTTATTCCAACTAGCAAAAGTGTCCCCAACATTCGAAAGGCGTGCGCGAGCAAGCAATGGCAAAACCAAAGTATTGTAAAAGTTTTAGAAAAGTTAGCAAAACACTTATAGGGAGTTTAGGGGCAGGTAAGAACCACTGTAACCCACCCCGTACTCCGATTATTCACATATTCACAACAGGACTTGGCAGGTCAATGGAAGAAGGTCTGAAATCACTTTTCCCGCCATCAGCCTCATACCTTGATTCGAAGGGATTACAGGTTTGAGTAGATCTCTGGTCGGTTTATTTGGCTGGTGCAAGGACTCTCAGTGGTAGAATGCAGCAGAACATGATGCAGGACCCCTCTCAGGACTGGACTCGACTCAGGTAAGCTGTTTCAGACAGTGGTCACCGCAGCACAGCAACGCAAAGGGACTCACTTGTCATGGTCGGACTTTCCCTCCTATCTCGGTTCCCCTTGATATTAGGACTCTGAATTTGCTGAGGTATGTCTTATAGGACATGCTGAGGATCCCCCAAGATCTAGGCCTCAACACAGAACAGTGACGTTGGCAGCCCGGTAGCCCAAACTCAGGGCTGGTCAGCCACAGGGCAGTCCCGGGACACTGCCGAAGGCTCTTCTTCACAGGGTACCAAGCAGACATCAGGAATGGATGTTCCCTCCACTCCACGGGTCGCACCTCCCTCGCAGGACTGCTGAAGATCAACAGCAAGACAAGGCTTGAAGTTGTTCACCAGGCCTCCTTCTGACGGGTCTCCAGTCTCCTCACATCTGGACAGGAGTCTTGGCTCCTTCAGGTTTATTTATTTATTACATTTGTTAAACGCCAAACCCTCGGGTATCACAGCATTGTTGCAGATATCTTACAATAAAATTCAACAGTATTCCAATTACATACTAAAAAACACTGGTACAAAACATGACATAGGTTGATACAGGATCCAGGATTTCTCCAGAGTGGGTGCATGGGTCCTCTTCTTATACCAAAAGCCACGAAAGAGCAGAAAATCCCACTAGCCAACAGCAGAACTAGCCCCACACAAACCTCAGCAGTGGTTCAATCATACCACTGGCGGTAACACTCATGCATAACACTCAGACACACTGAAACCAGTTTGTGGATTGGACCAGACAGTCCCAGTCCACATCCTCCCAGCAAACACACATAGCCCTCTAGTAGCCCGCCAACAGCCTCTGCCTTCCCGGGCAGTCAAAGTCCATATAAGGATTTTCATGGCCTCACAGGCCAGGAAGAAGTCTAAAAGACAAGATGGCCAAAGGACAACGAAAAACCTTGTGGCATGGTCATGTTTGGACACTAGCCACAGTTAGTAGCCAAACGTGTTAAACGCAGTAAGGCTAAAACTAAAAGCACCAAAAAATGGTACGAAGTCACTAATGCCCCCAGCTTATCCATTTAGCACACTTAGAGTAACTAAAAATCATTTGAGTGTTAGAGTAGGGAAAAAACAAAAGTATTCCCCATTGCACTGGATTGTAAAATGCATATTGCAATGAATAATGTTACCACAAGTGATAACAAGTTTCTAAAAGTAGTAACTAAGTAACAAGAGTAAGGGAAACAATGCTTCCCAGTACTGACAGCCTGAAGGACATGTCAGTTTCCCCACAACAGATGAGCAAAAGACAGTGGGGGTCATTCCGAGTCGGGCGGTAGGGGATACCGGGCACCGGTAAGGAGACCGGTGCTGGTAATCCCCTACCGCCTGATTCCGAGGTCCCCTAACGGGAACCGTAAGGGATGTGTGGTCAGATCACACGTCCCTTACAGGTCCCGCTAAGGGACCAGGGCGCAAATAACAGGCTTGCCATTCGCGAGCCCGTTATTTGCGCCCAACCCATTCCCATTGACCCATATGGGGGCTCAAATGGGAATGGAGAATGGTTAGTTCAATGGGGATTTACCGGTCCCTCCAGGGTCGGAATGGACCGGTAAGTCCCCATTTAACCAAATTGGAGTCGGTACCGGTATGGGAGGCAGCCATGGAGCTAATTGCTCCATGGCTACCACCATACTCGGAATGACCCCCAGTGTAGTGAAGCCTGCACTGTAAAAAGTACAGGTCAGGGTAAAAAATAAAAGCAACATTTTGGGGCTCCATTAAAATGAAAGGAAAGGTGCAGCAAAGAGAAATCTTTCCTAACAAGATGTCTATGGATTTTAACCTCTTAAGTGCCAGGCTATTATTGAAGTCTATGTAAAAAGGACGAGTATACTCGTCCTTGGCACTTTAATATCTAACAACTGTCTGGTTTTATATCTAAGGATCAGATGGAAGAAATTGCAGCCAATTGTATTTGTAAGAGTCACAGCAAGAAATAGGCACAGGGAGCGGAGGGAGAGAGTGATTGAGAGAGTAAAAGGGAGAATATGTACGCTGCTAGCCAGATCAATAGGAGTTCTGAGGCTCTACAGCTGGTATGGTGGACTGGTGGAGAGACATTCCCTGACATGGAAGTGATTGTGAATGACTAGTAGGGCAAGAGCAGGTTTACTAACACGTCACAGTGACTGTCCTGTTCTAACCCTGTTAGCATTCAGAGCCACTGTCCTGTAGGAAAGGAGGCTCATTGCCCCAATGGGGGAATCCTCCAGCGTACACCGAGGACTGGTATATGCAACACACTGAACTCCTGGGAAGTCTTTCTATTCTTCGCTCCTACATTTGGCAACTTTATATTTACTTGTCTGGGCTTCTAAAAGTTCAAAAAGAGGTTGACTGAAGAATTGTGCTTGGTCTGTTTCTTGTGGGTTCAACATAGAGAATTGTGTAGAATTATTCAGTGCAACATCACAGTAGGCGGTTTAAGCAATTATGAGAAATGTATCCTCCACCATCAACGTACGTAATTGGCGCATGATGCACTTTGACCTTTGCAGTTACTAATGGTTAAATTGGATCATGCTTCTTATTTTCCTTAGCTATGTTAAAAGGCAATCGTATACTGTGAAATCTTTTGATTTAAGGAGATGTTGCGCTGCTAGCTTTTGACATGGATAATTGGTAATCATGTACGCTGAGCAGCGCTGGAGATTTCAGAATGACTTTGTGGCATGCTTGTGAATTCCAGGTGCAGTATGTGCTTCTCAGAGACCCCAGTGGCGACTACAAGTTCTTCACCATTGACGCGGAGACCGGGGTTATCTCCACCCAGGCTTCCTTTGACCGAGAGAAAAAGGGCTCTTATTTGATTGAAGTACAATCTCAAGACTCGTCCGAGTCTGCTCGTCCTGGAATGCACAACCAGCCCAACACAGGTAATGAGATCTAATGCCTCTTTGACGGGATAAAACACTACCCAGAGAACTACCCTAAAGATGGAGTCATATTAAAACATTGCAAGTCTTGAAGTCCCATCATTGGCCTAACTGAAAACAATAAGCCAGGACGGCACGATGAATGATCTTTCGATGTCCTATAGCAGGGATCTGCAACTTGTGGCTCTCCAGATGTTTTGCACTAGTACTCCCATGATGCCTCCTCATTCACTATGCCGTCTAGGGCTGACGGGAGATGAAGTCCAAAATATCTGGAGAGGCAAAGGTTTCAGCCCCCTGCATCAAGGTCAATGTTTGCACATGCAAAGGATGCGATTCCTGAACCAGTCTCTACAGCGCATGGTCTGGTGGTTTAAGTTTTCACAGGGGGGTGTGGTTAGTGTAGCAAGCATAGTCAATAGGGAAGGATCATGGGAATCATAGCAGAAAACATCTGGCGATCCCCAGGTTGCATAGCCTTGTTTTATGGACTTAAATGCATGTAGCAACATAATGAAGCCCCCTCCTCCTGTTTCTACCATCCATTCACTGTAAGAAGTCTATGTAACATTGAAAGCTCATGTATCGTGTTATCTCAGCAAATTTGTTTCGTGCAGTCCAATAATGGATATTAAAACTCAGAGTTTTGTCATTTCTGAAAGTGGCTTAAAAGCATGGAGCAACCTGCATTACTAAAAGTCCCAGCATGTAGTTCTGCGGTGTGAGCATGTGCTCTCCCCCATTGCCTTCAATGCATCGAACGCATTCCTTGCAGAGGACCCCAAGTCATCGGGATACCCTTTACCCAGTCCTGGCTTTTTAGCCAACGTTGGTTTGCATGCTGAAGTGCCAAGAGCCACAATGAATGGGTAAAAGCTGAACTAGATATTCCCACATGGAAAGTGCTGTTCTGTAGAAAGCAAGGACTGGAAGAAGATTGCCCTCCCAAAAGAGACCGGTGTCTGGGGTTTTGCTGCCTAAATGGAAGTGCCACCTTCCTAGCCCCTCCTCTAGCTAGGGAATCAAATGCGCTACTTTTAAGGGAGCACCGTTAGGTGACCCCCTCCCATCTGGCCACCTAGTGTTGTCTTGCCCTGATGCCAGCCGTGCCCGTGCAGCCATTTCACGGCAATGCAAGAAACACTGAGGACATCATGCACGGGAAGATCGATTTTTGCAAGTTGGACTTCCATAGGCAAATGTTTGTCCAAATTTCAAAATCAATAATTGATTTCACAAGGCTGCTGGGAATATGTATAGGGCTCTGGAACAAGCAAGACATCTCCCCTTTAGGTTGAAATTAGAGTAAAGTAGTCTGTCGTATTGCTCACCCGAAGGCAGGCCCTGTTCTTCTTTTGAATATTGCACAGTTGTTTGTGGTTTGGCCTCAAAGGTTTCGTCTTCTTTGCAGATACTGCCTATGTCCGGGTTTTTATCAGTGACGTCAATGACAATGCGCCGGCGTTCCCACAATCCGTGTACGAGATCCGAGTGGAGGAAGGCAAGGATGTCGGATATGTTGTCATGACAGTGACAGCGAATGATGAAGATGAAGGTATGCATGGGACATGGCTTTTTAACTGCTCAATGACAGGTAGTCCCCCCTGAAGTTAAGTTGTACATGTGTTATGTGGCTTACCAGTCCAGTGAGGTTTTTTGGCTGCAGTCAAAGAAATGGGTCTTCCTGGATGCATTTTGAAATTTAGAAAAATACCCTTGTCCGCTTATGGGTGAGGTTATTCCTGCATTTGCATTATGAAAACATCGAGAACAACAATGCAGCTGTGGTGAGGTGTGATATGATATGCTAAGTCATTTATAACACGACTGCACACAAGTGTTTCTTGTGTACAAGGGATGTGGTGAAGCGACTAAGGGCCTGACTCTACGCTTGTGAGGAAAGTAGCGTGGAAAGACGAAATTCTCCCCTCCATTTTCCAGCACCAGCATTCTGCAGTAGGTGGAAGGGTTGAAGGGGAGTTGCTGTGCTTTCCCGCAGCAAATGCTGCTAAAAGCTGTCACTGTGAGGCCAGCGTGTGCACCAGTGTCACTGCGAGGATTTCTAAAAAGCCTGCCACTTTTCTAATTCACAAAAGCGTCCTTGAGAATTCAGTGAACCAGAAAGTGGCACTGCCACCTGGGCAATGCCGTGGTTCTGAAAGAAAAAATGTGCCGTGTACGTTAACGACACCTCAGATGAGCCATATTTGAACTCCTTTTTTATTAAATGCACAAGTAGTACTCTGCAATGAGAATGCCCTTGCGGTGCTGTATTGCATTAGTGATGGCCACTAAGGCTGTTGTCAGGCAGTATATCATGCAAGAGCCGAAGCATTCATGTCAGTACACTAAATTCTTCCTTTTACAGAATATGGTGCTTTTAAGAAAAGTGTTGTTCCTTCTGGGAACAACAGTTTTCTATTTTTACACAGACCTCTGAATCGGGCCCTAAGTGGTTGCTGGTGTTGTGGACAGACCTTGATTCTAATACTGGCCTTGCCCCACTTGAGTACATTGTGTAATCAGAATTCTGCCACACCACCAGCCACTGCAACTGCCATCTCCCAATGAAGCAGAAAGCTGCACTGTCATAATACACTCTGGGGCTCATGGGACCCTTGCCTGCAGGGGACCACCCGCACTAGCACGTATGTGCTGTTGGATCCTTGCCTGCAATATTGCAATTTGGCAAAACAAAGTACAAAACTGAAGATTAGAAACAGGCGAAAGTGCTTCCTTTCTCCCACTTTACTCTCTGTGTTGTAAAATTAAACATAAATGCCATCTGCAAATTATGTTTTTCAGACGTCATTTGCAATGTAATGGATTCCTATGTAATCTTCCTGCTGTTAGCTGCTTCTGATTGCGAGAAGATGTCACAGGAATCCATTCATTTTACGCCAGCATGAAAATCTCAAATTGGCAGAAAACAGGTTTTGCGGGCGGAGAGGGAAGCACGAGGCGGAAACGTGTTTCCCCATCCATCCGGCACGGGTGCACCGCCGCTGGCTTTAGAGATTTGTAAAGACCAACATAGGGTGACACTATCTGCTTTAGAATCCTTCTGCTGCCTCGTTTTACAAGAGGCAGCGATGGCATGTAGGGACCCGCGACTTAGCACTCCGTGCAGTACGGCTCTCGGAGTGCACATTTAAAGGGCCATGAAGCAGAGTGGACAAGGAAAGAGCTCGCTTTCACTCTTCCATTTTCCACTCCGTCTTGTGGAAAAGTAAACAGTACCTGCAAATGCCCTTTGCAGGTGGTGTTTACTAACGGATTCCTATGTCATCATCCGCCTGGTCTTGACCAGGTGCAACACTGAGGTGTAATCGACAGGACTCCATGTGTTTCAAGCCTACAGGCGTTAAACATAGTGCGCACACGAAACGGAGGAGAGGAGAATGATGGGGATCTTATTCTGCTCCGTGCCGCTCCTCTGCCCAGTGCCGCTCTTCGGCAGAGCAAGAAATGGAGATCCAAATTCATTACGCATCACGTTTACGTCTTGCTTTTCCACTGCGCCCTAGGACATCGGGCCAGCAGTGCCCGAGAGATGTACCCAGGTTTGTTCAGCTACAGAGCAAAGTGCCAGGCGACTTCCCCATGGAGGGTTAATCAGGTGGGCCATTGCAACGTGCCACAACTTTCCAAAATATATATCTGACCCAGAGGTGTAGACAGGGCAGGGCCTGAGCGGGCAAGGCCCACCCAAAATCTGTACATGCCCACTCAGCCGTTCTGTGTGGGCATTCATAGATGTTAATGTCAGGGCGGTGAGCCCAGCGACATTAGCTTCAGGCCCCACTAGTTAGACAATCCTGGCTACGCCTCTGATCTGGCTTACTTACTGCACAGTGGAAACATGAATGTAAAAGTCTACATATGAGAACCTACTCCTAGATAGTGCACTGCGTGCCTTATACTGCACCAGACAATCTTAAGCGCAATATCAATTGTTAGGGTTACTTTTAAGAAACATGTTTTCCTGCTTTGATGATGAGTGAAGGACGTGATGGGCGGTGGTGTCAAAGTTTGGGATTCCTGATCTGTTTTGCTAATATATTATTATGCATTTTTCTCTTGGGCCCGGAAGAGGCGAACGCCAAGTTGAGATACCAAATCACATCTGGAAACGCGAAGGGCACTTTCGACGTGGAACCAGAAGTAGGAACCATCTTCATTGCGCAGGGCTTAGACTACGAGGAGGAGCAGCGCTACGAGCTGCGCTTGGTGGCCTCCGATGGCAAGTGGGAGAACCAGACCCTGGTGATCATCGACGTGATGAATGAGAACGACGAGGCGCCCGTTTTCACCATGAACGAGTACCATGACAGTGTCTTCGAGGAGCTGACCGACCTCCCCGTGCTCGTGCTGCAGGTTGGTCCTGAGTGCTGCCATGCTCTTCCCTCACTGCATACATCAGCATTATCAGTTGTGCAGTACTGTAGTGTCTACATTTTGTGTTGTGCAGTACTGTAGTGTCTACATTTTGTGTTGTGCAGTACTGTAGTGTCTCCATTTTGTGTTGCGCAACATATTTGATGAGAAAAACAATCAGTATGTATGAGCGGCGAGCTCAATTGCGCAAGCCACTGTATCATAATTAAGGATCCCGGTGTTATGGGATTTATTTTTGCACCATTTCCATCTGTATTCATCCATATTTATTTTTTGGTCTTTTTTTCTTTATTTATCTACATTCACTTTTTGCTATGTAAAAAACATAAGTTGTAGCCGGTATGTTTTCATATTTATATACATGAAAACCACACATTAGCACTTGGGTGCCTATAATGGGACGCTGCTAGAGCCGTGTTCTAGCAAACAGGCCACGGCCTGCATATCTGCAGCCATTTAAGCAACTTAAAAACCAATTCCATTCCCTTTTCAACCTTCCTGCTAGGTTGCTTTGCCCAGCCATTGACCTGCCACACATGTTTGACAACTTAAAGACCCAACCAAGAGGCAGGCTTTTCCATTTTTAACTATTTTGTTGCAAATAAATACTGAAAGGAAAAAGGGTTATTTCTGTCCATATGTATGCGCAAAAATCAGTAAAAACAGAAAACAGGGAGCCGTCATCCTAATTCATAAAATGAGGCAATTTATATTGTTTCATTTTTTTTAAATGGATTTCATTGTAAATATATTTGACAACTGCAAAACAGACATGTCTTTTCATAAACTGCGTAGCCAATGGCAACATTGTGTTTCAGTGACAATACCACGGGTATCAGTGCTGTCATCATAGACCTATGATGGTATGGGGTGGAAGTTCAGTGAGCGAGAATGCCCATGGTTTTGCCAGAGCGGGTGCAATTCAAAACCCAGAGCAGCCATTTGCATCCAAGGGCTCTTACGCAAGGCCTTACCGTTCACCCATGGGCAGCTTCCTCCCATGTTCATCAAGGCCGAACCTCTTGAATGGACACAAGGTTGCAGTTTCCTTTGACCGTTCACATAGACTGCCTGCACTTTAATAATAATAGTTTTGAGTATTTGGCTACTCAATGGTAGGAATCTTATTGCCCTTCGAACAAAGAAAGGCTGATTTGGGACTTCTGAGATTCCAACCGTGGTCGTGCGGGAGGCCCATATCTCTTGAATGCATGTTCCACTCACTTGTTGACTCTTTGGGGCGCCACACTGTGAGTGAAAGAAGATTGTTCAACTCACATTGATGGCCCCAATAACACACTGTTGTGCATGTTATGATTGCCCAGATAGGACTTGTGTTCCTTAAATGGTACCAAGCATGTCAGCCATAGCGGCTAGGCTTGTTGTGGAAAAGGCTCATGTGAGAGGCTCACGTCAGAGGGTGATCTCAGCCCCCCCAGCTAAAATGAGAAACATTGAAAGTCGTATTTAAATTTATGAATTAAAGCAGACCTCAGGGATCGAACCGCAAGTGTTAGGTTTGCAGGTCGGACTCTTCACCACGGCACCATATAACCTGACACAAAATAACAAACTACTAAAGCTGAAATGTCCCATTTTGGTACTGCAAGTTCCAGGGAAAACATTTGTATTGGTTCTTGGAGTTTAAAACATGCACACTTTTAACGTTTTCAAAAACACTATTAGAAGAAAATATCCTCTCTTGGTTTTGTGTGCGTGTGTTGATTTTATGAAAGGCAAATGCCATTCATCCTGTGCAATGTGGGTGGTTATGCAAAACCAATTTAATGAAATGTGTATATATCACCTTGATATGCTAATTTCTGGTGATGTCACCTCCCATTGCGCTTGTTGGTGAGTCACTCACTTTTATTTTTAGTACTTGGCCCCTGTTTGGGGATATTAGTAAATGGGATAGAGAGGCTTCCTGACTTCAAGCACTGGGCAGGCTGCCAGGGGCATGTTAAGGTGAACGTGGATGGCGCCCTTTAATGCAACAAGCTGGACACATGTGAGACCCGATTCTGTCACTACAGGAGATTAGCCCTCACATAAACACGCCCCTTCTTGGTATTCACCTTTAACAAGTACTGTACTATTTTTGCCACATCTTCTCAGGTGATAAAAAGGGAACCCACTTTGGTTCCTCCCTCCTAGCAGAAGAAAGCAAGAGAGAGGATCACTGATGCAGACCCAGGGACACAACAGTGCAGTTAGGAAACTCACAGGAACATAGGCTCAGCTGGAGAAGAGCAACAGATTAACCAGGGCCGGGTCTGCTTCGAGCCCCTCTGACCTGTAACTGGTCCCTTAACAGTTCACCCTTACACTCATTCTGGTGTAATGTTGGGGTGGAATACCGACAAACGTTCGGTCCTTTGATCGATGAGAGACTATCCATACATTGATGAGCTATTATTATTTTAGTTTTTTGCCAAACAAAGAAAATGAATAGAGTGGAACAAATTTAGTTTGTGAAGCAGATGACACATGACCTCATATATATGACATGTGCCTTTTAGAATATATGGAAATAGTGACTGGTAAGCATAAGTGATAGGGCCAGTTATCTTAACCTATCCCCTCCCCCTAGATAAGTGGCCCATCAGCAGAGCCTAGGGTTGGCCACCACATGAGGGTTTCGTGTATTTCTGTTGTAGGGCAAGCTAGCTGAGAGTTACATGATTGGTAACGATAAAAGTGAATAATGATCTGAGATCTGATTGTGTGACACTATAACCAGGGGAATCTTCAGCTATGAGACCCCAATTAGTCCAAAACGTGTGTTTCTGGTCCAAGAACATACCTAGACATGAACCAATTTCCTTCCACAGGAGGAGTCTTCCTTCCCCGTGGAAGCTCGTATCCATTTAAAAGCGCTGACAATACTGCATAAATGCCTTTATGGTCATGTCCCAGGCTACCTTAAAGAGTGTGTTAAGATCTACAACCCGGCTAGACTCACTAGATCGAGTGACAGGGTTTGTCTTTCGGTCCTGACGAGCAAGTGGGTCAGAGGGATGGGGAGATCCTTTGCCTCGCAGGCTGCCATTTTATGGAACAAACTCCACAAACCCTTGTGTGCCGAAATATTTTTTGGGGAAGTTCACGAAAGGGGTAAAAACTATTGTCTTTGGATAAATCCTTCTCTTTTTTACCCCCCTCGACGCTTCTATGGCCACCCGCCTTACCGTCTGCGCCCTGATGCCTGTGGGCTCTGGCGCATTATAAGTGGACAAATAAATACATATTTGCTGCATGCAGTACTGCCCAGAATGCTGCATGAGGTAAATAGCTCATGACTCATAATCAAGCCAATGGAAAAAAAGAGGTGATATTTGAACTGCCGCTTGTTTTTAACATTGCGGCCAGACTAATGTGTCGCTCTGTAGGTAACAACATGACCAATGTGGCTTCCTGCATTTCTCTGATAAGCATTGAATTTAGAGCTGCCTTTTCAGTTCAATCGCACATGAAAAGCAGGTGAAGCACGGAGACAAGGCAACGCCTCGTCCACATTATCGTGGCCGCTGGCTCATACAGAACAAATGTATTCCTACAAAGCTAGGAACATGCAATACCCTTTATCCTATTAACATAGTGGGCTTCAGGCCATCCATCTAAAAGCATAATAGGCAAACTCGGGGCTAGCTCATACCATGCAACCGCTCTTTTAATGCCTTCTTGCCTTACAGAGGTACATACCGTGTGAAATCAGGTATTACTTCCACTGCCCTTTAATTGTACCTTTGGCTGCTCAGCTAAAGGTTTAGCGGCAGTTCAATGAGCCAACAACAATGTAATGCACTTGCCGTTAGTTGGGCCCTAATGATCACATGGCCTGTACTTCAGAACCCTGCTCCTCAGATCAATGCTCTGTAAATGTGAAATCAACAATACTCATGTTTAAATACTAAATCACTAGTACTTGATATTTACCCTGTACTCTTCAAGGTGTATTTGTTGCTGATCTTATGGGTTCAGTGGAAGTATGTTACACGCTTATTCTGATTGCACCCCTTCATGTCCCAATCGCACCCTCTGCCACCTCAACACTGAGTGATTACTTGTCATTCATACCTGGGATCTTTACTGATGCTTTCCTACGCTGTCTTTACTGCAGGTTTCAGCCACAGACCCTGATCAGGAAGCGGACCAGAGTGCTCTGCGTTACTCCCTGCATGGACAAGGGGCCAACAGCGAGTTTATCATCGATGAGTTCACTGGGAACATTTATGTGCAGAAGAAGCTGGATCGCGAAAAGCGGGCAATTTGGCGCTTCTTGGTTCTGGCCACTGATGAAAACGGCGAGGGGTTAACAGGTTTTGCAGATGTGATCATCGAAGTGAGAGATGTGAACGACAACCCACCTGTTTTTCTATGTATTTCCGATGGCTGCTTTATGGGATCTGTTCTGGAAAATTCCCCAGCGGACACCACTATTATGGAAATGACCGCCATAGACCTTGACGACCCCAAAACTGGGAAGAATGCCGTTCTAACCTACAGAATTGTTCAAAATGCCCGGAACGAGATCAATCTAGACCTGTTTTCGATAAACACAACTACTGGTGCACTCTTTACCGTACTGGGTTCCTTGGACCGAGAGAAACACGATAAATACCTGGTAATGGTGGAAGCTAGTGATGGTGAAGGCCTTACTGGAACTGGGACTGCCACCATTTTGGTATCGGATGTCAATGATCATGCCCCAACTTTCACCCAAAAATCGTATACAGCGTTTATCCCAGAGAGTGCAGGAATCAACAGCGAGGTGGCAGTGCTGTCGGCTGGGGACCGCGATGAGGGTGAAAACGCCATGATGACTTTCAGCATTGTACATGGAGATGATGATCGCAGATTCTTCATGGAGACGGATAAGATCCATAAGCGTGGCATTATCCGTTTAAGGAAGAGGTTAGATTTTGAAAAGCCACACGAGAGGACATTTAATTTGACAGTGAAAGTGGAAGACTTGGATTTCTATAACCTGGCTAATTGTATTATCAACGTTGAAGACTCCAACGATCATGCCCCATTGTTTTTCCCTCCGTTTTATGAAGCAGCTGCGCTACTTGAAAATGTACCACTCGGCACGCCTGTAGCTCATCTTTCTGCCATCGACTTGGATTCCGGGCTTAATGGAATGTTCTCATACCATATTCTTAATGAGTCGGATCCGAGAGGACAGTTCGCCATTGATAGAGAAGGTTGTGTTAGGGTTGAGCAATCACTGGATCGTGAGACTGTGGCCCAGCACCGCCTTTTGATTCTGGCCACTGACATGGGACAGCCAGCACTGACGGGCACTGCCACCATTCTAGTGACCCTGCTGGACATCAATGACAATGGGCCTGAGTTTGAGGCTCCATATAGCCCAGTGGTCTGGGAAAATACTGCCTCGCCACATGTTGTCCACTTGAATGAAACATCGGTTTTGTTGCATGCCACTGACAGAGACAGCGCAGTCAATGGAGCCCCGTTCTCTTTTCATCTGGATGGTGATTTGAGAAACATGAGCGATTTCAGCCTGCAGGACTATAACAATGGCAGTGCAGCACTGATTGCTTTACGAACCTTCGACAGAGAGGAGCACAAAGCCTTTTTCCTGCCCATTGTTATAACTGACAGTGGCAGTCCTCCGATGAGCTCCACCAACACATTGACGGTTACTATTGGAGATAGAAATGACCATCCGCATAATTCCGGACACATGGAGTCTGTCATCTACAGCTACGAGGGTAATGATATTGATGTTGATTAAGAGCATTTACTTTGTCACAATCTGCAAGTATCATCTTCAAGCTCTTTTGTTTTTTCTAAGCTTGTTGGTTATTTGTTTTTATGAACTATTTAATGACCTTATTCCCTATTGCCCCAAGAAGTGAATATGTGTAGCAATGGCATGAAATAAAATTGCAAGATATAGCTACAAATATTGTAGGTGATTAGTTCGGAAAGGTTAGAAACACCAAACTTTGAAAATTAAATCTCGAAAATTAAAGCTTCCAAATCCACATGTTTTTACAATTTGCTTTGCCACACATTTATGTTGGAAAATCTCGAAGTCTAAAAAAAGTATTTCATTTGTTAATGTTATGTTTAACCCCTTAAGTACCAGGCTATGATTCAAGTCTATACAAAATGGACGGGCATACTCAAAGTTCCTTTCCGTCTGCTGCCCCCTGACATCCCCTTGACCCGTGTTTCCTCCTATCTGTAACTCCTGTTCCCCAGCCTATAGTCAAAACATTATGTTTAACATTATAATGGGTGGCAACCCTGTTACCTTCCTTTTACCCTCCTGACAAGTCATCCTTTCCACAAACCTCTATTCTGCCCCTTTTTAATATTAAACAGAGTTGGCACCCCACCTTTTCACCCTCCTAATTATATTTTACTCTTTTCTCCATTTGTTTCCTCACTTTTTTCTCATATTGTTGTTCAAACATTTGCTTTTCAAAATCTTTTCTGCCAAATATAAATATTTCGAACTTTTATTTGTAAATCCTGACACAAGACTGTAGCATTAAAGGTTACCAGTCATTTGGTCGAAAAATGGTCGGAAAAAAAAGGTCGAATTTCTTTTTATTTTTTATTTTTTATTTTATGGGGGAGTTCCCCCCCAACACCCCTTTTTCTTTATTAAAAATATTTTTAAGCAAACAAAACTTTAAAAAATATATAAATAAATAAATAAAAAAATCGACCTTTTTTTTCGACCATTTTGATTCGATCAAATGGTCATTCGACCATTTATTTTCGACCATTTGACCGAACACCAGCATTAAAAGGATCCCGTCCTTTAGTTGTCCCTCCTGCACATGTGGGCCCTTGCCTGCACATAGGCTCCAGCAGAGTCCCAGTTTGGGGAATCACCAGCTACATGAAGATTGTGACAATGTCACCTGATAAACGTTGCAAGGCAGGTGACTCTTTTTTCCTGACCCCTAAAATACTTTCCCCAAATTTTCTATGGGGGTAATCATTGTATATTATAAACTCCAATCGTAGAATATTTGGGGAAAGTCCTTGATTTTACTAAAAGTGCATATTTTGGGAAATATCGCCCGCTGGCATCACTGGGGACAAGGTGTGCACAACAATGGCATGCTGCAAGCTTCCAGGGCTCCCATGTGGCCTCCTATGGCTTTGGACTTATGCCCTGGAAGCTGGTGTCATTGGGCTCTTCAGGGCCTCAGTTCCGATGACTCCTCATCAGGAGCAGCGCTCTGGGTAGACCTGACTGGTCTGGCGCTTCGCCAACACTGGCGGGAACGTTGTCTGGCGGAGCGCGGGCTCACAAGATCTCGTTATGTCCAGATCTCGCGAGACCACGCTCCCGCGATCACGTGACATCCCCACACACCTCCTTTACTGGGAAAAAGGATGGATGGTCATTCCATGACAAAGTCTGCAAACTTGCTGGGTCTCCTTCTATCTCTCTGTGGTCTACTTCGATCTGGACATTGGGCAGGACCGCAGGAACGCTCTTGAAGGGGTGCAGGTGATTCGGGTTCTCCTTGTCTTGCTCTTCGCTGTGACTCCCTGAGTGGGGTTGAAGAGTTGGGGCTAGAGAACTCGTTGCCGTGGTGTGACTCCGAGTTATCTCTTTCTGAGAGGTGAGAGTTTTCAGATGTCTCCTGGTGGTCTTGATCTTCTCCGGCTTCCCAGTGTGGCTCTTCAATGGATCCTTTCCTGCGGTACATAGCCACCCTTTCTATATTCCATTTCCTTCCGTCGCTGGTGCAAATGTGGTTTGACCCTTTCTCCAGGACTTCTATGGGACTGCTGTATCTGGAGCCAGTCGAAGTGTCTTTGTGGGGAAGGCGTATCTTTACTAGGTCGCCTTTGTTAACTACTGTGTGGCGAGCGGCTCGACGCAAGTCCTCTTGAGTCTTCATGGCTTCTTTGTTACACTGCATGCGGAAAACAACGTCTTCCATGTCCACTTCTTCGTCGGCCCTCACTTGGTGGAGCCACGGTGGTACCAGTGTGGATGCTGCTCTTCTCCCCCTTAGCAGATGGAATGGCGAAACACCTGTGACAGCGTTGGGGGTGATGCGGTGGGCTGCTACAGCTTCCTTGACTGTCTTGTACGGGTCTAGGCCCGAGGCATGCGCCAGTTGCAGCGCCCCTTTGATGAAGCGGTTTGCCCGCTCAACCAGGCCATTGGCCTGTGGGTGGTAAAGACTTGCTCTCTGCTGTCGAATGTTGTTGAGTTTGAGGAATTTCTCAATTTCTTGAGAGACCAGCTGGACTCCGTTGTCCGTGACAAGCTCTTCTGGTAGGCCTTCCCGCTGGAATACGGCGGTGAGTGCTTCGATGACTGTGCTTGTGGTGATGTCTGCGGTGAAGTCAACTTCGACCCATTTGGAGAAATAGTCGACCATGACTATCCCATATTTGTGTTCTGGGGGCATGTTGTCCAAAGGCCCAATGAAATCCAAACCTAGTTTGCGCCACACCCCCTTGGGGACTTCACTGGGCAGCATGGGAGCTTGCCTCACGGCTAGGCACTTGTCACTGTTGGTGCACTCATGGCACCTTTCGACCATTTGTCGTATGTCCTGGTCCATGCCCGGCCACCAATAGGCGTCGCGTATCCTGCGTCTGGTCATGTTGCACCCCAGATGGCCTGAGTGTACTCTGCACAGTATCACTTTGCGGATTCCGCTGGGCGGGATGACTTGATCGCCTCTGAGAATGAGACTGTTCATGGTGGTGATTTCCTCGTTCACCTTCCAGTAAGGACGAAAGCCTTCGGGGATCGCTCTCTCATCGGGCCACCCTTCGCGAACCCAGACACATACGCGCCGTAGGCCGTCGTCCTGCTCGAATTCCTCCTGCCAGTGGCGCTCACTCAGGTCCATGTACTCGCCGTTCCCCAAGTCACTGATGGAGGCTACGACATACTCATCTTCCAAGAATGTGGTACCAGGGGCATTTTGGTTCAGGAGCCTGGACATGCAGTCCGCTTGTGCGTTTTTCCAACCCGCAATGTGCACTATCTCGTATGTATATTCTTGAAGCTTTGCGGCTATCCTGGCCAGCCTCGGGGTGGCGTTCTTGGTGCCGCCCGGGCTCAGCATGTGAATGAGGGGTTTGTGCTTGGTGACCAACCTGAATCTCGTGCCCCAAACATAAGATCTGAAGTAGTCGACGGCCCAGGCACATGCCAACATTTCTTTCTCAATGGTGGAGTAATTCTTCTCCGATGATGATAGCGCTTTTGATGCGAACGCCACAATGTTTTCAGTGTCTCCCTTTTTCTGGGTCAAGGTGGCCCCCAGGCCATATGCGCTGGCGTCTGTAGTAATGCAGGTGTCCCATTCAGGGCTGAACGGTTTCAGGCATGGTGCATGTAGAATTCTCCTTTTGATTTCACTGAACGCTTCGTTTTGGTCTGGGCCCCAGGAGTAGGCTGCCCCCTTCTTCAGAAGCTCTCTCATGGGGGACGTGGTCTCGGAGAACCTCGGGATGAATTTAGCATAGTACTCGGCTAGGCCCAGGAATGAGCGTAGTTCCTCTCTGGACATCAGAGCCGGGGCTTCTGTTATGGCTTCCATGAGGTTCTTCTTGGGGCTGATGCCTTCACTTGAGATGCAGTACCCAAGGTATTCTACCTTGCTCACTCCAAAGACGCATTTTTCGTGGCGTAGATGAACGCCAGCCCCTTGAAGTTTGCTCAGGACTGCCCTGAGAGCTTTGTCATGGGTCTCGTTGTCTTTTGCATACACGAGAATATCGTCTTGAAAGAAAGAAACATTTGTGAGTCCTTTAAGTAGAGAGTTCATCATCCTCTGGAATGCGGACGCTGCCGACGACAACCCAAATGGCATGCGGGTATATTGAAAGGTGCCGAAGGGAGTGATGAACGCTGTCAGAGGGCGGGAGGATTTGTGTAGGGGAATCTGGTGATAGGCATCACGCATGTCCAGCTTCGAGAATATTGCCGCCTCTTTCATCATGAGGACAATCTCGTTGATGCTGGGGAGAGGAAAGCTATCCGTGACTACCTCTAGATTCAGGCTTCTCAGGTCGATGCATATTCTGAGGTTGTTGCTGGATTTCTTTTTGACCAACACCGCTGGACTCAGCCACTCTGAAGACTCCATGGTCTCGATGGTGCCTTCTTCGACCATCTTCCGGAGGTGGGCATCCAATGCGGGTCTCGCCGTGGCAGGTACTGCCCTGACTTTGTGTTTTACCAGGACCGCGTTGGGTTTCAGGCGAATCTTGTGGACAAAGTTTCTCACTTTCCCAGGGTTCTCGGAAAACAGGCTCGGGAAAATCTCCTTATAATTTTGCGCTGCTCCTGAGGAGACCATGAGTACCTGTTCCGGAGTGCTGGGATCTAGTTTTATGCTGAGTTTGTGTTGATCGTCCCATCCCAGCACGGCTGGGCCTTTGGGTGAGAAGTACACTTTGGTAGTGGTAGACCTCCCTTTGAAGTCGATCTGGGCTCTGATGTAGCCTAGTAGGTCGACAGTTGCACCTCCGAACACTGTCGGTTTTTGCTTGGTCGTTCTGATCTCTACTTGTGCTTGTCCCATCATCTCCTTATACGTGTTGATGGGAAGGATAGTGAGGTCAGATCCCGAATCTGCCATGACACGTGTTTCCATTCCGTCCACTTTAATGGTGCAGTGGGGCTTTTCCCTCCTGGCATGGGGGGCGTTGACCATGACGGCCATGGGTCTGTCCTGTAGTTCGTCATCATCGCCTGAAGCGCAGTCGCCATCGACGCGGTAAACGGTTTTCTCTCGCCATGTACATGCCGGGGCCACGTGACCAATGCGTCCGCACTTGGAGCACTCCTTATTCCTGGCGGGGCAGTCGCGATCATTCGCCATGTGCTTGGTGCTGGCGCATCTATAACATTTCGGCACCTCCTTTTGCCTGGGGTCTTTGTCTCTGGGGCTGTCGCGGGACTGCTTGTCTCTGCGCCCTCTCCATTGTAGCGCCGCAAGTTCGGGCACGGGCAGGTGACTTCCCGCCTCTTTGCGTCTGCTGGAAGTTTCTTCCTCCGCCCTGGCAATTTGGATGGCCTTGTCAAGGGTGACCTCCTTTTCTTGGATGAACTTGTCCTGGACTTTCCTAGAGTTAGTGTGAACGACGAGCATGTCTCAGATAACTTGTTCTGCATTTTCGCCAAAGGCGCAAAGAGAAGCCAGCTCCCTCATCCTGGTGACGTAGTCATCCACAGGTTTGCTCCCTTCCTGTTTGCGGGTGTAGAACCTCAGCCTGTGCAGTACCACGTTCTCCTTATTCATGAACCTCTTCACAATGCGACGAGTCGCTTCCTTGTAGACATCGTCGTCGTCGGCAGCAGGTATTGCTTTCAAGCTGGCAAAAATGCGCTGACCTTCAACCCCCAATGCATTTAGTAGCATCGTCCTCTTCCTGACGGGGACATATCGCGTGCCGCCCACCGCCTCCAGATAGGTGGAGAAAAGGGGCTCCCACTGCATCCATGGAATTGCTGGGGTCCCTGGCGAAGGGAGAAACCCAGGGGGCGGTGTGGCGCCTTGCATGGTGGGCCCGTGGGTCTTTTGATATCCTCGTCACCAATTATGTTGTGGCTTAAAGGACGACAGGATGCTGCAGTGGGCTTTAACTGTCTTTATTACAAGACAAACCGGTGGGCATAAACTTGGCTGAGTGCAACAGGGGAACTACTCACAGTTCAGTTCAGGGCCCTACCAGTTGCATCACTGGGGGCAAGGTGTGCACAAGGATGGCACGCTGCAAGCTTCCAGGGCTCCCATGTGGTCTCCTATGGCTTTGGACTTATGCCCTGGAAGCTGGTGTCATTGGGCTCTTCAGGGCCTCAGTTCCGATGACTCCTCATCAGGAGCAGCGCTCTGGGTAGACCTGACTGGTCTGGCGCTTCGCCAACACTGGCGGGAACATTGTCTCGCGGAGCGCGGGCTCATGAGATCTCGTTATGCCCAGATCTCGCGAGACCACGCTCCCGCGATCACGTGACGTCCCCACACAAGCTCCATTGGGCCATAGAAATATTATATTATTAAGCCAGATTCCTCCGATTTGGAAATTAGGTCAACGGGCGGCTATTATTACCTTATTTAATTGCACTCAGAAAGACAAATGGCTGAGTCAGCCCTGCCACAAGGTTCGATCTTGCAAAGTGCAGGCCGCCCCCATATGCGAGGCGAGGGATTAACGAGGGCGCTATGTGCCAGATAGATGAATGCCACTGGGAGGCGAGTCAGCCCTTTCAATGAAAAGTGGGGCCAGAAAGGCAACCACAGCATTAATCCTCAGAACAAACACACGTAAGGAAGGCTTCGATGGTCTACAAGAGATGGCGTGAGTCGGCTGACATGGGGGGACGTTGGTTCTACTTTAATCTCTGCACAGACGAAATAATGTCGAACTTTGGCATGCGCAATGGACGCCATTCCTCCTAAATTTAAAAATGTCTAACATGGCAAATGTAAGAAGCAATCCCTTTTGCACACAGAAATAAAAGATGGACAATTACAGGATGCTTGTAAGAAGCTGTTCTTTGTCCGTACCGTACAGATGTAAGGAATACAAGCTTTACATGCAACTTTGCCAAATGAAATAGAGGACGGACTGGCACAGCAGCCACACGTAAACTGCCCTCTGCGCGGTTGTAATAGAATAGGGAACTGAAAGACAGACTTCCTAGGACAGAAATAAGATTGAAGCAGCCGGAGGATTTGCGTGGCAAAGACCTTATATGCTGGTCTCTACCAAAGAATTAGAATGGAAAGCCCGGTCCTGCTGACTAGAAAGAGAAGATGAAATAAACGTATACATTTCCAATATGCCTGCTCTTAACCTAGAGAGGGTTAGACTACCTTGGGTGCCAAGCCAACTAAACACCTTGGGCATAGCAGTGGGTCATGGGCTGCCACAGGACACATCCCAAGCACGGTGGGGGGTCATAATGTCGAAAAAAAAATGTCGACAGACAAAAATGTCGACAAAATAATGTCGAAAAAAAAAATGTCGACTTTCGTTTTTTTTAATTATATATTTATTTTAGGGGTTCGGGAGTAAAAAAAAGGGAAAAATAAAAAAAAAATTAAAAAAAGGGGGGACTGCGGGGGAACCCCCCCATTTCGAAAAAAAAATGCATTGAAAAAAAAAGTCGACATTTTTTTTTTCGACATTTTTTTTCGACATTTTGTTGTCGACATTATGACTATAAACCCCCAAGCACACCCATGCCATATACAAACAATAAACCACACTGGCTGGTGCCACGTAGCAGCCCTCAACCATAATAATAGAACATGTATTGTAATAGCACACTCTCGTGCGCAACGCTGCAGCGTTAAGAATATGAGGAGATAGATTAGCAAACCACCTAGAAAGTGCAGCACTCATGTAAACAGGGCCCAGTGGAAAGAGCCAGAGGACCCTGCAGCTGTAGAAGTACAGAATTATAGACAGCTCCTGAAGTACAGCATATAACCTACTTAAACGGAAGAAGGACTATAGTATTAAAATAACTATCCAACAGTGCCAGGAGTAGAGAAAAGCTATGGAGCAACACATTCCTAAAAGGTTCAGCGCATTACCGAAAGGAGATCAAAATGGCATGCTTCTTAGGTGTTCACAGTAGAATGGAAAGGGAGACTAGAACTCGGGGCAGACTACGACCCTTCCTCTTCATTCCTTGAACTAGGAGGACTCGGATGCTAAACTACCTATGATCATTCAGCAACAGAAACAGAAGAAATACTGAACTGGCACCGTCCCACACGTGACCTCAGCCACAAATAGGAGGAAGGACATGAAAAGGATAGTTCTGACCAGACTCTATAAACGCCTAGAAATAAAACACTGGAATAGTGTGAGTGGCAGACTCCCATGCAGCCCCACTCGGTCATACGAGTACTAGGAATCGATTTTTAGGAGCCCACTCCAGGATTCTTATATTAAGAGCCCTAATTCCAACACAAGTAAGGTTGGTGAACATCCAGTAGAGCAATTAGCTATAGAAAATGAAGGGCAAGCGTGTCAAGTCTCATATTTGTAACACACTCATGCAGGAAACCTTTGACAGCTCAAAGTGCAAAATAGCAAGATGCAGAATGATCGGAAATCACACAAGCGGACAGGAAGTGAGGTGAGATAGGGGGAAGAGGTCGAAGAAGAAGAGGCCGCTAAGTCTGGTATTATGGGAATAAAGTTTTGAAACAGTAGGCAAGGCATAATAGATACACTTCTAGATTCAGGCTTCTCAGGGTTGATAAATGAGTGTTCCAGAAGCCTAGAACCTGCACTGTAAATGTCCAACCTCCAAGACGTAATTTTTGGAATCTTGGTTCCGATAGGAGGAGCAGGGATCAGATAGCAGCTTCCTTTAAAGGGAAGAAAAGTGTCTTATTTTTATATTTTATTTAAAGCACAGTCTTAGCTGGAGAGCAGCTGAGCGCTAGTCAGAGTGCAGGTAGCCTACATTTGGGCTGGCATCTTTTAACAGTAGCACAGTACTGTGAGTTGTGTTATGTGCGACCATTGGGATTCGTTTTTGGTCACGTGTTGTAGAAAAGGCTGCTTTTTGAGATTTGCAAAACTGGCGAATAGTGAAGCATTCGGAGCCAATAACGGGAACAAGTTCCAGAGGGTGGGTGCACAACAAGAGAAGGATCATTTGTGGGTCTTCTCTTTGCGAATGAGTTGTGATTCGAGCCGGTTGGTCAATTTGCTGTGCGAGGAGCAGGTGGCACTAGATATATGGAGCTTAGCTGCCAGGTACAGTGGTGTGCTACTCGTGTCTGCTTTGTAGATGACACATGCAGTCTTGAACGCATACGATGGGAGTGATTAGGTCACATTTCTGCGCACCCAGAATAAGATGTGCTTTGGCATGGTTGGCTGCTTTTAGGGGAGCCTAGGGAGCGGCTGAGAGCCCAAACAGCATGGAAAGCAGCCCAAGTGACATGATTCATGCAGCGACTGGGGCAGGGCTTTTGACCATGCCCTGGCCTCCCCCAAAAAGCCCCATTGTGCTGCTGTGCTTCGTTTGCGATGATGGCCAGTGGCTACTTTGCCTTTGGCATGGCACCAATGAGCCACCTGCTGTTTTGGCAAACTGTGATACCTCTAATAGGATTTTGACCACTTTTGGCCAGACTTAAAACGAACCCCTGGATGGATTTGTGCCAAAAAAGTGAATGCACACTTTTAAGAACGGATTCTCACACCTCGCAAAGGTTTGGCGCAAATACATTCTGAGGTTCAAGCTGTGGGGGAGAGCAAGATTTCGCCTGTGAGCAATGAATGGGGATCTGAAGTTTTGGGACCTCTGCTATACATTTCCATGCCTTGGTGCTTCCTTCAAGGAACTTTCAAAAAAATTAAAAGCTAGTTCGATGTTGTTTTGAAATGTGTTGTCAATATTTGGCCAATGATGCTCGAGTTGTGAGCATGTAAAAAAGTGGCTCTTGCTAAGGGGGCTCCAACTTAACCACATCCACAGGGTCGCTATGACAGGCACTGTAATTAGGAGCAATAACAATACTAATAATGATAAGCATGGTAAATAAATAAATAAATAAATAAAGGAATCCAATTGGCTGAAAACAGAAATAGAAGAAAGACGAAAAATGCAATTCAAATCTTCAAACTACTCTTGACCTAATTCTAGGTAGCACAACGTTATGGATTGATGCGGTATCATACCTATTAGCATTGCCAAGACGTCTTTTAAATCAAATAAGATTTCACTTTTAACATGGAAGACAACATTTAAATGCAGGCTATGCATTCAGTAAAATGTGCACTGGACCTTTGCTGCTGGCCTCTTCTGATGTCCTGGGTGTTGTCATGATCAGTTTCAATGGCAGAAATAACAAGTCAGCGACACTTCTTAGTCAAATTCCCTATGGGAGTACCACAAACATAAAAAGATACAATCAGAGAAGTTCATATAAACTTTTAAAACAAGCAATACTACCTTTGGCGTTGAGGACTTCAGTGCAGTTTTACTAAACATGCACAGGTCTCAGGGTTCGTTTTCAGAAGCACAAACGGAAGTCCCGCCCTTTATCATTGGCCTGCAGAATAGATTAAAAAAGCTGTGCATGTTACAGCTGGTTTGGCTTGTGGATGCATGAGGCTACTCTCGTGCAAACCAGAGGCGTAGCCAGGATTGTCTAACAAATTGGGCCTGAAGCTAAGGTAGTTGGGCCCACCGCAGTGACATTACATCTGTAAATGCACACACAGAGGTGCTGGGTGGGTATTTACAGATTTGGGGTGGTCCTTGTCCGCTCAGGCCCTACCCTGTCTACCCCCCTGGTGCAAACAGAGTGCCCGCATGGCCAGTGGCGGCACCGCGTGGAATGCTCTGTTACGCATGTAAAATAGTCAGATGAATGGGCTGTCGGGAAGCAGCTAAGCTTACTATTTAGACAGCTCAGTTGATGGGGCTTAAGAAAAACTGAATAACCTTCTTTTAACTAAAGCTTCTTTTGCTGCTTTAAAAAGAAAACATACACTAATACATGCACAGTGCCCACAGCCCCTCCAAGCCAACCATTGCATCCAATGGGCGTGGCCTACGGAATGCCCAGTGACTGGGGCAGGGCTTTCGACCATGCCCTGGCTTCCCCTAAAAAGCCCCATTGTGCTGCTGTGCATCGCCTGCCGTGGTGGCCAGTGGCTACTTTGCTTGTGGCATGGCACCAATGAGCCACCTGCTCTGTTGGCAAACTGTGATACCTCGAATAGGTTTTTGCCCACTTTTGGCCAGACTTAAAACGAACTGCTGGACGGGTTTGTTCCAAAAAAGGGAATGCACACTTTTAAGAACGGATTCGCACACCTCTCAAAAGTTTGGCGCAAATACATTGTGAGGTTCAAGGTGTGGGGGAGAGCAAGCTTTCGCCTGTGAGCAATGAATGGGGATCTGAAGTTGTGGGACCTCTCCTATACATTTCCATGCAATGGGGGGACCTTCAAGAAACCTTCCCGAAAATTCAAAGCTAGTTCTGCATTGTTTTGAAATGTGTTGTCAAGATTTGGCCAATGCTGCTTGAGTTGCGAGGATGTAAAAAAGGGGGCTCTTGCTAAGGGGGCTCCAACTTAAGCACATCTACAGGGTCGCTATGACTGGCACTGTAATTAGGAGCAATACTAATACTCATGGTAAATAAATAAAGGAATCAAATTGGCTGAAAAAAACATCCTCCTCAAAATGACTGCAGAATACACTGGACTCCTGCACACCGCAGATCCTGATCTGCGCTCCCGGCAAGCTTCGTCCTGCTGAAGTGCCAAAAGTTGTGACGTTGTAGTTTACTGGGCAAAGTAGCCACCATGTGTCCCTAAACATCACTTGGCACGCAGCCAGATAAAGGCATTTCATGATCCTTTGTAGCACCATCACCTGCGGAACCAAGTTGAAGTAATAGGGCTGCCACTGCCTTCTTGGCAAGCATGGCTTCACTGCCTGTACTTGAATGATTGTCTCGCCTGCATCCTGGTTAAGGGGTTCTTTTCACATGAGCAGTTTTCTTTCCCTCTGCCCGTCTTTAGGTGTCGTGCCCACCACAGCTCTCGGCAAGGTGCAGGCGCCGGATCTGGACGACTGGGAGCATAAGAGATATCGCTTTGAAGGAAAGCCATCAAGGTAAGCTCA
Organism: Ambystoma mexicanum; assembly: GCF_040938575.1. Lineage (NCBI taxonomy): Eukaryota > Metazoa > Chordata > Amphibia > Caudata > Ambystomatidae > Ambystoma > Ambystoma mexicanum. The sequence continues at coordinate 884,282,847 of NC_090933.1, forward strand.
ATCTTCCAAGGCTCGCTTAAGAAGGAATTGCCGAAAGAATTCAAGAGGCCTATGTCAACGGTTCTGGGATGTTTGTTCGTGAAAATTTGCTTGAGGGCCATTTGTTTGCAAACATTTTTTCAAACACATTTACTTGCAAATAAAATGGGGGGGGGATAACCCGTGCAATACCACACATCCCGTAAGTAAGTGGGTGCTTCACAGAGAATCACATGGGAACCCCGAGGGCAGGTGCCTTCCCCGGGGCAACACGGGCCTGCTTTCACAACCACTAGGCCAAAGCTCACACAGCCACATGAGGAGGAGTTAAGGGAACACTTCTGGAGATGGTTGCATACATTCTGACACAAAGCTCACACAGCCACACGAGGAGGAGTTAAGGCAACTCTTCAGGAGATGGCTGCATACATTCTGACACAAAGCTCACACAGCCACACGAGGAGTTAAGGGAACTCTTCTGGAGATGGTTGCATACATTCTGACACAAAGCTCACACATCCACACGAGGAGGAGTTAAGGGAACACTTCTGGAGATGGCTGCATACATTCTGACACAAAGCTCACACAGCCACACGAGGAGTTAAGGGAACTCTTTTGGAGATGGCTGCATACATTCTGACACAAAGCTCACACAGCCACACGAGGAGGAGTTAAGGCAACTCTTCTGGAGATGGCTGCATACATTCTGACACAAAGCTCACACAGCCACACGAGGAGTTAAGGGAACTCTTCTGGAGATGGTTGCATACATTCTGACACAAAGCTCACACAGCCACACGAGGAGGAGTTAAGGGAACACTTCTGGAGATGGCTGCATACATTCTGACACAAAGCTCACACAGCCACACGAGGAGTTAAGGGAACTCTTCTGGAGATGGCTGCATACATTCTGACACAAAGCTCACACAGCCACACGAGGAGTTAAGGGAACACTTCTGGAGATGGCTGCATACATTCTGACACAAAGCTCACACAGCCACACGAGGAGGAGTTAAGGCAACTCTTCTGGAGATGGCTGCATACATTCTGACACAAAGCTCACACAGCCACACGAGGAGGAGTTAAGGGAACTCTTCTGGAGATGGTTGCATACATTCTGACACAAAGCTCACACAGCCACACGAGGAGGAGTTAAGGGAACTCTTCTGGAGATGGTTGCATACATTCTGACACAAAGCTCACACATCCACACGAGGAGGAGTTAAGGGAACTCTTCTGGAGATGGTTGCATACATTCTGACACAAAGCTCACACATCCACACGAGGAGGAGTTAAGGGAACTCTTCTGGAGATGGTTGCATACATTCTGACACAAAGCTCACACAGCCACACGAGGAGTTAAGGGAACACTTCTGGAGATGGCTGCATACATTCGTACACAAAGCTCACACAGCCACACGAGGAGGAGTTAAGGCAACTCTTCTGGAGATGGCTGCATACATTCTGACACAAAGCTCACACAGCCACACGAGGAGGAGTTAAGGGAACTCTTCTGGAGATGGTTGCATACATTCTGACACAAAGCTCACACAGCCACACGAGGAGGAGTTAAGGGAACTCTTCTGGAGATGGTTGCATACATTCTGACACAAAGCTCACACATCCACACGAGGAGGAGTTAAGGGAACTCTTCTGGAGATGGTTGCATACATTCTGACACAAAGCTCACACATCCACACGAGGAGGAGTTAAGGGAACTCTTCTGGAGATGGTTGCATACATTCTGACACAAAGCTCACACATCCACACGAGGAGGAGTTAAGGGAACTCTTCTGGAGATGGCTGCATACATTCTGACACAAAGCTCACACAGCCACACGAGGAGTTAAGGGAACACTTCTGGAGATGGCTGCATACATTCGTACACAAAGCTCACACAGCCACACGAGGAGGAGTTAAGGCAACTCTTTTAGAGAGGCCTACATACAGTCGTGCACGGCTCTGTTGCTCTCAGGTGCCCCTAATTTGAGTTGTGTCATGCCTTTTTTCCCGCATCCTTGTCCAGAGATAACTAGTATGTTTCTGACTCCTCCTCTCCATCCACTTTCCAGTAACGCCACCTACTGGTTTTCAGGGGAATTCCAGAGGGAGTAGCTAAGGTTTTAGGGTGGCCTTAGAGTATTCATCTATATATTTATTTAGAGGTTTTGTTACATCTTCATAAATGTTGCATTGCGGTTACTTCTGGACACAGTAAACTCGAAGAGACGGTGGCATGGGTCGTTCCACGCAGGGTAGAATTGCAGAGACCGGTGACGAGAGGATGGGAACGGAGGTGCAGTAAGTAGTGTCTGTGGTGTCTGTGGGTAGAGTCCTGAGCAAGCTTTTCTGGCTCACCAGGCATCCCAATCGCCAATTCGTTTCCTTGAAGAGTTTGGTGCTCAACATTTTCCTTAAAGTGATATAGTTAGGTTGACGCCTCGGTGGTGGATTGAGAGCATTCACATTTTTGAGGCCCAGAAATCCCGATACCTCCGTGTTTTTTACGATTGAAGAGTTTTTGACGATAGTCTGGGAATTACTTGAGCCAAGGCGCCTGGATTTGATATACTCCGGGGACAATTTCTACAGAGAGTCAGGGTGATTACTCCTGAAGGAGGCACGCCGTGTCCATGGAACTTTGCGCTTCATCCCCGATGCAGCCTGCGTAATGATAGCAGTGCCGGTGTCAGGAAGAGACTTCTTTGTGCCGCTTCCCCATCTCTTTTAGCGGCACTCCCAGCACACCTGCCCACTGTGGTGAGCCTGTCCTCTTGTTAGTAAGTGAGGTCTTTTTAGCCTCACTAACTAGCTCTACTCATTTCTTTTTGGAGACACTAAAGATGCCTTAGGGCTCCCAGTGCAAGGGGGCAACCCCCAATTCCAGCCTATTGTGTGGCACTATTACCTCCCTTATGGGCAGTAGTTCTTGAGAACCTTGTACTCCTTATCTTTACTTCATTTTCCTCTTATTGGGTGCAGCTCCGACAGGCTCGTGGGAGCGGCACCCTATTTTTACACTTTTTGTGTGCGCTCCTGTGCACCTTTACTTTTCTAAAGCGTGGTAGCCACTGCAGTGGCCAAAATGGCTACATGTGTTCTTTAAGTCCTATCCTTTTTAATAACTGGTCCCCATTCCAAGGTTGCAGTAATACCGCAGTACTTCGGAGAGAAATACCGCCAAACACGATTACCGTTGCTGCCGCTCATCCTGGCGGATTTACCACCAAATTCCGAGTGGTGGAATGGCCAGGGTTAATCCCCATTTGTTGAGTCGATAGGATATATGATATGATACATATGATATATGATATGGGATTTATAACGCGCCTATACACATATTGTTGGAATTTCCATGGGCTGTAATTTTGCATGCCGGGATTCTGCTAATATGTGCCGCTAAATCAGAAGATTTCCTCTACTTCAAGGCCGGACTCGAAATTTGGCAGTACGCTAAAAGTGGCGGTAATTCTGTGCTGCCAAATTAAATGTCATTGTATTACTGCACAACCAAAAAAACCGAAATAACCGCCACTATGTTTGTTGCCCAGCTTCCTAGCGGTAGAGGTAGGAATGGCCATATTCGGCCATTCTCTTTGCAGGCTCCCTCCTGAGCTTGGAAGTAGCCTTTGTGTGCTGCAAACTGGTTTGGACTGGGCAGGGAGACCTAGGCACCCCAATCCACAGATCTCCATCACAGTACTGGGACGAGGACACTAGAAAATACTGGAGCGCAATGTTTCAGTTTCCTTCTGCATCAGTCTCTAGACCCCCTGATTTCCCCAGATCAGTACTAGATATGGGTATTGGGAGCTGGCAGAAGGGCGGCCTCTACAAGGTAAGAAACCATTTTGAAAAGTGGGAAATTTTGAGCCTTGAACAGTGCAAGACCCACTTCAGGCATTCATGGTATGGCACTAAGATCTTAAGATGAAAAAAGGGCGGCAGCAGAGCAATTAATGCCCTTTAAGCCTACCGATTAATGCAACAAGACTTACAGCCATAATCCTGTTGATCAAAATACATCAGCTGGGGGAGATGAACACACATTTTGGAACACAGCAGTCAGTTGTTCTCTGTGTCCCAATATGGGATTTTATACTTGGGTGGCAGTTCACTCCTGGTCGCCTAAGAAAGATATTGCCTGAATATTTGTATGTCGGTATCCCTATAGAGGGTTCAGGAGGCCCATATTCCCATGTTTGGAATGATCAAGGATAGCGGCATTACTGGAGCATCCTTCTGTGATCAGCGAGGAGGAAATGGAACCATATGCTGGATTTTGCAAGACTTTGTACACCTCAACTTTGTATATTTCCAGGGGGCTCCTCCCTCTGGATTCTACTAAATAGAGGGTTTCTAAAAATTGAAAATTCACAGCGAGTCCCATAAATACTTAAGATATTGACCATCCGCCCTCCACAGCATTTTCATATGTTGATATGTTTGTTAAGAGAGGTTCTTTCTACCATACGCGAGTCCCATCTGAGCATCACCCCAGATATCATACGAGTCCCATCCGAGCATCACCCTAGATATCATACGAGTCCCATCCGAGCATCACCCTAGATATCATACGAGTCCCATCCGAGCATCACCCCAGATGTCATACGAGTCCCATCTGAGCATCACCCCAGATATCATACGAGTCCCACCCGAGCATCACCCTAGATATCATACGAGTCCCACCCGAGCATCACCCCAGATATCATACGAGTCCCATCCGAGCATCACCCCAGATATCATACGAGTCCCATCCGAGCATCACCCCAGATGTCATACGAGTCCCATCTGAGCATCACCCCAGATATCATACGAGTCCCATCCGAGCATCACCCCAGATATCATACGAGTCCCATCCGAGCATCACCCCAGATGTCATACGAGTCCCATCCGAGCATCACCCTAGATATCATACGAGTCCCATCCGAGCATCACCCCAGATGTCATACGAGTCCCATCCGAGCATCACCCCAGATATCATACGAGTCCCACCCGAGCATCACCCTAGATATCATACGAGTCCCATCCGAGCATCACCCCAGATATCATACGAGTCCCATCCGAGCATCACCCTAGATATCATACGAGTCCCATCCGAGCATCACCCCAGATGTCATACGAGTCCCATTCGAGCATCACCTCAGATATCATACTGGATATTGCCGTAGCCTCCATTAATCACTGGAGTAAGTGCAAAATATGCACTGGTCAAATGGCTTTTACAACATTATATGTATCTTTTCCACCCAAGCACCAGGGCGTGGTGTGCTCTTTTCACGCCTTCATTAATGGGTCAGAAGGGAATGAGGAAGGTTAACACTGGGAACGTCCTATCGAAGGGGATAAAGCAGACATTCGCCAACATACTGTTTACCGCTATTATGACTGTGTCTGAGGCTTCTTATACAGGGTACCGGAAAGGCCCCTGTGCTTTGTTGCTTGAATGATCATTTAACAATAACAAAATTAATCTAAAAATGTAATGGTCAGGTTTTTAATTCTTTCTAATTACCCTATCACATTTCCCCCCTCTCTGAAACCCACTCCCAGGTACTTTATCCTCAGTGAAAATTCAGGCCAGCTGAGCATTAAAGAGGGCACAGCCCCAGGAGTCTACAACCTCAGATTCAAAGTCACGGATGGTTTCTGGCCCGATATGGTGTCTACAGCGAAGATCATAGTGAGAGAAATCACCGCCGAAGCGGCTCGCAATGCCGGATCCGTGCGGATAGCAGGTGAGCCACTTGTCCTGTGCAGTCAGTGCATGGTTCTAGGGAGTCTAGGTGGCGTACACTGCGCGCCCCACTACTGCATAGTGCTATCTGGTCCATAGATGGAAATACTTTATTTTGTCTTTCAACCTTAGGTAGTCTCTACAGGACCTACCGGGGGATTTAGGTACTATGCATTGGTTCGAATGTTTCCTGTAATATTTAATAAAAGCAATGTTAAGCAATAATGTTCACTATTAAACAATTTGCTTTTGCTAATGTTACAAGTGGAGTCTCTTGCCTATAATTTAGTGCGTTAGCAGAAAATACCATGTGCCCGGAAACTAGCACTACATGACTATTACATGTTGGAAACACTGTTGCTTTGTAGACCGAAATACACCTTAAGAGAGGTCTATTATTTTCTTGGATGGCTGCAAGTGTGGCACTTTCCTTTCCCCCTTACTGCTTAACATTAGCGTGGACGAAGCTCGTTGTAACCTGTAAATCTATTAAAAACGTGCAGCATTTTGTACTTTTTTGACCTCTTCATTCAGTCAGAAAGCGTGAAATGTTGTCCTATTGAAGGGGAGGGTGTGCGTAGTGTTGACCTGACTTGTATTATTTAATGTTGGCACGTAGGCTGCTGTTTGTCATTGCTGCCTGACTCCCAATGGCAAATGATCTTTCAACTGTGCTTAAAATATGAAAAAACGTAATCAGATAAATAGCTATTGTTTCAATGTTATATTTTAAGGATTTCTTATTAATCTGTCATTGACCTCTTTTTAACAAGTTACTAACTTGAGGTACATTTGTGCAAATGGTCTGATTTCCGAAATTAATGAATTTTGACGACTAAAACCTGAATGCTGAACTTGAAACCAGTACAACTAACAAGTTTTTTTTAGTGCCTACCCATCCTTTACTTCCTTAAAACATGCCCACCGCCCCATAGCCCACCAACCCCTGTACAGACACCCATGTGCCCCACCAGAGGACAGGGCCCCACCTTTTCTGCTAGTGGCCCCTGTCAACGGAACACTCATCCCTACTATTATTGCCTACAAGCTACTGCCAGGCCTGCACTGTTCAGAACCAGCCTAATTACTCACATGTCCAAACGCTCAACCTTTAAAGTCTATGGCCCTCATTACGATACTGGCGCTAAACCATGGCGCTATTAGCACCATGGTTGGTGCCGGTATCGTAACGAGTCCGCCAATGTTCAATGGGGAATTACCGCCCCATTCCAAGGTTGGCGGGCGGTAATTCCCCATTGAACATTTGCCCTTCCCCATTCCCATTTTTGCCACATAGGGCCCAATGGGACTGGGGAAGGCTCTAAGTACGGTACCGCAAATTCCGGTACCGTACTTAGCACCAAGGTCCCTTTGCGGGTCCCTACTTTAACGGCTGGTCTAGACCAGCCGTTCAGGTCGGGTCCCGCAAAGGGACCTCGTAGTAAGGCGCTAATGGGTTAACGGCGCCGCAGCCTTTTACGGCGCCGTTAACACATTAGCGCCAGGGTCGTAATGAGGCCCTATTTCCCTTCACGCCAGTCTGTTCCTTCTGCTTGGTGTGTATGTGCCTGGCTTACCCTTGTACATCTGTTCCTTCCCTAAGTGGGCAGACAGCACACACCACAAACGGAATGGCTTCTTGCGGCTGATAACAGGTGGTGTTATTACCCAACTCACTCGTACTCAATTTATTACCATCAGAGCGACATATGGCTGAGTCGGCTATGCCGGCACACCACGCAGGTCGCACATAGAGATATTGCAGAGAAATAATGGGCCTCATTACGAGTTAGGCGGAAAATCAAAGGTAAATCCTCCATAAAATAGCCCTGGGGAATTACCATTGCCACCACTTGGTCAGGCAGAATTTCCGCCTGATTACAAGTGGTAGTGGCGGTGTAATTCCCCATTTCTTTTCGGTGCGTTGGGCCCCATGGAGCTTTTTTTGCGGAATTACCATGGTGGAATTACCGCCACGGTAATTCCGCCAATTCTGCAGATTTTTGCTGCATTGAGTGGGATGATTTACCTCCGGAGATACCACTTACCGCCTAATTCATAATGAGGCCGAATGTACTCAATGAACTATTTTACCGATCTATCTGTCATCTATATGGCTGCCATTCATCATATTACTCCCTGCATTTCAGGACATGCCTGTGTCTCCTTAAATGTGTACTCCAGCCCTATGTGTTTCCCTGTCATTCAACATATAGTTCCCTGATCTTTGTCATATAGATCCAACTCTGCTCTTTAGTGAACAAATCCCCACCGTTCTGTTCATTTATCCCTGCATTCAGTGCATGTATCCTAGCCATTCATTTTGTATCCATAAAGGGATCCTTGCCTTCAGCACATAAACCCTTACCGCTTTGTGTGTGTGCCGCTCTTCTGCCTCCCTAAGCGCACTGATCTATCGCAGGGTTCTGCAACCTTTGGCTCTCCAGATGTTTTTGACCTCAACTCCCATCAGCCCTAGCCAGCATAGTCAATGTTAAGGGATCATGGGAGTCATAGTCCAAAACATCTGGAGAGTCAAAGGTTGCTGATCCCCCATCTATCATATATAAGCTATCGAGTGATAAGAAACCTGTAACACTCTAACCACAGCGCCACCTTCTGAATACCCTGCTGCATATATCTTGCTTTGCATTGTACAGGTATCTCTGCTGAGGAATTCATAGCCAAGTCTCCAGAGAAGGAAAGTAAATACAATACCCTGGAGAGGCTGCTGTCGGAGGTCATCCCTGCCCGCATAGAAAATATCCACCTTTTCAGTGTCTTGAATGTTCCGGGCCGGACTCGAGAAATTGACGTTTGGTTTGCAGCTCACGGCTCCCCCTATTACCAGGCAGTGAAACTGGAAGGCAACGTAGCAGCCGCTAAAGAGCAGGTACGCTGCACGTGCTCCTCTGGGCGTGTCATTAACCAAAGCAAACTATCTCTGATCTTTATTTGTAAGAGGTCATTCAGCCCTCTCGTGATATGTTTCCGTACCCTTCTGTTTCTGTTCAATAATTACAATGATCATGTGTCCTACACATTTATACCTGTTAGTGATACTTGGATGCATGATATATGAATCAGTCCTAAATCTAAAAGTTATGTAATTAGGGTTTATACCATGCACTGCTGCCAAGTTCACGGTCTTCAGGCCGCAGGCAGCTCAGAAAGAGAGTGGGGTTTGGGCAGTCAGGAGGGCAGGGAATATGCAAAATTGCTGTGCTTTTGTGCTGATGCGTGCAGGCGAGAAGTACCCAAACCCCTGTGGGTATGCGAGGTTCTAGGTGTTTTGTGTTAAGGATATCAGGAGCGTGTGTCTGGAAAGGAGATGGAGCTAGGATGCAATGGCCAGGGGATCTGATGTGTAAATTGGTTGAAAAGGTGTAGTGTTCGGTTGTTTGCCGTTTGTTGAGTAGGGTATTAAAAAAGCTGCATGGGAATTGGTTTGTGGGTGTTGAGTTTGACCACAGAACATTAAGTGGTTATTGGGTGTGGTTAACACAGGTGAAAATGAGGCATACAAGGTCAGATTTTGATTCTTTGACACTATTCCGTAGGTCTATACGCGCCAGTCTGTACTTGGACTTCTAGGAGCATACGTCCCATTGTCGCAGTTACGTAGTGGCGGTTGGGGAGCTGGTATGGCATTCCCCTAAAGAAGTGGAGTGGAGGGGTGGGGTGAAGGCTCAAATCGTTAATAGTCACAGAAGGAAAACAATGTACACACATCACCGCCCTCCTAAACGCTGAGCTGTTTGCCACTAACACCCAGAATTGCATTTAAAAAGGTCCATATTATATTCAAGGCAATTCATGGAATTGCACAGGGCCCGAGAAGAAAGAGTACCCTCTACACGCCCACAAGTGCACTTTGAAAAACTACATAATAGAGGTTCAGAGATTTCATAATATCTCGGATTTCCAAACCAGGATTAATCATAGGGAACAAACTTTCAGCCGGAGAAACAGTGGTAGTATGCAGACATTCAGGATAATCCTTAAACACGTTCTATATCCAATCTGATACTTAGCTATCCCAGCAATAAGTCTATGGCAGATGCGTTAGCCAGTGCTTAAGCACGTCACATTTCAGACACACGTAGTGCTTTTATACTAAGCTTAGGTTTCCAGGTGCGGTGTGATTAAGGGCATTGCTCCATTGCTAGTGGCGTCTCAGTATCAGGGTCAGGTTGTTGTGTATGGCCTTTCTGCAAGAGGGTAGCAGGGGCAGATCAAAAGTGGGCGGATCATGGCACTGTGGGGAAATTAGCCTATGGTCCCCTATACCCAAGACACAATGGCGTACCCAACACTGTCCTAGGCTGTTATGCCACTCCCAGCAGACCTTTCCCAGGTGTTTTCCTTTCTTTCACCATTTACAAAGCAAACGAATGTGGTACCTATCGCTGCCCGACTGAAGGTCCACTCACACCACTCTGGTTCAAGGCCTCAGTGATTTTTAGCTAACCCCACCTGCTTTACCTGATGTTTTCCCTGAGGGGTAATCACCTGAAGCTTCATCAGAGACCTGGATAGTACTTGTCCACCTCCTGAGAGACCATACGTCGCGCAGGGCAATGGTACACCAAGGGCAGTGTTTCCCTCTACAAAACTCCCCTCACATCTCCTCACAACACCTGTGGTGTTGCCTTTGTCCAGAGCCAAATGTGACCAGGTGTGTAAATGAAGTCTTACCTGAGAGAAAACTTGAGGAAGCAATACATGAAAGTTGGGTGTGGCTTCCCCCACTGACCCCCACCCCCACTGATTGGGTCGCCGCTGTCAGAATGTTTAAATATAGGTATGCATTCCCTATCCATTCCTAGTACTTGTTAAAAGGTGATGGCCTTCTTCCTCACCTTGCAATACCTAGTTAAACGTCCCAAAGCATGGAGGAAGGGGTAACCCAAGACGGATCATGTGGAGGCTCTGCCAAGACCTGCCACCTGACAGAACCACTCCTTGCAACAACGCCTTGCCTGATCCCAATTATACTAGACTACAAGCGAGTGCTCTATACCCTTGGCCTGACAGTTGCAGCAGAGTTGCACGCCCCCAAGAACCCTTGCTCCCAAGAATCCTTACTGGCCCATACCTGTGCAGAACGAACATGAAGAGCTCAAGAGCCTGGGAAACATTCTTCACCAGTAAGTGGCAGAGCCAGAGGCCTGTGGCCGCCAGTGACTAATGAAGTAAGTGACAACCCAAGAGCAAACCAAAAGCAAACATAAGTACTCTGGTCAATAAGGCTGCTATCTGAGCTGCTCAACTGAACACAAGCTACACCTCCGGGCACCACTCCCCTGCTCCCCAGCCATAGTGGCCCTTCTTCTGCAGCAAACCAGCATCTCCACTGGCTCCACAGCTGCACCTTTTACCGGAATATCTTCTCTACATGCTACCATTGGGTGGGCCAAGAACTTGTTACGGATAGCCTGTTTTGCTGTCGTCTCTGGCCGCACTCTGAGTCGCAGCCTCGATTACTGGGTGTCTGAATTCACATGCTCGAGCCACTTTGTCATCAGGGTCATCATAATGACCAGTGCAAGCAAGGCTTCCGCTGAGTTCATGTTTCGATGCATTGTACTCAGCTTGTAAATGAGTGCTCCTGTCTGGAATATCAAATGGAGCCTCAGACAATACGGATTTACATATCTCTCCATAGACCATGCTTCTGTTTACATTTGTATTGGGTCCTCAGTGTGATTTTACCACCAGGCTTGCCTGGATGATCCTCAAGAGAGGGCACCACCATGGTTGCTCTCTGTTCAATAGATGTCCAGTGTTCGCAGCAGAGATTCGATGTCGGAACAGTTTTTCGAAGACAACACTAATCAGCACAGAGTGCTGAGTCACCTTAACTCGTCTCTCACTTCGCAGTTACCTCATTGCAGGTGATGTAGCTGCAGGCAGTGGTGTTTGGGGCCAGGGGTGTGGGTACGGAAGGTGTGTGCATCACGGTGGGGGTGGCAAAGAGTGCTGGCCTGGGGAAACCATCTGTGCTGTAAAATTGCAGGGATCTATGAAAAATGAATAACAGCAAGAAGAGGTCAAAAAGGAGCCCCTCTCCTGTAGAAATGAGAGAAGGGGAAAGACACAACATTAGGCATAAGCAGACACCCTCGCTATGCCCTCACCTAAGTGCCACCACAACTGCTGAAAGGACGGGCAAAGAGCCCTGCAAGCGACAGAAGGTATGGGGCTAGGAAAGCTGGTGGTGGTGACAGAAGGTATGGCGTTAGGGAAGTTGGTGGTTCATGACAGAAGGTATGGGGTTAGGGAAGTTGGTGGTGGTAACAGAAGGTATGGGGTTAGGGAAGTTGGTGTGGTGACAGAAGGTATGACGTTAGGGAAGTTGGTGGTTGGCGACAGAAGGTATGGCGTTAGGGAAGTTGGTGGTTCATGACAGAAGGTATGGGGTTAGGGAAGTTGGTGTGGTGACAGAAGGTATGACGTTAGGGAAGTTGGTGGTTGGCGACAGAAGGTATGGGGTTAGGAAAGTTGGTGTGGTAACAGAAGGTATGACGTTAGGGAAGTTGGTGATTGGCGACAGAAGGTATGGGGTTAGGGAAGTTGGCGGTTGGCGACAGAAGGTATGAGGTTAGGGAAGTTGGTGGTGGTGACAGAAGGTATGGGGTTAGGGAAGTTGGTGGTTGGCGACAGAAGGTATGGGGTTAGGGGAGTTCGTGGTGGTAACAGAAGTTATGGGGTTAGGGAAGTTGGTGTGGTGACAGAAGGTATGGCATTAGGGAATTTGGTGGTTCATGACAGAAGGTATGGGGTTAGGGAAGTTGGTGTGGTGACAGAAGGTATGACGTTAGGGAAGTTGGTGGTTGGTGACAGAAGGTATGGGGTTAGGAAAGTTGGTGGTTGGCGACAGAAGGTATGGGGTTAGGGAAGTTGGGGGTGGCAACAGAAGGTATGGGGTTAGGGAAGTTCGTGGTGGTAACAGAAGGTATGGCGTTAGGGAAGTTGGTGGTTCATGACAGAAGGTCTGGGGTTAGGGAAGTTGGTGTGGTGACAGAAGGTATGACGTTAGGGAAGTTGGTGGTTGGCGACAGAAGGTAAGGGGTTAGGGAAGTTGGTGTGGTAACAGAAGGTATGACGTTAGAGAAGTTGGTGATTGGCGACAGAAGGTATGGGGTTAGGGAAGTTGGCGGTTGGCGACAGAAGGTATGGGGTTAGGGAAGTTGGTGGTGGTGACAGAAGGTATGGGGTTAGGGAAGTTGGTGGTTGGCGACAGAAGGTATGGGGTTAGGGAAGTTGGTGGTGGTAACAGAAGGTATGGGGTTAGGGAAGTTGGTGGTGGTAACAGAAGGTATGGGGTTAGGGAAGTTGGTGGTTGGCGACAGAAGGTATGGGGTTAGGGAAGTTGGTGGTGGTAACAGAAGGTATGGGGTTAGGGAAGTTGGTGGTGGTAACAGAAGGTATGGGGTTAGGGAAGTTGGTGGTTGGTGACAGAAGGTATGGGGTTAGGGAAGTTGGTGGTTGGCGACAGAATGTATGGGGTTAGGGGAGTTGGTGGTTGGCGACAGAAGGTATGGGGTTAGGGAAATTGGTGGTGGTGGCAGAAGGTATGGGGTTAGGGAAGTTGGTGGTGGTGACAGAAGCTATGGGGTTAGGGAAGTTGGTGGTGGTGACAGAAGGTATGGGGTTAGGGAAGTTGGTGGTGATTTATGGGAAAAGCCGAGTTGGAGATGAGAGTGGCAAAAGGGGCAGGAAGCTTCGCTGTCAGATGGAATTGGGGACAAGTACTAGAAGTGAGAGTGGCCTCTGCCATGGGAAGCTCAGCTGGAAGAGAGGAGATGCAGAAACTTGACTTGTAATGAGTTTACCCTTCACCCAATCAATGCTTCCTTGTGAATCCTCTTTGAGGGACGTCTTCCCTACGTTCAGGTAGGTAAGGATTCATACCTTGAAATTAAGTAGGAGTTTGAGGGCTGAGTCGGAAACACAGTTGGTGGTGGTAACAGAAGGTATGGGGTTAGGGAAGTTGGTGGTGGTAACAGAAGGTATGGGGTTAGGGAAGTTGGTGGTTGGCGACAGAAGGTATGGGGTTAGGGAAGTTGGTGGTGGTAACAGAAGGTATGGGGTTAGGGAAGTTGGTGGTGGTAACAGAAGGTATGGGGTTAGGGAAGTTGGTGGTTGGTGACAGAAGGTATGGGGTTAGGGAAGTTGGTGGTTGGCGACAGAATGTATGGGGTTAGGGGAGTTGGTGGTTGGCGACAGAAGGTATGGGGTTAGGGAAGTTGGTGGTGGTGGCAGAAGGTATGGGGTTAGGGAAGTTGGTGGTGGTGACAGAAGCTATGGGGTTAGGGAAGTTGGTGGTGGTGACAGAAGGTATGGGGTTAGGGAAGTTGGTGGTGATTTATGGGAAAAGCCGAGTTGGAGATGAGAGTGGCAAAAGGGGCAGGAAGCTTCGCTGTCAGATGGAATTGGGGACAAGTACTAGAAGTGAGAGTGGCCTCTGCCATGGGAAGCTCAGCTGGAAGAGAGGAGATGCAGAAACTTGACTTGTAATGAGTTTACCCTTCACCCAATCAATGCTTCCTTGTGAATCCTCTTTGAGGGACGTCTTCCCTACGTTCAGGTAGGTAAGGATTCATACCTTGAAATTAAGTAGGAGTTTGAGGGCTGAGTCGGAAACACAGCCCCAATTACAGGGCTACAATAATTAGAAATGTTGATGGTCAACCAATCACTGTATGGGCTGAACCATTTAACTTTGGGTGACTTCCTTCCATGCTTTCCTTCAGATGTACAGTCAGACATGAAATACATGTAACCGATCAGAAACATACTTCACCTGAATCTGACAACTGCAGCCCTCACTGTGCGAGGCAAGCAATCGCCATGCCCGTACCTGGCAACAACCATATCCCACATTAGGTTGCTGGACGCAGTTCCAGATCTATGCAAGGTTTCCGTATAGCAGGCAGTAGTCTGTAGCACACTATATTCCATACCACTGTGACCAACCAGTGGAGCCCACAGAGACAGCTGTACACAGAGACTCACACAGAGAACGGGGGACTTTAGGTGAACCCTGATCCTGATCGGTCTCGGGCCTCTCATGGGCACTTTGGGGATTGAAGTCCCTGACGATGCCTTTGATGAGGACTCATCAAGAAAATAGTAGGTTGCCCTTTTTGAAAAAAACAAGAAACACTGGTGCATCACAGCATAGGCACAGAGCTGGACTTTCAGTGTCACACTCATAGGACATGGTTTTCCAGAAGTAGGCCCTTCTCTCTCACACTGAAGGGCAGATGCTCACCCACACCTTCTTTCATGGGAGTGGTGGGAGGGAAATCAGCATTTAGTTTTGGGGTAGACCATACACGCATACGATACCTCTTGCATTGGTGTGGTGTCTTAAACCCCCAAGACCTCAGATATTTCTTCTTAAAAGTATAAGATACGATCAGAGTCCATTATTTGCGCCAATAAAACTATTTTTTAATGTCAAAGTACATTGTTGAAAAGAATAAATACAGTCAATTGCCGGATGTAACACATTCAATTTGACTTTGGAATCCACTTTCGCTTAGCCATAAATTTAACATCCTTCACCTTTCGTTAATCATTAATGTAACATCCCCAATATAACATCCTCAATATAACATCCTCAACACGTCTTTCCCCGCATTTCTTCATGCAGGAGGAATAATGCTAGTCTAAAAATGAAGAGAAAAATTGCAACATAGTATCGTTGTTTGTGGCACTACCAGAAGCAATTGCACTTAGTTACTTATTCCGTATTCGAGGCTTTCTGAATGATGTGATAAACTGATACTTACACTTTGTTGTGTTTGCTTACTCTTCTGGTGTGTGTTTTAGGCACCAGATGCAATTTTAGATATCAAGTAGAAATTCGAAATTATGTTGGATTCCAGATCCTTCGGGTTAATATGTCTGGAGAAGCCTAAAGGTAAAAGGGAGATGCATTTTTAGATTAAACTATTCAGTTACAAATGTTGTGGTATATAGAAGGCGCTTAATGCCTTAAAATGGACATAAGGCCCATATTATGTGAGGAATCTAGCACGTACCTTATTCTGGCTTGGATGGGTTTCCCCCATTAGATTCTTTAAACCTAGCAGCGATTCTGCCGTGGGTAAACCAATATGGCCGTTTATTCAGCATTTAGCATTGGGGTAGACCATATGTGCATACAACACCTCTTGCCTTGGTGTGGTGTCTTAAACCCTCCAAGAGCCTTGATATTTCTTCTTAAAAGGCCTTGCAAACGTCTTCCAATACATTAAGTTCCAGTAATTATTTGTGTTGTGTTTTTGGTCTAACCCTGCTAGCAATAATCAGCTGTGCCTCAATGCCCTATGCAGGACTGTGATGTTGCACACAGGGGCTTCCGAAATACCTTACTACATTAGGATAGGAAGCAATTTGCATGCAAAGGTCACAGTCTCTCAACAGTTCTTAAACCTTCTGACCATTGGATTACATCTGGAGATACTGCTGCATGAAACAGCGACCTACCGCAGGGGTCTGGCCCAAGAGTAATCTTCTAAAGTGGATGGCCAAAGGGACTCCTGGCTACTCGTGATGGAGGGGAGATCCCATACCCTTCAAGAGTTCACAAATAGGAAAATCCAGCCCTTGGTAAACACCCACCCCTAATGCCCCCTTTTCCTAATGCTTCCCCTATTGCTTCATCTGGTTTAAGGATGATGTTGCTTTTAATTAGGTACACACACACAAAGTGTGAATTTTTACTGATTTCAGGACTCACTTTTCTCAGGCCCTTCTCACTCTTGGCTAAGCACATCTGTAAATGATAAGACATTTTTCCCTCCTTTTGTCCCACTTTATTTTGAGAAACCTTGCCCATCCCTCCATGTTCAGAGGTCATTTGCAGTGTGGCCACTGTTCACCAGCGTTCGCACTGCAATCCTCAAGCTGAACATGCTTGTAAACATAACATGATTGTCGTTTTCTAATTCTGGACATTCATTGGTACTTGGCATCATAACAGCCTTTTTCATTTCCTCAAAAATATGATTGAAGAATTAAGACTTAAGAATTAAGACTTATTATTTCTCTAATTGGAACGGTTGCAAAGAATAATCAACTAATGTAATAATACATTTAGAAAGTCTGAGGAGCTTAAAGTAATCTTATAAAATGCTTTGAGACACTGAACAAGTGGTCATTTGGGTCCTGGTTGATAACTGGAGAGAAAAGGTTGATTTTGATCCCGGTTTGGCAGTATGAAGTTTCTATTCAATGGAATGGAATTGAAGCGCAAGTGGGGCTGTGGCAGGGCGTTCTTATTTTTTTGCCAGGGTGGACTAAAACTGAACTAAACTAACAACTAAAGAAGTCCCTACACTGACCTTGCTGGGATGGAAGAGGACTCGGTTCTGACCAATGTGGAACTTCAGAGTGTTGTAGAGGATTCTTTTTTGGTCAATTACTTTTTGACAGAGTGGAGTGATATACACTTCTTTCTTGGTTTGGTGCTTGGCCATGGTGGACTGAAGGGGAAATTATGCCCAATGAAGAACCGCATAGCGTTCTTTCTTTTTAACATGGTGGAGCTTTTGCTTTGTGACAAAGGTGTTGATCCAGGAGTTTCCTTTATGACTAGTTTGGAGCTGTAGGCTACACAGTATTACCACTGTACAAGGGTGTAAATGAGTGGAGAGTAAATTTTGAGTGTGTGCAGAGGTAGTATTCTGTACAGTGCCGGAATGAGCGCAGCATACACCAAGGTAGAAGGGTGCAAACAACAGTCCTGTGCGGCTACAAATGTAATGTTTTTTGTGGTCAGTCCTTTCTAATCTGCTCATGAAAGTTACCACATGTCCGTTTTATTTTTCCTCTGCAGCTAGACACTGCTTTGGGGGTGCACATTCTCCAAATCGGTGTGAGCGAGTGTGCAACTACAAACTGCAGTGATAGCACTGGGTGCGTCAACGTCAAGACTTACAAGCACATGCCTACTGTCGTAACCGCTGGGAGTGTCTCGCTGGCTTCCGTGACTGTGCTCAACAGAGCCGAATGCATCTGCTCCGCCCGGGAAAGTCAGCACCTCTCGTGCGCCTCCTATCCTGGGGGCCCGTGTCTCAATGGAGGAACTTGCGTTGACACTGGTCTGGGATACAAGTACGTAAGAAAGGGTTTTCTCATCGATTCCAGGTAACCTTGCTTGGCAGCTCACCATAGGATGGTCACCAATACCTTGCTATGTGTATGAGCGTTACCCAAAATTCACAGAGTGACTGCATGGGCCCTAATAAGACATGTCATGCCTACCACATCTGAAATTGGGTTTGCAAGAGACTCACAGCTGGTATCTAATGTCTATCTAACACTTTACAGATGCGAGTGCCCCACAGTTTTTCATGGTCCTGAATGCCAACAGACTCAACGCACATTCACTGGACACGGCTATGCCTGGTTCCCCACTATCGACCTTTGCTTTGAGAGCCGCATATCTGTGGAGTTTGTCACAGAAGTGGCGGATGGCCTTCTACTCTATATCGGGCCAATGGCACCGCTGCAACATGGGGATGCTGAAGACTTGCTTCTTCTAGGTCAGTACTCCAGCTGTCTGTTTAATTGTTTTTTGTTCGCTGGGGAAGGGATAGCTACACGAAGAAGAAAGGCATGCTGGAACATTTCTTGACATTTATCCTCCCAATGATATTCCTGCAGATACACACCAAAATGCCTGTTGGCCATAATGACCATTAATGGCAGAGCACTCTCATCGTTGACCTCACAATTCTCTGAGTGGGTGTACTTATTGGCATTGCCCTGCTCCATCTCCGCCTCCGCCATGTTTCCCGTAGGTCTTCCCCCAAACCACTGCCTAGATCCCCTCCCACTTTTTTGCTCAACACCACCTTTTATGCAGACATTACCCTATGCTTCAGGTGCATTGCCACTGCTTCCCCGGATGACACCTAGAACCTCCTTTGTTCTCTCACCTTTACCCATCTTCAGCAGACCAATATGCAGGACTGCCCGCCAGCCACCTTCCATGAATTTTCTCTGAAATGTTTCAGACCCAAATAATAGAAAATTCGGATTATCGACTATCCAGCGTCTCCCTACCTATCTCAGTATGCTCACCAGACAGTCGTAGGATGCCACAAAATCAGATAGTATGCACCTTTTCTGATCTCTGGCCCAAGCCCCGTCAATTGCCCACCTGCACTGCCTCCCTGGCAACCCCTGCACTTGGGGACCGTTTTCTGTATCCCTTCAGTCCCCCTACCAGCACTTATGTCTGCACTTCCTTGCACTTGTCACTAGCTGGCTGTTTTATTTGTCTTATTTATCTTATTTATTCCGCTTTCCCATTTATTGCACTTTCCCCTCTCCCTTCCCCCCGTGCACTTCTCCTTTCCCCCCCTTCCCATGCACTTGCACGATCTGAATGACACCAGGCCTAGTAGGATCATTGTCTGTCTTCCCTCTGTTCCCCCCCCTTTGCCATATCGCGCCTTGAAACACGTGTGTGTAGGCGCGTTATAAACGCCATATCATATCATATCACAATCAGTACTAAAAGTTAAAAACACAGATCTGATTCTGTAAAAAAATCTCTTGTACCTGGAGGGCTGGTTTTCGATTGAAAGGGATAAATTATACTAACCCAGTTTCTCTACATTTTTCAACATATGACATGCGTAGTTAAGAAAAGCTGGATACAAGTATTTGATGGCATGTTAACACAGCTTGTATGAGCTGGAAAGACCCCAGAGTTAGATTCCTGAGGTTAACGTCACAGACACCGGAAGGAGGACTAACCTTGCCTTCCTTCGACTGGTTAGCGCTGGCCTTCCGCCCCAACGTAAGGCCTGTTAGCCTGTGAAAAGGAATCCACCTTTTAATCGAGAGAGTGGGGGGGAGTGAGAGAAAGAGAGCGAGAGAGAAATATTTAAGAGAGAGAGCGAGAGAGAGAAAGAGAAAGAACGAGGGAGAAAGTTAGAGATGCTATGTACCTCTCAAATCTACTGATGAACCTTTCTGAACTATATGGTTGTGTTGCTTTAAATGCTTCTGTGAGGGTTGCTGTGCATTGAAGAACGTTTTGAAAACGATATACAAGTGTAAACTATAATAAATAGCGCTATTTAGACATTTCTTACCCAGGTCTTCAAATCAAATCATGACTTGGTTCCGCCCTATTCCAGACAGGTCATCCAACAGCCCCATGCACCGCATGTACTACAGCCAACAGCCCCATGCCCCGCATGTACTACAGCCAACAGCCCCATGCCCCGCATGTACTACAGCCAACAGCCCATGCACCGCATGTACTACAGCCAACAGCCTCATACACCGTATGTACTACAGCCAACAGCCATATGCCCCGCATGTAACTGTTCTATCAACTGTACTGGGCCGCTATCTTGTAACCCTCAAGCAAGCCTTCATATGTAATCTTCTCAGCGCCTTTATGCCCACGGGTTGCAGCGCGCTCTACAAATACTAAAATAAAATAAAATATATGTACTACAGCCAACAGCCCATGCACCGCATGTACTACAGCCAACAGCCTCATACACTGTATGTACTACAGCCAACAGCCATATGCCCCGCATGTACTACAGCCAACAGCCCATGCACCGCATGTACTACAGCCAACAGCCTCATACACCGTATGTACTACAGCCAACAGCCATATGCCCCGCATGTACTACAGCCAACAGCCCATGCACCGCATGTACTACAGCCAACAGCCTCATACACCGTATGTACTACAGCCAACAGCCATATGCCCCGCATGTACTACAGCCAACAGCCCCATGCACCGCATGTACTACAGCCAACAGCCTCATACACCGTATGTACTACAGCCAACAGCCAAATGCCCCGCATGTACTACAACCAACAGCCCCATGCCCCGCATGTACTACAGCCAACAGCCCATGCACCGCATGTACTACAGCCAACAGCCTCATACACCGAATGTACTACAGCCAACAGCCATATGCCCCGCATGTACTACAGCCATCAGCCACATGCACTGCATGTACTACAGCCAACAGCCCCATGCACCGCATGTACTACAGCCAACAGCCCCATGCCCCGCATGTACTACAGCAAACAGCCATATGCCCCGCATGTAACTGTTCTATCAACTGTACTGGGCCGCTATCTTGTAACCCTCAAGCAAGCCTGCATATGTATTCTTCTCAGCACCTCTATGCCCACGGGTTGCAGCGCGCTCTACAAATACTAAAATAAAATAAAATATATGTACTACAGCCAACAGCCCATGCACCGCATGTACTACAGCCAACAGCCTCATACACCGTATGTACTACAGCCAACAGCCCTATGCCCTGCATGTACTACAGCTACCAGCCACATGCACCTCATGTACTACAGCCAACAGCCCCATGCACCGCGTGTACTGCAGCCAACAGCCTCATACACTGTATGTACTACAGCCAACAGCCAAATGCCCCGCATGTACTACAGCCACCAGCCACGTGCACCGCATGTACTACAGCCAACAGCCCCATGCACTGCATGTACTACAGCCAACAGCCTCATACACCGTATGTACTACAGCCAACAGCCATATGCCCCGCATGTACTACAGCCACCAGCCAAATGCACCGCATGTACTACAGCCAACAGCCCCATGCACCGCATTTACTACAGCCAACAGCCCCATGCACCTCATGTACTACAGCCAACCGCCTCATACACTGTATGTACTACAGCCAACAGCCATATGCCCCGCATGTACTACAGCCATCAGCCACATGCACCACATGTACTACAGCCAACAGCCCCATGCACCGCATGTACTACAGCCAACAGCCCCATGCCCCGCATGTACTACAGCAAACAGCCATATGCCCCGCATGTAACTGTTCTATCAACTGTACTGGGCCGCTATCTTGTAACCCTCAAGCAAGCCTTCATATGTAATCTTCTCAGCGCCTTTATGCCCACGGGTTGCAGCGCGCTATACAAATACTAAAATAAAATAAAATATATGTAATACAGCCAACAGCCCATGCACCACATGTACTACAGCCAACAGCCTCATACACCGTATGTACTACAGCCAACAGCCATATGCCCCGCATGTACTACAGCCACCAGCCACATGCACCGCATGTACTACAGCCAACAGCCCCATGCACCGCATGTACTACAGCCAACAGCCTCATACACCGTATGTACTACAGCCAACAGCCATATGCCCCGCATGTACTACAGCCAACAGCCCCATGCCCCGCAT
Source organism: Ambystoma mexicanum (assembly GCF_040938575.1). Classification (NCBI taxonomy): domain Eukaryota; kingdom Metazoa; phylum Chordata; class Amphibia; order Caudata; family Ambystomatidae; genus Ambystoma; species Ambystoma mexicanum. The sequence goes on from NC_090933.1 coordinate 884,304,803, forward strand.
GTACTACAGCCAACAGCCCATGCACCGCATGTACTACAGGCAACAGCCTCATACACCGTATGTACTACAGCCAACAGCCATATGCCCCGCATGTACTAAAGCCATCAGCCACATGCACTGCATGTACTACAGCCAACAGCCCCATGCACCGCATGTACTACAGCCAATAGCCTCATGCCCCGCATGTACTACAGCAAACAGCCATATGCCCCGCATGTAACTGTTCTATCAACTGTACTGGGCCGCTATCTTGTAACCCTCAAGCAAGCCTGCATATGTATTCTTCTCAGCACCTCTATGCCCACGGGTTGCAGCGCGCTCTACAAATACTAAAATAAAATAAAATATATGTAGTACAGCCAACAGCCCATGCACCGCATGTACTACAGCCAACAGCCTCATACACCGTATGTACTACAGCCAACAGCCCTATGCCCCGCATGTACTACAGCTACCAGCCACATGCACCGCATGTACTACAGCCAACAGCCCCATGCACCGCATGTACTGCAGCCAACAGCCTCATACACCGTATGTACTACAGCCAACAGCCATATGCCCCGCATGTACTACAGCCACCAGCCACGTGCACCGCATGTACTACAGCCAACAGCCCCATGCACCGCATGTACTACAGCCAACAGCCTCATACACCGTATGTACTACAGCCAACAGCCATATGCCCCGCATGTACTACAGCCACCAGCCAAATGCACCGCATGTACTACAGCCAACAGCCCCATGCACCGCATTTACTACAGCCAACAGCCCCATGCACCTCATGTACTACAGCCACCAGCCCCATGCACTGCATGTACTACAACCAACAGCCCCATGCACCGCATGTACTACAGCCAACAGCCTCATACACCGCATGTACTACAGCCAACAGCCTCATACACCGTATGTACAACAGCCAACAGCTGCATGCACTGGAATCTGACGTGAGGTCAAAAACCCTCTCAAATGTCCCTGCCTTAACCGCAATCTACTCAAGGCTCGGGAAGATGACCTGTAATACTGGACATATAGGTTGTGTATGGGAATGTGATGTACATGGGAGAGGTTCAAGTCACTGAGTAGTTTGATATAGAGGAGGCCAAAGGCAGAGTTCCGTTATAAGGTCACAGAACGGCGAGGTGACATGCAGTATCCTTCTTATGTCCATAGGGAGTATTTTAATCTTCATTATACATGGCCACAGTGTCACCCCTTCCAAATCTTGGTCTCGTGTTTATTCTTCTGTGAAAGATCTTTCAGTTGTTGATATATTTATAATGATGTCCAGCTTGTAATGTGTTGAGAAAATATTTTACGCAGTTTAATACAATGCATTTAAAAGAGGTTTGGTGGTTTTAAATACGTGATAATAACATGATGATCCATCCATGCTCTCTTGTGTTAAACATCAGCAGTGCACACAATAAGCACTACCATAAAATGGTCCTTACCAATGAAGGACTGTAAGGTTATTTTAGAAAACACAGAATCACAGAATCTGAAAAACTGGTCACAGCCGAAAAGTGACTTTGCACTGCCGACACAAACCCGATTCATGGTATTTTTACAGTGCAAAGTCAGTGAAAAGCGACTTTGCACAGCAAAAATACACTTTGCACTGTTCCATGAATCGGGGTTTGTGTCAGCAGTGCAAAGTCACTTTGAACCGTGCAAACCATTCCATGAATTGGGCCCATAGTGTGTATTCAGGTAAAAACTCTGTGGAAGGAGCTTATCGATTGGCTTGCAACGGTTGCACATGTACAAGTATATGTGTCTTTTATGGCCATTTGTGCACTTGTGGACCGATTTGGCTGGGTCGAAAGCACTGCATTGAGGGAGAGGGGGCAAGATGGTGTTCGCTGCCTGCTCTCAGGAGTGTGTAACATCATCACGTTCTCATGTGCCAGTATATTCCAGGAGTGCGGGGCGGGGGAATGGGACTCAGCAGAGCTGGGAGCTTGTATTTCAGACAGTTATTCTTTCATAGCGCTTGTCAGCTGAACAATCTGACATGCTCTACCATTGAAACTACACATACGATAAATACATACAGGTCACATACATGATATATATGATATATATATATAGATATAATGCATAACCTACCTTGCACATATGGTCACTTTACTAGGCATCATGTATATATTTCGGTTGTATACGAATTGTTCGTTTTACAACTGTTCGAATTACAATTGACCTTTTCACAATTGACCGAATTGTGAAGGTCAATTGTAACATATATGTGGGTGGAAACCCCCCACAACGCCCCACCCAACGCCAAACCCCCCCAAAACCCCTATATATATATACATTACCAAACCGATATATATATTTCTGAGGCTTGTGGAATCTGCTTAGATCACATGCTGTGCATAGGCCGACATCTAGTGGAAGCTGCGGAGTATTACAGTTTGTTTTTCGAAACTCGAAAATGGGCGTCGACACAGGCGTGCCAGTAATACTATCCCTAGTGTGACGTCCACTGTACCCAAGATCCCTCACGCGTCTGGGATCCTCAGATTGTTTTTTTCCGCCATACAGGTCAGAAGCATCTTGCGGAGTCCCCTGGCCTTAGCCATACTTTTACTAATTATAGAAGTTTAAAATTATTTGTTGACATCCTTCCCCACCCCAACGTCGACCCTCGACACTCGACGACGGCTGGAGAAGACATCGACCGTCGGCTACTGCACGACGGATCTGGGCCTAGGAAGGCCGCTGGCCTCGGCCCGGGCCTAGTAGGCCGCTGGCCTCGGCCCTGCAAGTAGGGAGAGTGGGGGGTGGTACATACTCTTCACTCTTGGTATATAGGTACACCTTATATATTTCCTACACTTACCAGCCCGCTGCCTCAAGGTGCGTATGGAGGGTACCCCTTTCCAATTCTGCCCCAAGTGCAACCGCAAATACCCTTGGGTCGACAGGCACGCCACGTGCAATCTCTGCTTGCCGAGGGACCACCCCGAAGCGAACTGCAGAGCGTGTAGTAGGTTTAAGCCTAAGACACTTAAGGACCGTTCGACAAAGCATTGGGCCCACCACGCCAGGCAGGCGGCCATGGCAGCGGAGGGCGCCTTCAGCGATGGCAGCGACGCCGTACTTTCGGACGGCGAGGGCATTACGGCGTCGAAAGACTGCTGAGCGCAGGTCACCGACCTCGGAAGGTTGTCCGGCAGGGCGGCTATGGGGAAGACCCCCGGCGACGCAAGCGCTACACACCCTACACACACTAAGCACACTAAGTCCAACCGAACCTCGACGACGTCGACTTCTCGGAAAGAGGCACAGATAGAACGGTCCGACTCGGTGTCCTCTGGGCGCTCTCGATCGAGATCGCCTCATGACGCAAGGCAATCATCCACTCTTGCCAAGAGTGCCTCGCTCCCTAGATTAACGGAAGTTCGATCGTCGGAAGACGAAGACGACTTCCACCCCCAGGCCGCGCTCCAGGAGACCGAGGCCGCAGTTAACACCAGCGAGGCCCCACGCTCGAAACAAGATACCTCTCCAGACCCTCGACGCCAGGCGTCGAAAGCCTCTGGGGCCTCCAAGGGGCAGGGAAAACATTTTTCCACGCACGGGGAGGGGGGGAAACAGCGGAAAGCACAGCCTTCCACTCCTGTAAGACCATCCTTCCTCCCTAAGCAGTCAGACAAACATAAATCTACTGGGACATCATCATCCAGCAAGGGTACCCTTGATAAGTCCTCTAAGTTGCCTACTAAAGTCATACCCTGTTCCAAAGAATGGTCCAGTGAAGACATAGACAGGATCATGTCAAGGATGTCTTCCTTAGCTGATCTTTATGACAAAAACCCAGAACATTTCCTTTCGTATGACCCTCAAGGGGCCACACCCTCAGGCTCCTCTGATCCTATCCCCCTAAGTAAAAAGGCCCAGTTCGAAAGACCTGAACCCTTCGAGGTGCAGCCTTACTCTACTCCATACTCTACTCCACACCCCAGTTACCAAGGACAGCCTTTCCCTGAAGGGGACCAGGAGTTTACAATTATGGAGGAACAAACCGGGACTGAATACTATGCGGATGATGAGGACCTGGAGGAGGTAGAAGATGAACAGGAAATTTACAGAGTAGATTCCCCGGTAGAGAGCGAAGCCCCAGTTACCGACTCGCCAGTTGATAACCAGCCCCTCCTTAATGAAGTTCTCGCTCGTGCAGCAGAACATTTTCACATCGACACCCACGGTGTACAGGAGGAAAGGGACTTCGCAGAAGAGTTGGTGGGAGAGAGGAGGCCGGTCGCTCAGACCATCCCTATCCTTAAATCCATCCAACGTAGAATAGATCCATCCCTGGTGAATCCTAACCTCACCAGAGCCGTCAACCCCAGAGTCGAAAAACTTTTTCGGGCAGCCCAGTCTGACCCTCTTTATATAAGAGGACATCTTAAACCAGACTCCCTAGTGGTTACCAACACTCGGAAGAGGGCTGGGACACCCTTATCGTCGTCAGAAGCTCCTCCCGACAAGGAGAGCAAAAGACTGTACGGGTTTGGCAGGAAGGTAGCCTCAACGTCCGCCTACCAAGCAAGGATTGCAAACTCCACCACCCTGTTGGCAAGTTACAACTGCCATCAATGGGAAGAGGTCGCGGCGCTCATAGCCTCTGCTCCTGAACCGTTAAAGGGCCAGTTGGCTCGGATCTCGGCAGAAGGGAGAGCCGTGTCTGGTTGCATATTAAAAGCAACTTTCGACGCCGCGGACAACGCAGGAAGATTGATAGCAGAAGGTACTGTTATCAAAAGACATGCGTGGTTACGGCAGTCGGGGTTCAAAACAGAAACCCAGGCTTCATTAATAGACAAGCCGGTGGAACCCGATCTATTGTTTGGGAAAGCGGTCGAAGACGCACTTAAAAATGCCAAGGACGAGTACGAGACTCTCAAATCCCTTGGCCAGCTTACCAACAAACCCCCTAACCAGAGGGGGAACAGTAATTTTCGTCGCCCACGCGGCCAAAATTCACAAAGAGGCAACTATGCCCAAGGACAGGGTACACAATGGAACAACAACCAGCAGTCTACCCAAAGTTACGGCAGGGGTAACAAGAGAGGTCGTGGAAGAGGCAGAGGCAGCCCCAACAAGGGAGGTGGCACGCCTCCACCAAAGCAGTGACGCTCAGTTCAGGGTCCCTTCTCACGCAACCCCAGTAGGGGGACGCATTTCCAACTTCACCCAGGCTTGGGAAGGGATCACCTCAGACAGATGGGTGCTGTCAACAGTGTCCACAGGATATTGTATAGAATTACTGCAGCGTCCCCGGAACCACCCTCCACGACAAAGAATACACTCCTTAGAACATCAGAAGATCCTTCTCGAGGAGATCGCCATTCTGCTAGAAAAGGACGCGATAGAACTCGTCCCAGGACACCAGGTAAACAAGGGTATCTATTCAACTTACTTCCTTGTGCCAAAGAAAGATTTGACAATGCGTCCAGTATTGGACTTACGGCCTGCCAACAAGTATGTCAAGCCCCAAAAATTCCGTATGACCACGCTACAAGAGGTAATCCCCCTCCTAAAAAAGGGGGATTACATGGCAACCTTGGATATGAAAGATGCTTATTTTCATATTTCCATGCTCCCAGCTCACAGAAAATACTTGCGCTTCAAAGTGGACAGTCGCCACTACCAATTCAAGGTACTGCCCTTCGGGATAGCTTCAGCACCAAGGGTATTCACCAAGGTACTGGCGGTGGCAGCTGCACACCTACGCAGGGAGGCAATCCCAGTGTACCCTTATCTGGACGACTGGCTCATAACGGGGGAAACCCCAGGAATTTGCAGGTCAAACATTCAGAGGACTATCGACCTCCTCCACGAATTAGGCTTCTCTATCAATGAGAAGAAGTCAAGTCTGGTGCCAAGCACCTCAAAACAATTCCTAGGAGCAACCCTAGATACTCAAAAAGGGTTGACCTTCCCTTCGGAAGAGAGAATTCGGAATATACTACTGCAAATTCCACATTATCAGTCAGGTCAACAAATAACGGTACGCAAAGCAATGCGGTTACTGGGCATGATGGCGTCATGCATTTACCTGGTCCCCCACGCGCGTCTGCGCATGCGTCCCATGCAAGAATGGTTGGCGAAACAGTGGTCTCAGGCAAGTGGTCAGTGGGACGATCTAGTGGTCGTTTCGCCAACACTCGTACAGAGCTTACACTGGTGGACAAGAGAGAATCTTGCAAGGGGAAAACCCTTTTACGATCCCGAAGTACAGGCAGTGGTGACTACAGATGCATGCCTGACTGGGTGGGGAGCTCACCATCTCCACCACACAGCTCAGGGTCTCTGGTCTCACTCAGTAGCCAAGAACCACATCAACCTGCTAGAGCTTCTGGCAGTATTCCGAGCGCTTCAAGCGTTCGAGCCCCATCTGCTAAACTTGTCGGTGCAGATCCGGACGGACAGCACGACAGCCATGTTCTATCTGAACAAACAAGGAGGGACTCGTTCGCCAAATCTGTCCAAGCTTGCCCAGAAAATCTGGATATGGGCACTCAGACGGAACATCTTCCTGTCATCACAACATGTTCCAGGGGAGCTCAATTCCCTAGCGGATGCCCTAAGCAGAGACTCCCTCCCAGAAGAACACGAATGGGTCCTTCACAGAGATATCGTAGAAGATCTCTTCTCTCAGTGGGGTTTCCCCACTATAGACCTATTCGCCACAAGCGAAAACAAACAATGCCGAGGATTTGCATCCAGGTTCCCCCAGCCAGACTCCCAAGGGAACGCCCTGTGGATGAACTGGTCAGGGATGTTTGCGTACGCTTTTCCACCAACTCCTCTCATCAGGAAAGTGGTGTACAAGATGAACAAGGAATCGATGACGCTCATCCTAGTTGCTCCCATGTGGGCGAGACAACCATGGTTTCCACACCTACGCAGGATGGCGGTGTGCGAGCCCATCAAACTCCCAGCCTGGTACAACCTACTGTCCCAGCAACAAGGTCAAACAGTGCACCAGGACCCCAACTCAATGAACCTGGCAGCATGGCTCCTGAGGTCATAGAGTTTGGGCATCTCAATTTACCACAGAGGTGTATGGACATCCTAAAAGAATCCAGGAAACCAAACACAAGGCACTGTTACTTTGACAAGTGGAAGAGATTCGTTATTTGGTGCCAGAATAAACAAATCAACCCAGTTGATTGCACTCCTTCCAACATTGTAACATACATGCTCCACCTGCTAGACGCAGGTTTGGTTTTTAACTCTCTGAAAGTACACCTGGCAGCCCTCTCGGCTTACACCACATCCCATAACAAGGTATCGTGGTGGAAAGTACCAGTAGTTAAAGCCTTCATGGAAGGAGTAAAGAGACTTCACCCTCCTATTTCGAACCCACCGCCAGGATGGGACCTCAATGTGGTGCTAGCTAAGCTCATGGGCCCCCCTTTCGAACCCATGCATAAAAGTAGTCTCAAACACCTGACTTATAAAACGGCCTTCTTAGTAGCCATTACCTCTATAAGAAGGGTCAGTGAAATTCAGGCTCTGTCAGTGCAAGATCCTTTCTTTACTATCCACAAAGACAAACTGGTTTTACGCACACACCCTAGGTTTTCACCTAAATTTATATCTAAATTCCATGTAAACCAGTCCATCGAGCTTCCGGCTTTCTTCCAGAACCCGCAAAGCTCAGCTGAGGTGAAACTACACACCCTTGATGTGCGTAGGGCGGTCCTCTACTATGTAAATAAAACCAGACCGCTAAGGAAAACAGATCAACTGTTTGTCTCCGTAGCTACAGGCAGAGAGTGGGATCGGGTCTCTAAAGGCGCGATCTCGAAGTGGATTATCAACTGTATACAGCTGTGTTACTCTCTTTCTGAAAAAACTCTGCCTTTTACGCCAAGGGCCCATTCTACTAGAGGCATTGGGGCCACTCTGGCTTTCATTGCAAATGTTCCCCTCGACACCATTTGCAAAGCAGCTACTTGGAGCTCTATTCACACTTTTACTCAGCATTACTGCATTGACACTCATTCCAAGACAGATACACAAGTGGGACAAGCGGTTCTGAGACACCTGTTTGCTCATGACCCTTCTCACATCCCACCTCCTTCTTCGGGTACTGCTCGCTAATCTATGCACAGCATGTGATCTAAGCAGATTCCACAAGCCTCATAAGGGATACATTACTCACCGTAATCGTATTTCTGATGCTTGTATCTGCTTAGATTCACATGCGACCCACCCTTCCTCCCCTCCGAGAGAAGGCGCATGATTGCTTGTAGTCTTACCTTTCTGTCTATCTGCTTGGATTATCTGTACTCACGCTACTCCTCATGCTTCCTCATGTCAGAAAAAATACAATCTGAGGATCCCAGACGCGTGAGGGATCTTGGGTACAGTGGACGTCACACTAGGGATAGTATTACTGGCACGCCTGTGTCGACGCCCATTTTCGAGTTTCGAAAAACAAACTGTAATACTCCGCAGCTTCCACTAGATGTCGGCCTATGCACAGCATGTGAATCTAAGCAGATACAAGCATCAGAAATACGATTACGGTGAGTAATGTATCATATATATATATATATATATATATATATATATATATATATATATATATATATATATATATACGGTCAATTGTGAAAATGTCAATTGTGACCCTTTAAATTCGGTCAATTGTTCATTCAAACAATTGTAAACGAACAATTTGGGTAATACCTATATTTCAAGTGTTAAATAGAAGTTGTTTAGGTTTGCATATATGGGCCACCAATGTTTATATGTGAACTCAAACTCAGCATTTCTGCTGCAGACAAAATGTATCAGGCCTTTGGAGTTCCCATACTTTGCCTCAGAACTGCAGAGTTCTCTAAATAGAGGGTGACATGACAATATGGCGAAGGTGTCGCTTTCATTGCACGATGCGCTCCTCATAAGCCATTAGGCAGATCACCGCCTGTACATATGACAGGTTTGCAGCAATTCTCATTCATTTATGTGTGGGATTTATGAAGTACAGACCTAGCTGGGATGTCACAGGGTGCTGTACAAAAGAGACATGCCCAGGGGGTTACAAGTAGGGTGCAGGGCAAGCAGAGGAGCTGAGATGGGTAGGATGAGCAGAGAGTGGGGGACTCTCAAGGGGGTGAAATAGGGTTGAGTGGAGCGATTTGCTAATGGCGAGATGTTCTTAGAAGAATAGGGTCATCAGGTCCTTGCTCGAGTGGAGGTTTGAGGGGGCCAGTCCTACATGGGTTGTGTTCCAGAAACAGGGTGAAGAACATGAAAAGGTTTGTTTACTGTTCTCTCTTGAAGTTCCTTGTCTCCAGCCCGGCAATACTGTGGCTTCTCGTGGTGCGCTGGCCTCCAGACAGGTTGAGTTCTTGGCCATGTAGAGTGGTGGTTTGGTTGTGACTGCTTTACAGGGGATGCAGGTAGCTTTGAGCATGATGTATGCTTGAAGGGTAGCCAGTAAAGCTGCCTGAGGATGAGGGTGACATGGATGCATTTTCCTAGTCATGTGGTGAAGCATGTTGCAGCCACCTGGACTGCTTTCAGAGGGGCCAAGGGGACATCTGGGACTCCTGCGAGTCGGGCCTTCCCACTGTCCAGGTGGGAGATGACTAGAGCTAGGACAACTGCTCAGAAACCTTGGGCAGCGATGAAAGGCGTGTCTCTGCAGAGAAGTGCAAGCTGGTACCATGCTGCTGGGATCTCCTTGCTAATGTGTGTTTCACATAGAGACCACAGCCAATAGGAAAGCCAAGAGATGTTGCACTGGGTGGGAGATGACCAGGTATAGGACCACTGTTCTGAAACCTGCGGCAGAGATGAAAGGCTTGTCTTTGCAGAGAAGTGCAAGCTGCTACCATGCTGCTGGGATCTCCTTGCTAATGTGTGTTTCACACAGAGATCACAGCCAATAGGAAAGCCAAGAGATGTTGCACTAGCTGGGAGCTGACCAGGGATAGGACAACTCTTCTGAAACCTGGGGCAGAGATGAAAGGCTTGTCTTTGCAGAGAAGTGCAAGCTGCTACCATGCTGCTGGGATCTCCTTGCTAATGTGTGTTTCACACAGAGACCATAGCCAATAGGAAAGCCAAGAGATGTTGCACTGGGTGGGAGCTGACCAGGGATTGGACAACTGTTCTGAAACCTGGGGCAGAGATGAAAGGCTTGTCTTTGCAGAGAAGTGCAAGCTGCTACCATGCTGCTGGGATCTCCTTGCTAATGTGTGTTTCACACAGAGATCACAGCCACTAGGAAAGCCAAGAGATGTTGCACTGGGTTGGAGTTGAGCCTCATGTCAGTCAGCCCCTTCTGGACTTGGGCATGTGTTGTGGGGTTTCAAAGGACGATGATTTCGCTCTTTGTAGGGTTCAGTTTAAGGTAGGTGCTTCACATCCAGGCTTGGATGAGGGGCAGACAGTGCTTAAGTGAAAGGATGTTGTTGATGCAATTGATCTTAACCCTACAATCCCTCCATTTGCGAATATGATTTATAAGGCACTACATGCCATATAAGAGCAACGTGCCCGTTCGGGGGTGGCACAATCTGAAAAAAGTCGAAGAACATTTACAATTCTGAAGGTTGCACAATAGCACCAGCTGTTTAATATATATCGCCAAGATCTCGCCACTATATGAGCATGAGCACTGTCCAGGAGTTAAGGTCGTGCATTGAATGAGCATTAGAAGCCCCTTCATCTCAGGAGCCGGTACACATGTCCAGGACATGTCCAGGTCCTCTTTGAGTCATATTTACTGGGTATTAAAGAGAATTTCGATTATTTCTGACCATAGATCACGTGACCTACAGTTATATCAAAGATGTTTCTTTCAGTGCTGTCACAATTAGACCATAACTGGCATCATTGACTATACCATGGCAAATGAACTGGTTAGCCATTTCCTTTTATCTCTTTTCAGAACTGAAGAACGGAGCTCCCTCTTTGACAGTTAACCATGGCTCTGGATCACTCCTCCTTCAGTTTCCCTCCAGCATCAACGTGGCTGACCGCCTCTGGCATAGCCTGCAAATTACAAGCAATGGCAAGGTATGGGAGCGGGCGCTATGTTCCAACTCTATTCCCTTCTTTTCTGAGATAATCTAATTTGCGGTTTTGAAAGTGTCCAGGTTTTCCTTGTGCAGTCACACTACATACCTTGTCACAATAATACCACGGGGCGCACCAACTCAGTACGTGCAACAATCCACCCGGCTAATGTCAGTATGCAGTGATATCCTTACTCAGCGTCTCATTTACAAACACGGTCAGGCACTCTTACAAAATAGCAAAGACCCTGACTTCTGCTAATGGATCATTCAAAATGCCAAGTGCTCCCTTGACCTCTTTTTCATCAATGCAGTAGATCCCCAGTCTGTGAAACAGAGTCCTTCTTGCCAGCATAATTCCTCCCAGGAATGCAGAAAGGATAATACAGTAGATCACTGGTTACTAACATTTTCCGCCACCTCAATCCAAACAAGGTATCCAGAATATATATAAATGACTTAAAAATTACTCATGTTTGTGAATTCCTACTGGAAATGCGCCTTTCTCACATATAGCTAAAAATTGGGTTACTACTCGTTTGAGTGCAAGTGACCCCAGTCAAGGTTTGTGTTAACATTTGGAAAAGTGGCTCAGTGCTGTTTACAAATCTCCAAGTGAGTTTGGGGGTGGTTACCTTTTCGTATAGTCTGAATCTACCCAAATCTCTTTTCAGCACTAGGAATCTCCAGGGGTTGTTCAGTAGATCACATGGTTCTTGTTTCAGGGGAAGGTTTTGGAGGTGAACTTCAGTGTTGGCTGCTGGGTGGTGCTGTGGCATATGTGACTTGGCTCAAAGGATTTATTCTACTTTAACATTTCAGGTGGACATTTATTTTCTCCAAGACTTTGAAACCCACCATAACATTGTTGGTATTTGCTAAACATGCCCCAATGCTCCAACCACAAAGCTGTCAGAATATCCTGCACACAGCCACAGGGTTCCGAATACTTTGATCTTAGTAGCCAGGCTCGGTATATACACTTAGATACCACAAACACTGCAACCTGGTCCTTGGCATTTAAGCAAAGTTCCATGGCTTCTTGAGGCCACCGCACATTCCTGAGTTTAAACAACTATACCAAATACAGCCGTCTCAGATCACTAAATCAACTGCAAAACAGCACAAAGTGCCTAATCGATTTGTTGGCCGCCCCACAAGCTATACATTCTGTGCTGTTCCTCTCGTTCCATCCAGCAGTGAAGGAAGCTACCTTCAAGATGTTAATGTGCAGATCTATATACAGTGAGTGGGCCTACCCTGGGCTGACATTATCGAGATACTCCTCAAAACTATGTGACCATTTATGTGACAAATACATTTGTCCTGTGCTCAGAACCATGCAATCCTGCATCATCTGGTTTAGCACCATTTCTTGATAAGCTCGCTTCACCGCCATCTTGGATCCTGCTGTTATGCTCTGGGGTCACTCCCACAGCACAATCAAACCCGGCTCTAGGTGGACAAACCTAAACCAGGGAAGGGAACAAGGCCCCCTCAGGGTTAGAAGGTTAGTTAAAGCCTGGTGGTAGGGTGCTAGATGTTCCTTTGACCACCACCTGACCCAGTACAACACTGGTTTTATGGCCAGGACCCCTGCAATAGCGGGCCAATTGCACTCCATCTGAAGACTAGTGAGGGGGGGGGGCTTGGTTTCATCAGGATCGTCCTAAGAAAATCATTCTCAGAGACATTGAGGGGTGCAGCCTTTAGGTGACCCCACAACTCTGCTTCATATAGGGATGCCGGCAAAGCCTGTGCTCTGTAGAGTTTCAGGACAGGCGATATTGCCCCACTTCCATGGGTACTAAAGCATTTCTGCAAACCCCCACATTACTTATCCAGTGACACAGCAGCCCTACAGTGCTGGTTCAGACATTGGACACTCTTTGAGAACCGAATAACCAGGTAGTCATACATAGCAACTTGTTCCAGAGTCTTACTTTCGCACTCGATACTCAACAGGACCCTCCTAGCCAGTCTATGCCTGAAGGCCATTGCCTTTGTTTTATCGCTGTTGATCTCCAACTTGAGGCATCTGCACTTCCCCATGAAAACAGCAACATTTTTCTTAAGGCCCATTGGTGTAGTCGACAGGATCAGCGCGTCGACCGCATAAAACAGAGCAGATAACATGTCCAGGCCAAGCCTAGGGGGATCAAGGCAGTCTACCACAAGTTCCCCAATAATGTCTTCAATATATTGGGAGAATCGCAAGGGGGCTAACGCACTCCCCTGCCGGACCCCCTTGTCGACAGGAAAAGACTTGCTTAGCCCCCTCCCAATCCCCACCTCACTGTGGCCCTATTGGGCATACAGTGTTAATGACAGAAAATTAATAACGACATTTTCAGTGACACTTGAATAATTAAAACATTTTGACATTTTTAATATAAGTATATGTGAGGGGTGGGGTGAGGTTAGGGATAAAAAAGGGTGGAGGGGTTAGTAAAGTGGGGGGAATGGAGGTCTTGGGTGGAACCCCCCAAATGAAAACATAATCGAATTTGTTTCGTTATTTAGGTGTCACTAAAATGTATGTTGATATTTATGGAGTCGTTTTAAAGACATGGAACCCCTTATTGCCGGTATATAAGGCGCATATATTTTTATAAGCTCCCTTGGTACCCCCTTCCTGGCCAAAACATCCCACAATAACTGCTGTGGAACACAATTGAACACAGTTCAAAGGTCCACGAATATTGCATATATTCTGGTTTTATTGAGTAGGACATATTTTGACAGGATCATGCTCAGTCTAAATCCTTGATCTATTGTACTAATGCCCTTACAAAACCTGCCTGGAGATGGTTAATGGCTTGCCTCTCATCAGCCCCTTTTTGTGAGCGTCCCAAGAGGACTTTGGCATAGATCTTCCCTGCCATGTCTAACAAGGGGATGGGCCTGTAGTTCCTTCTTAAAGATTGGTACGATGTCTGCATCATGCTTAGATGATGGGTTGCTGCCAGTGACTACCACAGAATTAAACAAACGGCACAAAATAGGAGTCCAAACCCTTACTTTATCCTTTAAAATGTCAATTGCCATTTTATCAGGCCCCGGGGCCTTCTCTGCCCCAGTGCCATAATAGCCACTTCCACTTCCTTAGGCGTAATAGCATCTTCCTTGATACCCTGTATATCGCGGCTTCTGACAAATTGGATGGCCCCACTGTCTAACAAACCATCATGGTACAGGGCCCTGAAGTGTTCATACCATGAATCAGGGGTGATCGGGCACCTAAGTGGGTCTGCCACATTCAGACCCCTTCCATTTAGTAACCTCCAGAACCCAATGGTATCACCCGCTTTGCATGTCGAGTGCAGTTCATCCTTTACCTTCCAGTAGTGCATCAAGGAATCCCTAGCCATTTTTCAGTCTAGGTCAAACCATCTTTTGGACTTCAGGGCCTCCTGTCACACCTTCCTGGCTGTCTTAGTTACAAAGGGATAGATACAACGAACAATGCATTCTTCTGTATCTATAATGCCCCCAGAGGTACTTTCGTCCTCACAGATTTCTCTCACAGAAGGTACAATAGCTAGGACAGGTTTGATCGCATCAAAATCCAGTGCAGTTCACTTAATCTTTAACCTAGCTCAGCCGTCAACAGCTAGTTGAGCACTCTCTGTCCCTGCCCGACCCCCTTCCTCTCCTGGGCACAATCCCTTAATATCACAGCAAACAGGGCTATGGTCACTCTCACCCTGCTTTTGCACATTCAAGCTTACAATCCTGTCCCAAACCCCAGCACTAACAAAAATGGAACCAATCCTGGAGCTCCCCATTGGGCCTTCAAAAGTAAACTGAGCAGGCTGGTCTAAGATAAACCGACCATTACAAGCTGTCAGATTAGCACCGTGGATTAAGTGCACTGCATCACTTGCCAACCGGTGCTTCCTCGCAGGTTTCTCACACACCACAGCAGGAATACCCAATGCCACATCCAACTCATCCCAGAGCCCCTCTAGTTCCTCGATTGGTTCATTTTGTAAATTCAGATCCCCCATGGCCAACCCCAGGGGGCTAAAACCTTTACACAATTCATATTTGGTAATGGTCTGGCACATTTTGTTTAGACTTTCCATGGGGGTATTAACGTAAGGTCGGTTGTAAACATTAAATAAAAGCATTTGTCTCCCGTCCCCACAAGTTGCCTGAAGACACTGCAGATCTGCAGACTCAGTAGGTTTATCAATAAAGTTGAGGCCCAACGAGAGGCCTAGCAAGATTAGCAGCCCTTCCTTCGGTCTCCCCATCATACCCTTAGATGTATGGTCCCCAAAGGATGCGAAACCCTGTGCCAGAGTAATGGTCATTTCCCAAGTCTCATGCATACACACCACATCAACTTCATCAAACTCCTGTATAAAGTTCCTCCATCCCGGATCCTGCAGGTGCCTGCGGAGACCTTCCACATTCTATGACAAGATTTCTTGAGGCCTGGGAATCCCCAACGCTCCTATGGGTACAATAGAGGACTCCACGGGGACATTTAACCCCACTGATCAATCAATGTCCTCAAGATCATCCTCTCTACCAATAGGGGCCATCGACTCAATCCAGGGGGTTGTAGCTCTGGTGATTGGTCTAATCTTGGTGCAGGAGTCTTGACTTGGGGGTGCACTCTTATCACAATCCTGGAGCCAGCTGGAGGATAGGTACGTAACTCAAATGTTAAGAGACCATCTGCCAGTTGTCCACTTGCCACAGTCACCTGAATATAGTCCTCCAAACCACTCAGTGCTAACATCCTTTTGCACTTCAGGATATCCTTCCGTATGATGGATCTACATCCCCTCATGTGCCGTATCCAATGGGTTACTTTGTTCACAAGGGCTTCTTTACTCTCATTTACTCCTACCCGGAGACTGGGAACGTTATCTTGTAAATACATCTCAAGGTGCCTCTCCGATCCCCCTGCTTATTCAACCTCGGGGCCTCAGTTGGAAATGTGCCCTATGGGAGCCTCCTGGGCAGACCTGTGTGCTTCTGGCCAGAGCCATTCCTCCCAGGCCTCCCAGGGGGATTACATCGAGAGAACCTGTCAATTGTTTCTCTTAGGGCATAGAAGTTACCCATACTGGGCCTCTTGCTACTATTTCCAAGTGTCTCCAGTTGGTTGGGGCTGGTACTTGGTCACCTTTCATAATGCCCAGTTGCCGGATCACTTTGGGCCCATACAAACTACCAGTACCCGATGGGGGTAAGGATTTCCTGGTACCATCAGGCCCCTTGGTCAGTGGATCCATCATGTTATTTGCAGATTGCCCCCTCGTATCCATGTTCCCACTTGCTATATGCATTTTCTTACATCAGAGATTATCCTTCTTTATGTCCTTCAGCTGGGGCAAAGTTTTAAGAGCATTGACTACATCGATCAATTGGAATACCTCGCTCCTGAGCTGTGTGATCGCTACCTTGAGGCCTTCCAGCTCAAATGGAATGGTCCTTAGGGACGTAGCCCCAAAAGCACACATGGAATTTGGACAGGAGCTGGTGACCACAGTGTTTCGCACAGGTGGTATCTCGGCAGTAGTTTCTTGAGTTCCAAGTTGTTCTGGACACCCTGATGTTTATAGGCTGTTATTGTTTGCTGTGCCTTGATTCTTTCCCTGGGCACTTTCCCCTATTAAGATATCATTTTCTAGGGCTTCAAATTGGTTTTTAAGGGTAATTCCGGGGGCAATCACCACTTCCTCGACTGCCTCCCCTCGATCCAGATATTTGTCCATCTCCATGCACTCCGGCCCCTGGGGTGTGATAGTCAGACCTTGGGTCATTGGGGAACATGTTTTGGTTTTATCGCCAGCTTTTTTCCCATTTTTCCTGGGCCTCAATTCACCTGCTGCATCCACAGTCCCATTCCTTTCCAAGCACATGGCTTTTGGTTGGTGGTGGCACTCTTTTGCACCCCTGCCAATACCACCCGTACCACCATCCAGGTTTGCAACATGGATGATGTATTTGCTCCCAGCCACCTGCCCCTCTCCTTCACTCTGATTACAGCAGCCAGTTTGTTCCTCAGGGTCTGCCACCCAGTATGGCTGCACCAAATCGGGTACCCACCTGCCGAGCTTCCCACCTTTGGGAATGCCCATCCCCCGTTCGGCAATGTAATCCGGGGTTGGGGTAGACTGTCTATGCCTTCCAGTAGACCCTGTATCTAAGAGATCAGCAGGTTTGCATCTTTAATTGGCTTAAAAAGCTCATACAGACTCTCATTACCTTCCCTTGGTGAGGCTGGTGTTGTCACCTTCCGTTCACCCATCTCTTTACAGCACGCAGGGTAGGTCGACTATCTACAGTTCATCAATATGGCAATATAGCTTTATCGGTGTGCTGAGAAACTCACCACTAGCTCTATCCCCGCAGTCGCTGAACACCTTGCAGGCGCCAAACAACTACGCCCTTGACTGCAGCCTTTCCAATAATAAACATATTGGCCCTCATTACGACCCTGGCGGAAATCGGAAAACGATGGCGGAAATGCAATACCGCCATCGAATAGCGCTCGGTGCGACTATGACCCGTCACCGCAAAGTACGATGCCATTAGCGACACCGTAGTGAACGCCAACGCTAACTGCACCAAGCACGCGCGCGCGCGCCATGCCAAACCGTAAACACCACCATGGCGCAACGGTACGCCAATTCCGACCCTAGCGGACATGTACCTAACGCCATCAAGCATGGCGGAATGCACCATTCCGCCATGGTGAGAAGTACGGCATCGCGAATCAACCGTAAACGGCCCCACTGACTGCCCGTACACCGCTCCCTGCCCACAAAGTACAACTCCCCGTAGGTGCAACAAAGCCACATGCAACCAGTGAAATGCACAAGTCACCCATGCATGCCAACGAACAAATGAACCTCAAGAGGGGCCAATGGGAGCTGCAGGGCACATATGGCACGAATACAGAAGCCATCCCAATGGACATGACCACAGTCCCCCACCAAGAAACGCACGCAAACACAGGCACCTGTGACCAGCAACATTCAGAAAATCACAACATTCCACCAGTCCACCTGGCTGACCGGCATCTGTCACACAAAACCCAATCCCCTGCCCCTGAGCATGACAACATCCAAACTGTCATATTGGCAGCCCCCATCCCTGACCTCACGGGCTTCGTAGGCAAACGCGCCCAGTACAGGACCACGCAACAAAACTCCGAAGCTGGAACCCAATGCAGATCCCCTCACAAGACATCGCTCCCCAAATAGGAATATGCCACATCACTTGCAAAGAAGAACGCTACACGGCCCATATCAGAATAGAATTTTAATGCACATCAATATCACCAAGCCCATACAGCCATCAGGCCATGAACTCCAAAACACATTTCACCATTGTGGGCTGCATCCGCAAGAAATGACCAGCCACCACTTGTGTGACGCCCTGTTCCCTCATGGTACACAGAGCCACATTCACGTACGAAAAGGCAACATGGAAGCGCACAGAACCGCAGGGCCGTCCCAATGGGGAGGCACTAGTCCAGCTGAAAGGCCGAAATGTTGCTCCGAGCCACCAGTACTGCGTAAGGGCATGTGGCCCATTGGCGATCGTCCCATAAGATCGTAATGCTGCTCCACTGATTAACACGAAGCAGCAGGTGTCGGGAGTAAAACCCATCTGCAGGAGTGGCATACAGATGGCAGTGGCAAAAGGGGAGGAGATACCTGTCAACCAAAAGAAAAGAAAAAGAATAGAATGGCCATCAGAACTACATTCGAACAACTCACTTCAATGATCACACTAAATCCACAGCCATATGCATGCTAGCCCACTCCAAAGGATCATCACCACCCCAAAACCACTTGCGAATCATAACTATCTATATCGAGGTGAAAACACCATCACAAACGAGTGTACCTGTGCATGCGTCTGTGAAAACAGAATCCTTCAGATGGGATTGGTAACGTGCATGGACACAAGTGTCTGAAGGCGCGTCGAGACAGGGAGGGCTCAACAAGGCCAGATAGACGATGGTCCCACTATGGCAGCCCTGCATCACATAGCGCAGGGGGGGCGGACAGATCCCAAGAAGCCCTGTACATGGCAAACTCTGTATCAAATCACCTGCCCATGCATCCATTCATCATTCCCTCATCCCGTAATGAAAACGCCTGAATATTTACTCACATAACATTAGAAATATCCATTGAGTCTGTGCGTTATGCAGCCTGCAAAATCCACAGTGCCCCAGCCCGTAATTCCAGTCTAGTGAAGTAACATGTATTTGGGAACGTCCTGCCTTATCGTCCACTACGCAATTGCGCATCCCATACTATTCATATCAATCATAGCATTCTCGCCATGGCCCCTGTCCCAAGGACATTGAACAATAGAACGTTATATTTGCAGTCAGACCTGTGGGCATCTCCTTGCCGCTAGCTGAAAACCGAAAGCGCCGCCCTTCGAATTCCTCATTTGCAACATCACGTCGAAGAGGCATCTGTGGCCGTTTGAAAACACTAATTAATCCATCGAGTGCGGCTGTGTGTGAAAATGGCAACTGCCTTCACCCACGAATGGGACGCCCCGCCCGTCGTTGCAACTCGGTACAGTGATGAATGAGGGCCCACCGTTACTCGAGTACTACGTTCCACTGACCCTTCACAACTCTGTTCGCGACTGCACAGATAGTATGTGAAACAATGGGACCACAGCAGAATGAACATATCAACCAATGTTACACGGCCATCGGGTACAAATACAAGATTGCAATAGCAAGATGCCATTCCACGAATTGCAGCGTTGTGCGCGGGACGTGCTCGGCCAAAGGGGAGAGCAGTTTGCACAGGTGGAATGAATCACCACAGGTGGAGGCCATTCAGCCTGGAAACACATAAATTGCACAGCCAGTCTCCTCCCACAACCACACCGAAATGCTACCGGCAGGACTCGCGATGTTGGCCCTGGGGGACCTGATAGCACTGCAAGTACTCCAACTCCAAGAAGAAGACGAACACCAACTACAACCGGCCGCACGGAGGAGACGCAGGAGGAGGAGGAGGCCAAGGCAGGGCCAGCAAGGGCCGCCAGCACAGCCACTACCACCACGCAGGCAGCCCGCAATCCCACGCCTCCGAGCACATCCGTTCAACCTCACTGATGAGCAGATCCACACCCTCTACCGTCTGGACCGGGACACCATAACCGCCATTGTGGACATGACACAGGCTGACCTTGTCAGCATGATAGATAGCCCAACCGCCATCCCACCCCTACTGAAGGTGGTGTCTGTACTCCACTTCCTGGCCACAGGCACCTACCAGCACACAGTCGGACAGTTGCATGGCATTTCTCAGCCACTGTTCTCACGGACACTATTGCAAGTGCTCGATGCCCTCCTGCAGCACGCAGACGACTACATCTCCCTACCACGCTCGGAGCTGGAAATTACCAACACGAAAGTGGGATTCCATGCACTTGCCGGCATACCGGGTTGCATTGGTGCCATCGACTGCACCCATGTGGAATTGGTCGTCCCACATGCCATGGAGGCCCAGTACCGCAACCGAAAACAATTTCATTCTCTGAATGTACAAATGGTGTGTGACTCCAACAGGATCATTACACATTGTTGTGCCCGATTCCCTGGATCAACCCATGATTCTATGGTCTTGAGGAACTCTACGATACCACGCTACATGGAGCGACACGCAGGGAACAGATCCTGGCTACTCGGTGAGTCTCATTTCATGCATGATAATGTGGGGTATGTGATTCGGCAATGACCTGGCAGGAAGGGGGGGGGGTGTGCGTACGTAGCAATGGCATTCCACATCATACGTTTCTCGTCCACATACAGGTGATGCTGGATATCCACTGAAGAGATGGCTCCTCACACCAGTCCGGAACCCACGGGACCAGCATGAGGAGGACTACAACCATGCCCACTCACGTACCCGTGTAGTCATTGAACAGGCATTCGGCCTACTGAAGGGTCGTTTCCGCTGCCTCAGCAGGTCTGGCGGGGCACTCCTGTACCGCCATGAGAAGGTTGCAAAGATGGTGATGGCATGTGTCATGCTCCACAACATGTGCGTACGTAGAAATGTGCCCATGCCCCCTGACGCAGAACTGCAAGCACCTGATGATGGTCATGATGAGGGTGGGGATGTGGCAGCACCTCAAGGAGTCCGCGAGGCACAGGAGGCCCGTGAAATTCGTCAGCATCTCATTGATGTATGCTTCTAGCACTCACGCCTGGTGGCTGATACATGGACACGGGACTCGTGGCACTGTGTGTGTCTGGGACATGCACAATATGGACTGTACGCCTATGATGGCCTAGTACACAAAGATCAATGTCCACACATCTCATTGGTTGATCGTGCACTTTTTATGGCATATGTGATATCATGTTGTACACCCTATCGACCCGCCACCCAAGTGAGCCCAACGCACCCCCTCCACCCTCCCACCTCCCCCCCCAACACCAGTGTCCAAAGATGCTCATCGTCAGTGGGCAGTCGCTATTGCAAGCCCCCTCTGCGGGTATCAGGGGCACCCCTGCCTGTGGAGCGCAGGTTCCTCCCAGATCTACGTTGGGGGCTGCCCTGGACGGAACTTGCAACGGATGATGTCTCTGCCTGCTCACGTCCATGCATGTCCCTAAGGGTCTGCGAGAGCTCAGTGAGCACACGGCGCACTGCGGCAAGTTCACCACATACGTCTTTGGACGTCGCATGCAGTTCCCCCCTCAGGCTCTCGGTGCTTCTCTCCATTTGGACTCTCAGGCTCTCGGTGCTACTCTCCATTTGTGCCCTTAGTGTCTCTGTACCTCTCTCCATTTCTGCCCTAAGTGTCTCAGTTGATGTTTCTATGTCTGCCTTAGTGCCCCCACATTCATCGGCATGGTCCTTGAGGAGCGTGGCCAGTTGCTGCTGTTGCACTATTAACTGGTCGAGGGACTGTTGCCTCTGCTGGGCCATGGCCATTTGCGGGGGTGTCACAGAGGGGCTGTTGTCCTCATGTTGCCCTGCCACAGGGCTTGTGGGGGATGGCCAGTCGTCGTCTTGTGGGTGCCCCTGCGTGGTATCCTCATGTAGTACGGGATGGGACAGACAGGGGGATTGGGACAGGTCATGGATGGATCTGACTTCAACATCCCCGTCTTCTGTGTCGGAGCATGCTGCCATCAATGGGGTGTCACCTATGGTGCTGCTGCCACCGGAGGCAGTGCCTTCTGTGGCATCCGTTGGGGGGACCTGTGGTGGTGGTGTTGTGGGCATGCTGGCTGCTGGGGTGCCTGTTGATGTTCCCTCCTCTGTGCTGCCACCTGATTTGTGCTGCTGCCGTGTCTTGATGCGTGCAGCTGAGGTGGAGGGTCTTTGGCCGTTGGTCTTGGCCCTCTTTGCAGGTGTGCTGGTAGGGGTGTCCTGCAGCTCGTCGTTTGGATCGGACCCTGTGGTGGAGTAAAGGAGGGCGAGGGTTATTGGTGGGTCTGTGGGAATTGGAATGGCATTGTATCACATGCATTGGGGTGGTACCTGAGGGTGATTTGGGTCGGGGCCTTGGAGGTGCTTCCATTTGTGTGTGGAGTGAGGGTGCAGTTGTTTGGCAGCCTGCAGTTAGGGTGTGCCTGCTGCACGTGTAGTGCGTGTTTTAGGGGTTTTTAATTATTTATGTATTTATTGTGGGTTTTAACGTGCGCTATCAGGACGATGTGTGTGGACGTTCTCCTGGACATGTGTTTCTGTTGCACTATGGGGACACATGGTGCTTCACATGGATGGACTTTGTGGATTTAGCATTGTTTTATTTGGGCCACCTACCTGATTCTTCGGATGTCTGCACTCCTTTCTCCATCCCTCCGACTCCCTCTATGCTCTCCATTCCGATGGTGGAGGCACAGATTTCTTCCCAGGGGGTCAGCTTGATGGGTGATTCCGACCCTCCCCCGGTGGCTGTGGCAATGTTGCGGTTGGCAGAGAGTATGCTGCGGACGCGTATCCGCAGGTCGTCCCATCGCTTACGGCATTGCTGTGGGGTGCGGGGTGCGGTCCCCACCGCACTTACCCGCTGTGCCACCAGAGCCCATATGGCCTTCTTGTTTGCGAGTGCCGTCCTGGTCATTTGCGTGCAGAAGACGACGGCAGCATTCTCCTGGAGGGTCTCTGTTAGCACGGTGAGTTCCTCACGGGAGAAGTGGACCTGCCGCTTGCGGTCGCACGCTTTCTTCGCTACTTTTCCCATTTTTCTTGGTTTCGCTAGGGTGGATGACGGGTTGGGTTGTGTCTCAGGGTAGTGATTTTAGTGGTTATGTGGTTTTAGTGGTTTTATAGGTGTACGGCGGGTTGTTTCCCGTTCCGGGCCCGTGTTTTAACTTCCGTTTCCGTATATTTCCGGTCACCGTACTTTACGGTAGGCGCACACTGCGGTGTCCGCTGTGATGGGTGGCGGTATTGCACCTAGGGCGCCGTACGGCGGCGGTGTGGGCCGTTTTGGGTTCATTTCCGCCATCGCGGACTTTGCACTTCCGCCATGCCGTGGTGCTCGTGCCCGATGGGTCGGAATGGGCCGCACTTTGCTCCTTCTTGCAATGGCGGAAACGCTATTTACGCTGTGGCGGTCCGGTCAGTCACTTTCCGCCAGGGTCGTAATGAGGGCCATATACAGTTACCATAGGTTCTTCAAATGCATTCAGTGACTTAAATCATTAAATTCCCTAACTTCAGCAGTCCAGTCGCTATCCCTAAGAAGGATGGGGTCTTGTGCCCAGAAATCTTAGGAGCCACAATCCTTCTCCCGAGAATGTTTCTGTAGCAGTTAAGTTACTTGTATTGGTGATTGTTCAAAAGAAGAGATGCAACAAAGTTACTAGGTAAGTAAAATGTGTTTTTATCTTTCAGATTGTAATACCTAGGTTCAGCGATCAAAAGACAGCGGAATGCAAGGATACAAAGAGACGCTTTCTCAATGTTATCATATGGAGGACAGGGGGACCAATGCTTTGCATTTATTTACCCCCCTGACTCTGATTTTCCCAGATCACTTGATGGGTCGACTGGGGGTTGGTGGAGGCTGGATTTCCCACTGTTGGTTCTGGTGAAAAGTGCCCACGAGTTGCGGTGCAAGGATTCTTCTGGTGGGGCCCAGGAGCAGAGTGCAACCCTTGGCGATGGAGAAATGCAAATTTCACCAATGCAGCCCTCTTCAGGATACTTCACAGGACAGTCACAGTTGTAGAAGTCCTTCCAGGACAGGATCCCTTGAGGCTAGGAGGCTGAAATTCGGCAGAAAGGTGACTTATAGCACACCTTCTATGAGGGATTCTTAGTTCCAATGCTGATCTGAAGACATGGCCTCAGGAGTCCTCTTCTTTTCCAAAATCCAGCAAAGTAAGTCCAAGCTCACCAATAATAAGGATCTACACCATTCAATCAGCCAATAGTTTCCCAATCAGGGAGAAATATTGGTTTGACTCATGAGCCACGCCCAGACTTTCTAGCATCACAGATATGGAGTGGGACCAGACAGTCCCACCCACCACCTGGGCCACACATACACACAAAGGCATAACTAGCACGTGAAAGCTGCAGCTTTCCAGGGCAAGAGCATGTCCTTATATGGGATTTCCTGACCTGATAAGGCAGGAAGAAGGCCAAACAACAGTATGGCCAAAGAACAAGCAAACATCTTGTGCCATCGCCATTTTAAGGCACTAGCCTCGTTTAGTAGCCATACAAGGTAATCACAAATGTGCATGCTAGAAATAACACACAAATCTTAACAGTGTAATTGCTGCCACTTGCTTGTCTTTAGGCACATATAAAAGTAACCAGAATTTCCAAGTTTAAAAGGCCTGGGTGATACAGAAGTATCCCGAATGCACTACCTTGTAAGATTCTGAGTGCTATGTTAAAAAGTTAAAAACATGTAAAAGTAAAAACTGAAACATAGTTTCCCAGTACTGATAGTCTGAAGGACTGATTAGTTTCCCCATAACAAATGAGCAAAAGGCAGGGTGAGTGAAGCAGAAGGCTTTACTTACCCTGAAAAAGTCAGTACAGGTTTAAAAACAAAGCAACACGTTTGGGGGTACATAGAAACTATAGAGGGAAAGTTTCTAAAAGATACATTTTTCCTAACACACATAAAACTCTGCTATAAGTCAGTAAAACCACTATGACGGAGGTGTGTAATATAACATGGTGAGTTCATAGCAGACACAACACTCTGAAAGGTCAAGGCCAATACAGTAGTGCTGGAATAGGATCATTCACATTTTAAACAGACATGAACCAGTCATTGTTAGGGGAGTTTTCCTAAAGTCCACTTGGTGGTAAGAGTCTATAAAGTCTATAGAGGCTATAGTCCCTTCGTATACAGTTCGCCAACTCTTAGTATAAGTCTGTACTCCCCAAAGGATTAGTAGAATGGCAGAGCAGACAGGCGTATCATATGAGGAGGATGTGAGCTGTAAGTACCCTGAACACAGTCAATACAATAGTCCAAAGAAACTCCTACACACTGAAGGTTGTAATAAAATTTTATTTATTTCATATACAGAAAGCAGGTAAGTAAACACTCTTTAAGACTAGCCAATACACATAGGAAATATCAACAACACTGAGGTAACTGCTTCAATAGTAGTTGCTCGCACTTACAATTGCTACAGAAAATGACAGTAATGACCGTTCTACCGTATAACTTGTACTGCTGGGCACCCACATTTGTTACAGCGAAATGACAGTTTCATTCATTTATAAACTCACACACAGTCTGCAGGAAGGAAAAGGAGGGTTATTCAACATTATTAGCAGTAAGATATTTCTCAGCAACACTTTTCAAGGCGTCTATGCTTTGGCAGTCCAACCCCTAACTATCCAACAGTTCATCAAAGTCAGTGTAGGAGGGGAACAAAAGTCTCTTATGCAGCAGCAGAAAAGGCAAAGGTCCTCAGGATACTTTAGTCACTTAAATAAAATACTTTAGCGAGATAACACAAGGTATAGTGACCCTGCAAAGGACGCCCTAAAGGAGTACAAGCTGCTAAGCCTGGGCCAGAGGTATGGGTGGATACCCAAACACCTTGTAACGTAGTCCAGTCACACTGGAGCAACTGTTCCGCTTGAGGTAATTCTACCTTGAACGCCACAGTACCTTAGATTAGATGAAGCAAATGCAGCTAGATTATTTCCTGTGCAGCAGTGACGGACCCGGTCTCCTGATTCCTCAGTCTGGTGATGAAAGAAAGGACTCTGAACGGGATGTCACAGCAGCAGTCGTGAGATAGGACCCTCAGCAAGTATTTCTTCAGTCTCCCACGTCAGTCTGCACTTTTGGCGTCTTTTTATCAGTTCCAACAAAGGACAGTTATTGCCAAGTCGATCTTCCTCGATTCTTCAGTCCTGTACTCTGGTGAGGGGGTGCACCTCTGGAGGTTCAACTGGAGCTCACCAAAGTTCTGGCCGAATTCATCCACGCAAAGATGTTGCATTGCAAATGGGTCGGAGGACCCCTGGTATTCCCGGTTTGCTACCCTGGAAGGTCATAGCACCTGAGGGGATGGTTCGATCTGCAGTTCGTCTTGGGGCTGGTTGGTCCCACCAGCCAAAGGGAAGGAGTCATCCTCTTCGGAGCACCTGTCGATAAGAAAGTGGGGTCAGGACAGCAGTGGTCGCTTTACAGTTACTGGAAAGGTCTGCAGGTCGTCTTCAGATCTTCTGTTCCAGTGGTCGACTTGCCTTCTGCCTCAGGAACCTCACCTTTTATTCGGATTTCCCATTCACTCCTCTGCAAACTCTCCCAGCAGTTTGCAGAAAGGGCTAGGTGGCTGTCCAATCAGGACAGCCAGCCCTCAGTGGGAACTGGTTCAATTCGGGCACTTTGGCAGACAAAGCACAGGAGAGTGTAAAACTCCTCCCCTGCTTCCTGCCTTCGCAGACACACTGGAGCCTAGGCGGGGACACCCAAAATACAAAAAAAGATGACTGCCATGGAACGGGGGAGAGGGGACTACACGTAGTCCCTTCTCCCTTTCCATGGTGGCAAGTTCCCTTTCCACGGTGGCAAGTAGCAAATTGGGACTTGCAGGGAACACTACTGTTCCAGGTGCCCGTGAGGGACAAGGAAGCTGAAGATAAGTGGGGCAGGGATGGGAGGGGGTGAAATGTGTGGAAAAGGGAGGAGGTTGGCGGGTGATGGGGACGCGGCGCACGGGGGAGCACTTACCTCATTGTCTGACGGGGAAGATGGTGGCCTCCAGCTCTGAGGAGGCTCGGAGTTCGGGCTTTACCATGTGGTAAAGACCCCATTCTGAGCCTCCTCATTGGCTGGGATGCCAAGACCACGCACCCGCCGGGTAGTAATGTGTCAGAGTTTATGTAGCCAACTGGGTTGAATTTGTTTTTGCTGCATTAGAACACATTGGGCCTCATTCCGACTCAGGCGTTAAGGGGTTTACGGCGCCGTAAACGGCGCCGACCCTTAACGCCTGATCACAAGGTTTCCTTTGCGGGATGGCTGTTTAACGCCTGCTTTTTGCAGGCGTTAAAAGCCATGCTGCAAAGGGACCTTGGCGATAATTACGGCACCGTAATTTACGGTGCCGTAATTATCACCTTTCCCCATTCCCATTATGCCCTATGGGGCAAAAATGGGAATGGGGAAGGGGCCATTGGTGAATGGGGAATTACCGCCCCACTCACCTTGGAATGTGGCGGTAATTCCGCCATCCACCATGGCGGAATTGCAACCTTAGCGGCATGGACCATGGTGCTAATAGCACCATGGTCCTCCGCCAAGGTTGTAATGAGGGCATTATCTTCACAACCTTAGATATTTTGGATAAGGGCTGCAGATCTAAATCACTGATCCTCAAACATTTTCAGGTATATCTCTGGGGATCATTTTCAAATGAGCAGAGTGGAAAATGAAAGCATACAAGTAAGGGATATTGACGTAGAAGGGTAGCAAAGCAGGATTTGCATCACCACAGATTTTCATGAAGGAGTAAAACCAAAGGATTACTATGGAATACTATGGAATGCACTTTAGTACTTGCTAAAGACCAGGCAGCTAACACGCTGCTTAGAAAGCGTAATTTGCAGACATCGCTTTTTTCCTTCCTCACAAAGCAGAAAGTAAAAGTGAAGAGTAAAGACGATTTTGCCTTCATTTGCTCTTACAATTGCACTCAGCTTTGTGAGCGTTGAAAATTGCATGCAGGAGGCCAGCAGCATGTAAGTTCAAGCATCGCTGGTTTCTACATTCAATTATCATGTGCTGTACAATGTCCCCCTCTATATTTTGTGGAATTTCTTAGCAAATATTATAGTGCATACATATGCCCTGGGGGACACCACAATATATGCTATACACAAACTCTTTATAGGTATAATTAATGTACCACAATTTCAATCAACTTTTACCATGGGGACAAATATCCCTCAAAAATGTAACGGGCCGAAATGTACACAAATGGCCAGAAGTATTTAGTTACATAGAAAAGATATTAATGCATGGCATAGAATCCAGACATATCTCAACTAAAATATTACAAACATGTAAATGGAATAATCAAAGAAAGCATAAAAACAGATACAAATGCAATTAAGTGAATAAGTACAAAGTGCTAAACAGAGTGACATAAAATACAAACAACATTAAAGTGCATGTGTTTGTTATGGAAAATCACTGGAGAGGAGGCGCAAGCGAAAAATGGCACACCCACACCCAATGATACCACAACCGACTAAAGGCCTTTAAACTCGCCAGATGTTGGCTCATATGTATGTCAGTCAGTGGGGGACACCACACTGCACTGCACTTTGTAAGTTTGATGAATGATTCAAGTGTCCTTCGAACACCACACAGAGCGGAAGGAGATGAATCACAGTAGGGCAGGCTATGTTACTCTGGCTGCCTGTCTTAGTCTGGTGAGGAGGATAAGGATATCCATGGTGTCAAAAGCCACCAGAGTTTCATGCAGGACCATGGCTCGGTGATTGCCACGGGATCATCCATCACAGCCACCATTGATAGCTGTGTGTCTTCTGAAGGTCTACTGCCAGAGTCTAAATGATGTAATATTTTATGTGATTCCAAAAAGCTCTAAAGAGGTACAATTGCACATGCTTTGCTTTTCAAAGTGCAAGGAATATAAGTATTTTTTTAACCGGGTGCTATCATAGCTTCATTAAAGAATGTTATCACATAATTTGCTTTGAAGGACTCTGTAGAGCATAGATACCTGCATTTGTTTTCATTAGGTAGCAGAACAAGGGCCTCTCTGTGATAAGGGATTGGGTTTGAGGACTTTTTCACAGTTATTGTAATTTGCAATGAGTGTTATTTCTGCCAGCATGATGTGCTAATCCAACCTGTGTCATTCAGAAGGTGCAGATGATTCTTGATCACTGTTCAACTCTTTTGGAGAAGGACGGCCCAGGCTCATCAATGGAGAAGTCACAGACGACCACGGGGGCATGTGAAGTTTCAGGCGAGACTCCAGGAAATGCAAGGTAAGGTTCGATAATCCACCAGAGAAGAGATGCTCGAAGAAGTCAGAATGCTTGAGTTTTGGTTGAATGCTATCATTTCATTTTCCTTCAATTTTCTTTTAGGTTCCTCAATGTTTACCAACCTTTCCAGCTGGGAGGCACAAAGCGTTCGGTATCATCTCAGGGTGCAGGATTGAACCCAAAGGGATTTAAAGGCTGCATTAGGAATCTAATTGTTGACAGCAAGGTAAGACTTTGTGGGCATCAGCGGAGAACCTGGACATTTACAATAGATTTGGAGTGAACAATGAGGGGCCAAATGTTAAGATTGACTAATGCATGTCAAATACTCCTTTGTTATTTATTGTGAGGTCCTTCTACAGTGAAAATAAATCTATTGATAGATTCTATTGATGGGTGTTGCCCTTTACATGTGCGGCCTATCTACTTCCAGCATAATAATAAAAGGGTCATCTGCGGTGGTGTGATAGTGGTAGGTGGATGATGCGCTTGGTATCAATAGTAACCGGACTCCGATGAAATGAATCCCATGAATTAAGCCATGAAAGAGCAGCTGGCAGGTTACCTGTGCTGTAGTTTATGTATGCTAATGAAAGATAAAATCCCCTACCCTGCTCCCTCTACTCACCTCAGCAGCTCTGCACCCAACTGGCCCTGTGTGTGTCCCCGATGTACAGCGCTCCATTGCTTCGTAGCTAGGGTTGAGCTTTAAAAATCCCATACTCCGATAATGGCACGAGCCACTGTGGGGCAACTGCTTGGGTTGAGGAATGGACTAATTAGAGCTAAAAGCCTCAGATAATAAGAGGAGCATGAGACTAAATGACTGACATGAGCTTTCATGCTCAGTTCTTGATCTAGAATAACTCCCAGGATCTTGACCTTTAGTAGAATTTTGAGTACACAGTCAGCCACTTTAAAAGATGGAAAAGCTGTGTCTAACTTTCAATGCCTATATATAGTGCCCAAGACCATAATTTCGGTTTTAGAGTTGTTTAGTTCATCATTTACTAGGCCTCTTCGTTTCATGAGGGTAGCCAATGTATTGCATTTAGATTCATTTTGAGGGTAGCCAATGTATTGCATTTAGATGGATATTTGAGGGTATACAATGTATTGTATTTAGATGAATTTGATGGTAATCAATGTGCTGGACATGGGAGGGTCGCCCTGCCAAGGGGATTCAAATCGATCTCCTTCAGTTTGAACAGAGCTGTCAGAGGCAAGCAGGTGGCGGAGGCATCCGGCCAATTGGCGTATGAACTGCATAATTAATGTTGAGTCTTTGACATCTTTGCTTTCAGCTTCACCTTACTTAGGGCCCGATTCATGGAATTTTTTGCACGGCTCAAAGTGACTTTGCACTGCTGAAACGTGATTTTGCACTGCCGATATACACCCTGATTCATGGAACTGTGCAAAGTGTATTTTTGCAGTGGAAAGTCATTTTTGTGTCCCAACAAATGAAAGCGGCATAGGGTGTATATGTACGTATACGGATAAAGAAAATACAGATTTGAAAAGGAGACTCTCCAAAATCGTATTGTGTTTCAGTGACCAGAACAGAAATGTAAGGGGAATGGGGGGGGGTATAAAGCATAACATG
The DNA here is from genome assembly GCF_040938575.1 of Ambystoma mexicanum. Lineage (NCBI taxonomy): Eukaryota > Metazoa > Chordata > Amphibia > Caudata > Ambystomatidae > Ambystoma > Ambystoma mexicanum. The sequence continues at coordinate 884,335,939 of NC_090933.1, forward strand.
TCACTTTTTGTTCTTGAAAGATGGACTGTCAACGGTTGTTACATGCAGTTCTCTTTCCTGCCAGGTGTATGATCTGGAGTCCCCTGCAGAGTCTCTGAACAGTGCCCCGGGTTGTGCCCTGACAGACGCTGCGTGCCGGGTGGCAGGAATGCCCGCTTGCGGTGCCCATGGGCTGTGCCTCAGCAACTGGGGCTCCTTCAGCTGTGACTGCCACCCCGGATTCTCAGGCGGAAGCTGCAGCAAAGGTGAGTCAGCTGCAGCGCTGGCGCGCACCAAGGCCCCATGCTCCGGAAGAGATCCCTTCACTGGAAGAAAGTGAGGACAGATGTCTTTTGTTTTCACCTCAAAATACATTTTTAATATCTTAAATTACCACGTGCTTTGGAATAGGCGAGTGGCATATTCAAATTTAAACATTTATTATGCATGCCTTGACCACTCACCAATCAACTTATTCACGCTTTCCCTCACACACTATCTTCACATCTGCAGGAGGGGCAAGGGCCCGGAGGCCTTCTCATAATTATAACCTTAAATTTAGTTTTGGCTTTCAGCCATTCCGTGATTAGTGCAGGATAACGCTATTCTAAAGCGTTTTACTGGTAATTGTCCAGGCCCAGCAAAAATGGTGGATTGTTTTAACTGTGTGTCCTTTCAGTCTGCGCAACACAAAACCATACAATGGCGCTCAATGATGAGCTCGATACTGGTACTTGCAGCATGTACTGTATCAGTGCATTGGACCATTTTGGGGCCAAGTTGCATGCTTTGATAGTACGCCATCCCCGACAGCTCCTGGGCCGCCTGAAAATCTGGACCTCAGCGCAGCCTTCGTTTTTGGTTCCTACAGAGAGGCCTTGCAGTCTATCTAACCGCTCATTTAATGGTTTCTGGGAGGTAATGAATGAGACATGGCTGCTTCCCCATCAGACAGGCTAGCTTTCAGTGCTGCTAGCCTGGCACCTGATGCTGGAATCCCTCCATCCTTCCTCAAACCTTTCTGACACTCACCCTGTGCAGTTTCACCAGAGATGTGAAAAGTAGCAAAGTACCTTTTGCATCGTGGCAAAAAGCAGAACAAGGCAGAGCTACCATTGCAATGGTCCCTCTGCAGAGGGTGGGTGTCTGACACCACCCCGCAAACTTGTGTCTATTCCTGAACCCCCTGGGTTCTCTCCCACAACTGCTGTCATGCCCCTCTCCAGCAACCCCTCCCAACCCCCTACCAATACATTAACTTCAATGCGAGAGCCTGGGTATGAAATGGCACCACCTGGCCGATTTTCGGAGTAACTGGACACATGAGGTCATTATTTGAAAGGTGGTATTATCAGCTGAACATTGGATGGCAATACCTGGGTGCATGGTCGCGGTGCATGGACATATGAGGCTTTTCCCAGAGCTATTGTGCTGATAACTGAGCATGAAGCATCGTCTGTGTAGATCATGTCAGTACATAAGCGTATCAAGCAGATTCTGGCTCGCTGAGGCCACCCTCCCCCGGCGGCGTCTCTGTGTCTCTCTGAACCCACTGCTTCCTTATGCGTGGCATCCTGGCGGCCCACCCCTGCCTTTCCTAATGCCTCCATATGCCCTTTGCAGTTTTCCCCTTCATAATGTGTTCCCTCTCTCTGCACCCCTTATTCCTCGGGCACCTTTCACATTACTAGAATTAAAACTATTGGCTTTGCTAATGCTAGTTCACAGCATCATTTAATCCTCATTCCTGTGTAGATTCCTTACATCTGGATCCTTGTATCTATGCATGCATGCATGGGAATTATGACTCATGAACCTGGCTGGGAAGCAATGGAGCCCTGTACATAGGGCGTGCACCCAAGAGCGAGGGGGTGGGTGTAAAAGTGGGTCTGGGATGGATAGGGGGAACACCAGAGGAGGGGGTGGGGGATATGACCTTTGTTTCTGCTCCATCACACCCAACTGACAATAATAACCCAACTGGAAGGAAAACCCCTTCCCTGTCCAGGAGTTCTTCCTCACTGAATCCTCCACCGACTTTTTCTGTTTTCAAGTACAGCTTGCTTAAGATGTTTTCTTTCCACCCCTCCCTTCTGAAGCTATTTGTGTCTGCAAAATTATAACTAGCTATTATCTAGCTGGGCATTGCGATGTGGGGTGTTTCCCTGGAGCGATTTTCATCTTTTCCTCCAAATCCTTTGTGTTTTTCAGTTCTCCCCGAGTGGTCCTTTGCAAAAGACAGTTGGATTGATTACCAGCTGAGTGACCCCCTCAGCACCCAGAGCACCCTGGTCCAGCTGATGGTGCGGACGCGCACAGCCTTTGGCACCATCCTCATGATGTCATCCATTGACGCGAGAGCCTACATCAAGTTGGAGGTGGGTACATGCCGGTCTTCGTGACTGCTCCTCTGTCTTCTCTGCAGGTTGCTTTCCCCAGTAGTGTGGTCTCTCTAGGGGGATTCAAAAAGCCAGGGCTCAAGTCGAGGGTACACGCGGGTGGACAGAGCCCACCCACTTATTTCAAAGAGTGGACTCAGTCCCCCCCCCAGCTAAAATGAGAAACATTGAATGTCCTTTTTAAATTTATGAAATAAAGCCGACCTCAGAAATCGAAGCCAGGCCGGACACTTCACCACTGCACTATATGACCGGATGAAAAATAATAAACAACTTAAGATGAAATGTCTCATTTCGGTACTGCAAGTTGCAGGGAAAACAGCTGCATTGGTTCTTGGAGTTTAAAACATGCACACCTTTGAACGTTTTCAAAAACACTATTAGAAGAAAATATCCTGTCTTGGTTTTGTGTGTGTGTGTTGATTTTATGAAAGGCATATGCCATTCATCCTGTGCAATTTGGGTGGTTATGCAAAGCTAATTTAATTAAATGTGCATATTTCACTGTGATAGGCTGGTTTCTGGCGACGTCACATCCCATTGCGTTTGTTGATGAGTCCCCCCACTTTAATGTTTAGGACTTGACCGCTGAAAAAAGCCCTATGACAAACACAGGGTTTCAATAACAAGGTAAGGACATATGCATGCTGGAGAGTGCATAGTGTTGCAGAAGGAAAAGGGCCTAGAAAGGCTTGCATGTCCTTACCCGCCATCAATGTCTATAGTCCTACTGATATACCTATGGAGGTAGTCCTTTACCCACAAAAGCTCATCAGTTCCATGCTAAGTCCCTGTCAGTCGGGTATCGCAGTCCTTAGTCCAAGGTCCTCCAGGAACGCGTGCACAGGTGTGCATACAAGGACTACCCTAACCTCAAAAAACATGAGGAATGATGTGCCACCTCTAGCTGTTTAGTGGTGCCACACCAGGATCCTAGAGTGCCCCACTCACTACGGTGTGCTGCTGTTCCCAACACCCTCTGCTTCTCTTATCTGGGCCCATCTCCTTGAGGCAGATCAAAGCTTGCCAGCAACTCTTACGAGTTCCTATGTCCAACTCCGAGGTGCATATCAGGTCCAGGGGCCATATGAGAAAGGGTCGCAAAGTGGTATGGAACCCAGAATGAACATGATCTGCTTTTGCGGCCATGCATTAAAAAGTGGGCATTCCAGGTCTGCATGGAGGCTTGCCTATCAAGAGATGGACATTTGCTTTGTAGCGCGTTCCCCTTAGGGTGACCATGCACCCTCATGCGGGTGGCAAGGCTGCCACTCACCTGGTGATATACGTCTTTCACCCCACTTTTCCTTGGGTGGTCGAGAGTAGGCAAGGTGGGTCGTAGGGATTCTCCGAGGGCTGCCTAGTGAGTGCAGTGACACAATTCAATCCTATTACCTTTCTAAGAGACAACATCATTTTGTTAGTCTCTACATATTAGTAACGCAATAACATTGAACACATTTATGTTTTTACATTTTAAGAACTAAAAGTGTATTTGTCAGTTTCAATGAATTACCAAGTGACACTGATTCAGAGTTGTGGAGGTCAAAGAGGGGACTTGCACAGTCCGAGAGGAGAGGAACGTGAAAGTGGGCTATGGCGCTAGTCACTCAGAGCATGGGTGCCTGTCCCTTGCCAGTTATAGAGCTTTCCAATGGGTAATGTGATGTTGACCATCAGGTTAACCATGCTCTACTTATGTTTCAGTGTGAGAAAGGGCAATATGGCAGCCAGACAGAAAGGTCTGTCGTTGTTTGGAAGAGGGATTGGTTTTAAGAAATAATTTCCTGTCAGTATACTGGAAAGGATTTCTGACATAGGGTAACTGCGCCAAAGTAAAGAGGATTTTGGCTGACTGCCACCCCTCCAGACACGCTTTTATGGGTGGGCATACAAGGCACATGCCCCGGGCCCCCACTCTTGGTGGGGCCCCATCTGTTGCCCAACCTGGGGCGGGGGGATTGTACTGCTGGGGAGCGGGGGAGTGATGGCACTTCATGGTGTGTGGCCAAGTCACGAGGCCAAAAAACATTTTGCATTCTTTCTTCCTTTCTCTCATTTACATTATCATTTAGATCCAGAAAAAACATATGCTTTGTGCTTGCATTCTCGCACACACATTTGACACACAAAACACGCATCAACAGTTTGGGCTTTTGTGTAGGCATCGGAAAGGCAGACCGGGCTGACATTTTAAATGCACCAGTGGTATGTTTACAGCTCAAATTAAGTCATTAACTTTCAGAAGACTGCTTTGAAAAACTCTGGCAGGCACTTTGAGAGCAACGTTTGATGGTAAGGCTTGCTGTAAGCGAGCTGAAAGAGTTCCCACAAGGAAGTGTTTTGGGTGGGAGGGGCAGGAACTGGGAGGGAATGGACATAGGGATTAGCATATCTATGAGTAGTCAATGGGTGAACAAATAGCCAAACAACACCTTCAAGCTTTGTGTCCCTCCTCAGATACCATTTCTCCCCATCTGTACTCTAATGCAATATTTTTGGCTTATAGGTGGCTTTGCCACGTAATAGCCCAAACTAATGAGATGACTCATTGCTAACCTCGGACCACGCAGCCCCCACCACATGGCAACCAATCAGTTTGCTGATTGGACATGTGCTGCTCACTGCTGGCGCTAGAAAAAAGAAAAACAAAAGCGGTCAGGGCTGGCAGGCAGGGTCATTTTAACAGTTTCTGGAGTCCAGAGCACAGACAGCCACCCCCCCCCAAAACCCATGCCCCGTCCCAATCCGCAAAATTAAGGGATTGCATACCTTGCGTCAAATTCACAGAAACTCATCTAGGCTTTAAATGATCTAGTTGTTAATAAAATATAAACATTACACAGCTCTGTGACCTGTTTCCCCAAGAAGGTGCTATATTGAAGACGTTTTCACTTTGTGTTTAGAATAATATATTAATTTTGAAAGAAAATGAAGGAAACTTATTTTCAAGCAAGTATTTATTTTATAAAATGATAGCATAACAGTTCAACCTGACCATTTTTTTCTGTATAAATGTGTCTAAAGTGCATGTCATTGAAAAAACATTACATGACTAAGTAGCAGAGAAAACATAAAGGCATGTAACAAACATCAAACAACATTTCAGTTCATTATCATTTCAGTTCATGGCCACACAGCAGACAAACTCAAGTAACCATAGAAATAATGAAATGAGAAGCACCCAGTGAGTATATGCTTTCTACTGGCCAAGGCTGACGTGCCTGAAACAATGCCAGATCAAACTATATATTCCCATCTAGATTTGCATATTGCAAAATCATTAATTATGTCAGAAAATGATATTGCTTGAACCATTCCAGACTCAATGCTTAACAGAGACAAAGAATTCAATCTGGCTTCAATCATAAAGGTAAAGGTAAAACAGGGACAATTCAGAGATATACCTCCTTCGCCTTTTGTGGTAACGTGGGTCGAGGAAAGGCTATGCTCTTAAGAGGGGTGTGAAGGTGAACCAGTAGTGACCCAAACAGCACAGGATCACAGTCCAAAATAAGGAAAATGTCCATTCAAGGATCTATACAAATATATATATGCTTCAATTAAACACACCACCTGTAATATAATGTATAGAAAATACTGTACACCCAACCCGGAAAATGAAAAATAGAGAAGATGTAAGAAGAAACTAGCACTCTAAACGTGGTTCCAGGGGTGGTAGGAGAATTACTAGCCACAAAAAGAATATGTATATGTTGAAAACAGGTGTGATCATGACCTAACCAATCTCTAGGGCCCAAGTGGCCCGAGGGGACAGTTCATGGCCAACTGTATCTGGATACAATTCTCGATGGGCACCGACTAGGGCCGAATGTGGTCGCTCTGTGCAGCAGAATGTGTGCTCACAATGACACATGTAAGAGCCGCCTCAGGATTGCTTTGCAGTTGATTCAGGCCGAGGCAGGCTTTAGCCACTGGGAGGGGTCGATGAGTAACGCTCCAGCGCTTGGAGTCAGCAGGCAATGGTCGTCGAAGTGGTGACTTTGGGGGCATCGATGTTCAGGTCGATGAGGTGGCTGTTCAAGGTCTAACTAGGGTTGAGCCATGGTTGTAACCCCTGTTCAGAGTCGGTGTGTGACTCACTAGGGATTCAGATCGGGCCCGGCATCGAGCAGTCGATTTGGGCATAGCAGGTGACAGGCTTCATAAGGCACGAGGAAGCATTAAGCTGGTTCGAAGTGCAAGCAGTAGTTTGACTTGGTGGACAGGCGTAAAAGCCAGCCACGGCACCTCTCGTTCACATTGCAATAAACATGGAGCGACCAGGGGGGCGTGGCTTGGTGGCCATGCGTGGCTGAGCAAATTCGTGGAGCTCCCGGGAGATCCGATGTACAGATCCGCCAAACTGGTGGAAAATCAACGTATTTCGCAAAAGGAAATGCAGGTTGGATGTCGGAAGGTATGCAGAACACACAGCCGAATGTTTGAGTAAAATTGGAGTGAGCTGGCGGCATAAGGAGGACCAGAGCTACCGCGACGCCAAGTACAAAATGGCGGGCGCTATGTGCTGACGAGGCCGGGACTCCCCATCGGGATGAACGAAGGTGCAGACGGAGCAGCAGGGAGAGAGGGAGTGAATGGCACGATCAGCGGAGCAAGAGAGAACGCGGCCAGCGGGGACCTCCGAGCTGTGGATCCAACAACCCAGATTATTGCAGAGCGACGAAGCGGAAAAGTGCCCGGCAAGGGCAAGAAACGGGCCTGCCAGTATTAGGACCGGGAACGAGTCCAGAGGCACCAGGAGATGGAGAGACACTTCCCCGCGGTGGACCAGCTGGTCGGACACTGTCCGGAGCCGGGGGACCGAGGAAAGGACAGGAGGCAGAGCTGCCATCTAGGCGCGGCACCAAAGCAGGCAGTTCGTGGACATACAGAGGCTCACCCGGTGCGCCCATAGATGGAAGGAGGCGGAAAGGACAGTCGTTCCAACAAGTAAGGAGCAGGGGGGGCAACACTCCCAACAGCAGCGTACTCAGCCTCCGCCGCACGCATATACAGACTTTGCCACACGGAGAGCCCCAGCTCGATCCGTACAACATGGAGGGGGAGCGTCGAGCGGCAAGGAGACCCCCCAAGCAGAACTTGAGGAGGGCCCAGACCCCAAACACCGATTGGGCAACCTGGAGGTGATTGGACCATAACGCGCAAGTTGGCATGGCCCTGCCTAAGAGAGCCCAAGGTGACAAATGAGAAGAACACGGAGCAGCGCCAGGAGGCGGTCAGACCAGCAGAGCCTGAATTGCCAACACGAGCAGGGAGTGTACGAAGCGCCCAGCAACACGGCCCTCTGCAAGAGGTAGGGGACTGCAGGACAGGGACCCACACAGAAGCTGACCACCAATAACGGGACTCCCCCCCCCATCCCGCGGATGAGGCGGCTTGGAGGAGACAAGAGGAGGGGAAGGACCGGCAAAGTCAAAGGAGCAGGCGAACATTGCAGTGTCAGAGAGACATTACGGAGCAGCGGCTGGAGCACAGAGGTCCCGCAGGGGGGACGCAGTCAAAGTACCCAACAGGGGCATATCCAGACCGCTAAGGGACAAGTGGGGCGAGCCCAAGAAACCTCATACCACAATAAGGGCCATCACCAGCCCTGAGGCACAGCGAACTACGAAGGGTGCAAACTAAAGCATAAAGGGTGCCGTGGAAGAGTGCTAGCCCCTGCACAAACATTACCAATAGCTGGGACATAATAGCGGGACACTACGGAGCAGCAGCTGGAGCACAGAGGTCCCACAGTGGGATGCAGTTAAAGTAGAGGGGCAAAGCACGCTCCCCTGCAATAAACCAGCAACACCCCCACAGGGGGGATCACTAAAGGACCCAACAGGGGCATATCCAGACCACTAAGGGACAAGCGGGGCGAGCCCAGGGAACCTCATATCACAATAAAGGGCACCACCAGCCCTGAGGCACAGCGAAATGCAAAGGGTGCAAACTAAAGTATAAAGGGAGCCGTGGAGGAGGGCTCCCCCCTGCACAAACATTACCATTAGCTGGGACATAACAGCGCAGATGCCACCACCTGGGTACAGGGCAACAAAGGAGGAAGAGCATAATGAATTAATAACAATATATGTGGGAGGCCACAACCCATTGACTGGCCACAAAGTAAACACCACTGGGGAGACCCACAAACGCATGACCCAAGGAGACACCTATATGCATCAGGGACCACGGGTCCTCGAGGTGGACAACACTGGGACAGAAATGGCCTGATAGAGAGTGAGCACGCCGGCCACCAGTGAGGCAGTTCAGAGGCATAGCACCTGCACCTAATAAGGGAGAAGCGGGGGCCCTGAAATAGAGACACAGGCAGAGGTCGTAAACATGCCAGACAAACAGAATAGAGGTAAGGGGAGGCAAACCAGTATGGGATCATTCACCTGCAAGAACGAGGACATGCAGCTTGTTGCTACAGAGGTGCCCACGGCCACATCAAACCCCATGCAAGGTGAGATCAGGCAAGTGGAAGGCAGCATTCTGGAGGCCATAGAAGCACTTAAAGCATCAATATAGGGCACGTTAGATGCAGTGATCGTAGACGTGGGGCTCCTCAGACAAGACAAAAGGAGTTTAGCGAAGATGGTTACAACGGTGGAGCAAAAGGTGCAGAGTAACACTGTGAATGTGACGACCTCCCAATCCCAAATGTCATAGGCGCCGGATAGGATTTGCACGCTGGAACGCAGAGCTGAAGACGCAGAAGGGAGAGCCGATGCAACTATGTGTGCATAGTGGGACTGGCAGAGGGGGAGGAAGGCAGGGACCCTGCGAACTACATAGAAAACCTCCTGCTTCAGGAAGTGGGAGCGGGGAATTTATCCCAAGGCTTCGTTGTGGAGAGGGCGCATAGAGCTCTAACCAGGAGACCCCGTCCGGGGGCACCCCCAAGACCTATGATTGTGAAGATTATGAACTTCAAAGACAGGGAGAAGATCTTGACATTCTCGAGGGAGGGTAGGGTGATAACAAGAAAGGGCGCTAGAGTAACCATCTACCCAGAGTACACAGCGCTAGTGCAAAGACAGTTTTGGCCGACCAAGGAGCGCCTTCGGGCGATGGGTGTGAGATGCATGCTGTTGTCGGGGGGAAATTCTGCCGGGGTCGGCCGGGCCGTCCGCAGACCTCCGGGCAGGGAGGCCCCAACTCCTCCCGTATATCCCAAAAGAGATAGAGTATGAGACACACGCAAGAAGCAAGGTGATTCTGCTGTTTATTAGACAAAACGGCAGGGATGGGTCAAGGATCGTACGCGTCCGTCCTGACACACACTCAATCGTAGGGCTCGCAGGCCCTTTTTACCTTAGTATGACGCGCTACTTGCGTCACCTTAGAAAGTTCAGCAAAAAACCTATCTCCACTCTGGATTGGTTACTCGAGTGGTAGGGTTAGTATAGCATACGTATAGAGAACGGTGTTAGTGGTTGAGGGTAAGTCAGGTGATATACTTGGGTTGTCCCTTCAATTTGATACATGAAAATTGTTACATGAAGACCCCTGAGGATTGGTCAATATTAATGGCGTCAGTGATAAGAGCCCCATGTTCTGATTGGTCCGCTGGCGAGCCTCCCAGTCTGGGACCATCGCTTTTCCCAGCTCGCGGTGCACCTGTCATTTGCAACAATGTTTCACTATAGGTAGGTGCAGACAATGTGAGGATTCATTCATATGCTGGAAGGCCGACTACTCCCACTGTCGCAGATGTTCATTGAGTCTTTTAATTGTATCTGCTTGTGTTTTGAAACGTGGGATTCAGGCGCCTTCTTCCTCCTGGGCTTGGCATCCTGTCAGGTTTGGCTTTGTCACGTGAGGTGGGACCGTGTTTGAGGCAGAATTCTGCACAATTAATATTGTTTTTTCCACTGTGTGCCTGGTTTAATTTGCAGGTGCGACCTTGGCGTCGGCTTGCGACGTGCGAGATTGCAACATTGTACCCTTGGCTGTGTGCTTTCGCCGGGCTCTTTCTGCAGGGTCAGCAACCGAGCTCTTGCTCATTCAATGTTCATGGAAGCTTTTGCTTGCGGCCTACTTGGGCCTGGTGCATAGGTGGAACCGTTTCATGCAGAGCGCTTTAGGTTACGGTATCATATTGCTCTATCCCCAGTATCGTGTCTTCGTTATATTCTTCATTATGGTACATGGTTTTAGAAGAAGCGTGAGCAAGCCTTTTTAGATAATTCATTATGCGTCTTGCGTTTCTGCATTTTGAGAGCCTATGTGGAAAATAATAAAGATGCACGTTCGTGGGTGTGTCCGTCGCCTACGTCATAGCACTGAGTATGTTCTTCGTGTGGATTGGTGTGGGAGTGTCCGGTGTGTATGTTTTGCACAGGCGTGCTGACCGTTGGCTAGGTCGTCATGGCATCTCTAACGATGTGTTGGTTTAGTCGAGTTGATCTATGCCGCAGGTGTCGGCATGGGCAGGGCGGGCTGCTGGGCAGGTGGGTGGGCACATCCGTATGTTCCTGTACCAGGGGGGTATTTGGTCGTCTGGTAGATAGGCAAACTCCTCTCGTGGCGGGTGTCTAGGCCGTGATCCTCTAGGCCAAGCGCGAGAGGGGATTGGCGGGAGCCTGTTCTTCCATTCTCCCACTTCAGTCCCCCCTCTGGTCGACTTGTCGACCACAAACATATCCTTTTCTTTATCTCCTCTCACTCTCCATATTTTAGTTATTCCTCCCAAATGTCCATAGTGGTTAACATGGTCTTCAAATGACCAATACATATATGCACAGGTTCCTCCAGGAGTGCAGTATACCCATTTCCCTATGTAGCTCCTTGGGTTTCTTGGGTTTTCGAGCTTCACAGATGGTGGGTCCAGGTGGTTGGTGATGATCTGGTTGCGCAACTTCTCTCTCTCTTTTATGATAGTGCCTGTGTGCTGGCCGTCATCTGTTGGCATCAAGGGGTGCATACCAACCATTTCGATCATCTCGTCTGTGGTGCGTGCCTTCCGGGACTTCCAAAATCTTATTATGATCAGTGTAGCTCCAGCCAAAATAGTACATCCAACTATAATCTTCAGTCCGTCTGACAGCCAAGATGGCATCCATGACCATAATATTGAAAACCAGCTCTCATCCTTTTTCACACCTTTACTTTCATCCATCATTTTGGAGTGCATCTGGGCCAATTGTGAAACTGCTTCTGTCAGTGTACCATTGTCAGCATCGTTGGCAGGAATGAATGTGCAGCATGATTGTCCTATCTTTGCGCAAACTGCTCCTTCCATTGCTGTGAGGAGGTCCAGTACATATCTGTTCTGAAGTGCTACCATCCTCACAGCTCGCAGTTCCTCTTTTATTGCGTTGAATCCATTTACTGTAGAATTAATAGTCATCATTAGTTCCCATCAAGTTATCTGGAGCCATTTTGCGTTTGCGTAAGCCTGCAGCCCTGGATGTATTATTGAGGAGAAGAACATTGCTGCTCTGCTGAATAGTCTGTGTTCTGGCGGAATCGAAGTGAGTGCTGTTTCCGACCTTCCCCATAGGTAATTTCCTGTCAGAGGTTCTCCTTGTCTTTTCTTTCTATTCAGGACAGTATTATTGCCGTTGGTTTTGTTCTCTGGCCCCTTCTGAGGTTGTACAGATCTCTTCTTCCTTTTGTTCCCTTCATCCATTTTGGGGAAGTTCGCCACATTGACATGTTTCTGGGGTACCACTAGTGATGGTACATTAACGTGCACCATTGTGCATATACCATTCCACAGAGGGGGTAGTGTGTGGTATGCCTTTTCTCCACAGGCCCAGTAATGGTCCATTACTACTGCTGTTCCTGCTCCCCCCTCAGGTAACTCCATCACGCTTGCACAGTTGGTGTTGTATCCCACGTCCACCTCTCCTTTATGTTGGTAGCATACCTTAGGCGCAGTTAGCGGCAGTATTGTTATTGGGTCTTCATCCTTCTCCATCCACGTGAGCATGGGTACGTACTTGACCCAAGTCATCCAACATCTATGGTTGTGTCCATCAATAGTTGAAATATTTTCTCTTGTTACCATGTTGCTGCCAACCACTCCTATGTCCCATTTGTTGTTATTGTCACCAGTGGTCTTTCCCAACATCCTTTTTTACCAGTAACTTCAGTGGCGTACCAATCACATGGTAGGTACTGTAGTGTTACTTTCTTTGTTACTCCTTTTTCAGGACCACTTGTTATGTATCTGAATGCTTCAGCATGTAAACTGCTCTTGTGGTAACTCAAATAAGTCTTGAGGAAGTTGTTTTCATATGGATATGTATCTCGTGTTTTCCACACCAGTTGCACCACTGTCCCTTGAAATCTTCCTTTCGTCTGGAACAGTGCCAGGTATATTATACATCTTTTCATCTATTTCCGTGGCAACGAATGTTCGAGAAGCGCTCATGGCGTATGGGATCAATGAGCAAACGTAGCAGCTGTCTTCTTTTGTCTGCTTACCTATGTGGGTCATGTGTTGGTACCATATGTTGTTTGAGATGTGTGCTGAATCTTGTATGTAGTTGTCAATACCTTTGTTATCTGAGTATGTGCTGCGTTTAACTCTATTTCCCTTGTGTGCGATTTTACTAGTACCACCTGACGTAACACCTGTTGCAGCTGGGGGTGGGGGTGCATTAGGTTTGGGTACAGCAATAATATTGATAGCATAGCTGTACTGCCATACAGAGGCAGCCAAGAACCCGGTGATCATCAAAATCCCTATCAACTTTATTACAGAGGCTAATTTCACCGGCATTTTGCTCTTACCTTGCTGCAGTCCGGCAGCTTATTTTTGCGACGTTAAAGTTGCCCGCCTGAAAATTCTCAATATGCTTGTTATTAGTGTTAGTTGTTGTTTTTTAAGCTCTCCCTATCAAATAGTCATTCAGTGCCCAGGCGAAGAGCTGTTCCCACGCCAGTCTAAGCGATCTATCTCTTAGGGCAGGCAAGTATGGTTGGAGGTGGGGCATTGAATGTTCTATGGCCAAGAGGAATGCTGTGTAGTAGACACGTACCCTCCTTCTTTTCAGGTACGTTGGCCTTTTTATTTCATATACAAATTGGTGTGACAATTCTTCTGGGTAGTTATCATCTGAGGGTACCATCTACTCCTGGGCAGTGAATTTGTTAGTTATCTACTTTCTTAGCAGTACAATTATACGCTGTACCTGCATGTGCGAGAGAAAAGAAAGAGAACATTCAGGTGTTTACATGTGTATATGTGCAAGACAATGTCCTTCAGTTCAGGTATTACTGCAGTGGGAGGGGCTAGGGCAGAGGGTTTGGGCTCAACTGGCTGAAGTCTCTTTACTCTTTGATCGTGTGACCATGGGGTGGGCGGTATGGGGATCACCCCTTTCTTTTCTAGTAGTTGTCTCTGGGGAATCTGGGGGGTGGCAGGGTATGGGGACACTTTGGCCGTTAGTTGTGGTAGAAGTCCCTTCCTCCGTTGGCGATGCTGTTGTTGTTCTTGCAGTGGCCCTGTTGGTGGCGCTGGGGCGGGTCTGGAGTTTGTAGATCTTTACGTCGTGTAGGTGATTCCAGGCACGTTTGTCCTGTAGCTTTACTGCTCTCGTTGATACCTCCTCTACCAGATGAGGGCCAGTGAAGCGTGGGCTGTTCCACTTTCTGTTGAAATTGCGGAGTAGTACGTGGTCACCTTTAGCAACTTTGCACAGTCTTTCCTTTTCCAGTTCTTTGTCCGCGTCTTCTTGTTGATCGCTGTTAGACCCGCCCCGCGTGCGCTCGAGCTGTTGAGACACAAACACTACACTAGTAATCAAAGAAGACACATATTGGTACATTTCATCACCAAGAACAGTTGCAGTATTTTCGTGATCGGTGAATGCTCTTGATGTTGGCGTTAGGGGAAGGCGCATTTGACGTCCGGGAATCACCTCGTGAGGGGTGAGGTGGTGGTCGGAACCTGGTCTATTCCTTAGCTCAAATAGGGCTAGCGGAAGGCAATACAACCAACTCTTCTTTGCTGTTTGCTGTATTTTTGCAATTGCCTCCTTTAGTAGGCCATTCAGGCGTTCGCATATACCATTGGCCTGTGGGTGGTATGCACATGCAAATTTATGTTTGATGTTCAGCAAGGATGTGATGTGCTGGAACATTTCGTTTGCGAAATGTGGGCCATTATCTGACCGCAGTACCTCGCACACTCCCCACCTGGGGAAGACCTCCCTCACTAGGAATTTAGCTGCTCTGAATGCATCTGGGTGTGAACAGGGCCCTGCTTCAATCCACCTCGAGAATGGGCATACTACTACAATCATATACCTGTTTCCTTGACATACGTTGATCATATCAACATAGTCAATATGGAGATGTCGGAAGGGTCCCTCTGGCCGGGGTATAGTAACTTTTATCACCTTCAGCGTGTGACCGGCCGTGAACTGTTGGCATGTGAGACAATTGCTGATAAAATTTGACACATGGGAATTTAACTCGGGGCAGAACCAATCTTCTCTAATTCGTGCTGCAATTACTTCCTTGCCTGTGTGGGCTGGGTGGTGTAGTTGGCTCAGGGCGGTGTTCAATAGTGCCAGTGGCATTACAATCTTTCCAGTGTTACCCTGGCGCCATAGTGCGTCAGTTGGTGACATTGTGCATCCTCTTTTTACCCATGTTTCTTTTTCTGCCATTGGTGCAGCCGCTTGTAGCTCCATTATCTGTGTGGCTGGGAGATGGGTGTACCCTTCTCTTATCAACATCTCCTTAGCCATTCCCCTCCCTCTCCCTCTTTCTGACTCTGGGGGGTTCCATATCTCACCAAAATATGCAGCATACTTCGCATGTGCGTCTGCTGCTGCATTCCCTTTTGAAATGTGGTCTTCACCGTTAGTGTGTGCGGTGCATTTGACCAAGGCTAATTCATGGGGGTCATTTATTACTTCAATTAGTTCAGCCAATAGGAGGGCATGTTGCACTGGAGTGCCATCAGCTCTCCTAAACCCTCTTCTTCTCCATTTCGACAGCCCTGAGTGGACAGTGGACGTAACATATGCGCTGTCAGAATATATGGTCACTCGTTTGTCAAAGCTTTCCTTCAACGCCAAGATCAGTGCAACCAATTCTGCTGCTTGAGCAGAATAATGCTGTGGTAGTTGTACACATTTCATTGCCACACACACCGGTACCTCCATCATTTTTACCACCGCTGCCCCAGTCCTCCTTATGCCATCCCTTTGGTCGATAGTTGATGACCCATCAATGAACAGGAGCTCACCTCCCTCTAGTGCGTTCTCTTCAACCTTTCTAGTACATGAGTATATTTCAGTGATTTGCGTACAATCGTGTGCATAATCTCCTTCCCCAATTACTTCTGCTAAGAACATTGCAGGGTTGACCGTGCTACATCTAACAATTGATAGTTCAGCTCTGGATAAGATGATCTCATACCCTGATGCCCTCTGCGTGGTTAGGGTGGACTTAGGTTTATTCAATATTGCAAATAGTGCATGTTCTACAAATAGTGTGGTAGGGCACCCCATGGTGATTGCTGACGCTTTCTCTACCGCAAAAGCAGCTGCGGCGAGACCTTGTTCGCAAGGGAAATGACCTAACATCACAGGATCTAAGTGGCCGCTGTAAAATGCTACTGGTTTGTAGCCCATGCTTGTTTTTTGAGCCAACACTGCTTTCATTACTGCTTAGTCGCAATGAGAAAATATAAAGAATTGTCGCTCATAGTCTGGGGTTGCCAGTACCGGAGCAGTTGATATCGCATCTTTTAGTTCATCAAAAGCCTCTTTCATTTCCATTGTCCATCTCAACTTTTTCTCCCCTTTGTTAGCTTCCTTTAACGCCTCAAGCAGGGTTCCTATGTATGAGCTGTAGTCAAATACCCATGCTCTACAGTAGTTACACAAACCTAGGAACTGCTGCATTTCCCTCACTGTTTGTGGCACTGGCGTTTTTTAAATGGCCTGTGCCCTTTGTGGTGCAATCTTTCTTCCATGTTGGGATATCAGCTGACCAATGTAAAGTACCTGTTTCTGACAGTACTGTAACTTTTCCATGTCTACCTTGTAACCTTTTTCAGCCAATATTGTCAGCATCTTTAATGAGTCCTCTCTGCATGTTCTTTCGTTTGTGGTGCAAATTATTATGTCGTCGACATACTGCAACACTGTGCTTTCCACTTCATTGTTACCCAAATCCATCTGTATTACTCTGTTGAATATTGAGGGTGATTCGCAGTACCCTTGTGGCAATCTGGTGTGTTTCCACTTTGTGTTTCTGTAAGTAAAGCTTGTCAGATCTTGTGAGTCTGGGTGCAATGGTATTGAGAAAAAAGCATTTTTAAGGTCGATCACTGTAAATCGTGATGCTTCTGCTGGAATGCCACACAATATTGTGGCCGGGTTTGCGGCTATGGGGTATTCTGCTTCTACTATGTTGTTTAAGGGCCTGAGGTCCTGTATGAAGCGCCAAGACCCCCCTTTAGCCTTGCGAACTGGGTATACAGCCGTGTTACATGGTGATTCTGAGGGGACCAATATGCCATTATTTATAAGGGCCGTTATTGTTTCATATATGCCCTCATCTGCTTCCTTTGATAGTGGGTACTGTTTCACTCTGGGGAGTATTGCACCTTTTTTCAATTTTATCCTTACTCCCCCTATACGTTTTATGCACCCCACGTCATAGGGGCTGGTAGTCCATAATGATGTGGGTACTTTTGTCATATCCTCCTTAAAGAAGGGAACTGGGGTGGATGTGGGTGCCTCAAGTGCCATTGCAATTTTCTGTGCCACTTGTTTGTACGCTACTCTTAGCCATATTTCCACACTCATCATAAACACCATTTCACCTTCCTCCTTTTCTTCTGAGAACAGCTCCTCATCTGACACCTGGGTGAGTCTACATCCCTCTGCTAGTGCTATCACTGCCCTCCATGCTCTTCCTTCTCTGTCTTGGGCATGTACCGCAATGTAATCAGCTGTTGCTATAATGCTCTCTATGTCCACTGAAATCACCTTTCCCTCTGGTTCATTGGCTGGTGTTTCTGGTCTGAACAAATAGGCTGCTGGCCTCTTCCAGATCCTTCCTTCTATCCCTGGCATCCATGCAAATGCCATGTCTGTCCCGTACTGGAATAGTTCACCATCTACTGGCTCAGCCCTAATCGCTGTCTGTCCGCAGTATGCTTGCATAATCTGTCGTGCTGTGAGCATGTTAATTCCTGGAGTAGAGCAAATTATGCCGTCCTCCGTAAAGGAGATCGTCATATTCAACCTGTTCATGATGTCTCTCCCCAGTATATTTACTGGTGAGGCACTAGAATATAAAAGTGGGACTGACATGTCATAATCCCCTATTGATAAGGGAATGTTATCAGTAAAGGGAACCAACCCTCTAGCCCCAGAGAATCCTTGGGTGTTCATGGCTTCGCCTGACATCTTAAATTTACCTTCCCTTATGCAAGACCAGGTTGCCCCGGTGTCAACAAGGAATGATAATTTTTTGTCACCTATCGTTACCTCTATGCGTGGTTCCTCCGCACTATTAGGTGTTACTGACAGGATGGGACACACCAAGGCCGTCTGTGGGCTGTCCTATTGAGGGTACAACGATTGACCATTTCCTGTGTAAGGGTTATGTCCCATAACCGTCACCCTTCCCAGTTGTGTTTGTTGTGCTTGGGGTTGTTGTGTTATCGCTACCTGTTGTTGTGGCAGTGAATATGTCTGTGGCTGTTGCTGTGTTACTAGTTGTTGCTGTTCATTTCCCTGTTGCAACGTCTGCTGTTGCTGTATGCCCTGCTGTTCCTGTGTTGGCCTTAGTTGTCCCTGTTCGCCCCATGATGGTGTTCCTGGTCTTACTCTACACGTGCGTGACATGTGCCCTACTAATCCACAACTCCAACACACCGGTGGTTCCCTACTCTGCCATGGAAAGCTTCCTGTGTTGTCCTGGTATACTGGTTGCCCGGTGGGGTAGGAATTTCTAAGTCCTCCCACCTGCTGTTGAGTGTTATATCCGTATCCTCTCCCTCTCATTATTCCTCCTCTTCCCCTGTTGTAATTATAATACCCAGCTCCTGGCATTGAGTATCCTCCTCCCATGTTGGTCGTGTATGGTTGGAGTGGCGGCACCTGTTGTGTTATAGTCTGTGAGGATGGTATTTGGGAAGGATCTTGTGCAGCCACTACTTGTGTGGGGCTTTGGGTCATTGTTGTAGGTGTAGTTATTAGTGCCCCTTCCATTGTGTATTTAGTAAGTTTTTTCTGTACTAGTTTAGCCTCTTTCGTTTTCCTGTCCTCTTCCTTTTGTTTCATTTTTCCTTGCCATGTCCTACAATGATGCACTATTGTCAGTTGTATTTCTGGCCATTCTTTTGCTTCCATTCCCACTACTTTCTTCAGTTGTTTCTGAACTCCTTCTGGGAGCCCTTGTACTAGTATATGATAGAATATTGCTGGTGTTTTGTCCCATTGTTCTCTAGTTTCCATGCGCCACTTCTCTTGTATTTCCTGGATATAATCAACAGGATCTTCGTTCTCACGCATCTTGCGTGAGGTAATTGCTCCTATGTCTGATGTGTCTGGGTACTGTACCCTCAGTGCCTGCCATAGTGCATGTCTGCAGTTTGCGAATGGTCTGCATCGTGCGATGTGTTTGTTATTGTTACCCCAGTGAATCCCGCTCTCTTCCAAATGTCATCCGCTGCATCCCCTAATATGGATATTAGAAGGCCCTTTACATCTCCCTCTGCCAGTTTCTGTCCTGCGGTGTGTTTTTCCATTTCATATATCCATTTACCCGCACCTCCACTTAATGATGGGAGCCTGCACTTTATATTTTCTTTGTCTGCATGCTTCCAAGGGACGTATTGTGGTCTAACCCCTCCCCTCTCCAGAAGTGGCATTACATTGTGTCTCGTTTTACCCCTTGGGTCCCATAAAATCGAGTCCCCACACCCCTCCTCTTCTCCCGTCTCTCCTACATCGTCAATTTCATCTGTATTTCCCCTGCTCGTAACTCTTTCTTCTCCATCTTTTCCCCTTCTTTCATCATTTCCTGTATTTAACGTGGGCGTGTGTATTCGTCCTTCCTGCCTGCGTCTAGGGAGGTCTCTAAGCCTACCTGCATAGGGTGTCAATTCGTTTGTGAAGGGCGCGAGTTTGGTTGTACGTAATGGGCGTGAGGTGGCTGAGCATGTAGGGTGGGATGATGACGGTGTGGCTTCATGTGTCTGTCTTTCCGCTATTCCTTGCTCTTCCTCCTCACTTCCCTCCAGTTCATCCTTTCTCCTACAGATCCATGGTGAGTCTGTATTGGTCCGGGTGGTGTATAGGCTTTCTCTTTCACTATTTCTTCCTTCCTTTTCCATTCCTTCTTCTTCCTCACTACAAAAGTCATTTGTAAATGGCGGCCCCCACTCTGTCTTTTTCCCCTTGATCATTACTGTTTTTAAGTCTATTAGGTCCGGTTCTCCCTTTTCTCCTTTACCAACCGCTCCCCTTTGCGCTGATGTTGTTGCTACTTCTGTGTCTCTATATACATACCTTCTTACTTCACTCTCCCCTCTCCTATCTTCTCTTTCCCCTTCATTTCTCTCCTCCATCTCTCTACCAATTTCCTCCCTTTTCCTTTTTAATTCCTCCATTACTTCACTACTTATCTTTTCCAATATCCTTTCATCCTCTTTCTTCCTTTCCCATCTCACCCTCTCCCGTTCTAATATACTCTCTATCACCCTCCCTTCTTCGTATTTCCTAGTCGTTTCTGATAGTAATCTCTTCTTCCACATTGCCATTTCTTTTTCTTTCTCTTCTTCTTCCTTTTTCCTCTCTTGTAGTACTGCTCTTGATACCCTTTCTGCTGCTGCTTTTACCCTTTCGGCTTCTTTCCTTTGCTCCTCAGTTCGTTCCCTTATTTTTTCCAACTCGTTCTTACCTTCCTTCCTTGCCCTCGCTCTCTCTCTTTCCTCCCTCTCGAGCTGTTTGATCAGTTCATTCTGCTCAAGTCTCAAGACCTTAAGTCTGCTAGTCGCTCCTCCAAAATCTCTTCCTTTTGTCGTAACAGCTCTTCCCATTTCATTTCACTCTCCCTGGTATTATCCTCGTCCACTTTTCTTACTACCTCCTTCTCTTCTCATGTTAATGAACCTCGTAACTTTAATAGTATCTGCGCAGCTACCCACTCATCATGTCCTATTTCTGCAGTTTGCTCTTCTCCAGTCCTCCCCTCCCCTGCTGGCATCTTCCTATGAGCTGCATATGGTGGCGGGCTCTATGCCGGGTTCGAATACCCCTCAGCCGCCCTTAACTGTTCTCTTTCTATTTCTCCTAGTTCTCTTAAAGGGTACAACCCCCCTCTCTCTGTTTTCACCTTCGCTAGGGGTATATCGTCACCCTGTTCCTTTTTTATTTCATTTTCTTTTGAGTTATTCTTTTCTCCTCCCTCTTGTCCGTTCCCCGTATTCTTTGGGCCTTCACTCTCCTTTTCCCCATTCTCTCCTTCCTTCTTAATCTCTTTTGCTTCCGGTGTTTCCCCCACAGTGAACATTCCATTTGGTCCTGGTCGGGACCCTTGGAACATCCTCCATAAGTTAAACACCTCCACGTGGTGTGTCAACTTCTTCCCCTTGTATGTGTTATGCAGATGGTTTAATAGTGAATGTTGGGTATATGGATCGAAGCTACCATTAGGCGGCCATGGTGTTATCATTTTGTTGTCCGTCCTCTGTGTCCATTCTATGCTATACTTGATCAGTTTCTCCCTATGGGGTGACAGTGTTTTACATATGTGTTGTAGTGGGGTAGTGAGGGTGTTCCCCCACCCTCCCGATCCTGCCCCGTATGACATAGTAGCGCTCCACTTGTTATCTTTCCCCTATCTGGTAGCTATTATCTTACTAACACTTACGATACACAGCCTTATACCTTTACCTGGCCCCGTGAGTTTGGGGACTTGCGATAGTCCGCTAAGGAAAATTATTAAAATATAGTATTTACATTTGTATATTCTTTTCTTTCTTTTCTTCCTTTACAGAACACCCTTACGGCCCCCTGCGGCCGAGGCGCACGTAGCCCCCTGTGGCTGCGTACCCCTTGTGACGTTCTTATATAGCCGTCCTATTTTCATTTGCTCCTCCTCACTCTTCTACACTTCCCGTGGCCGGCATTCTCCGTGCGCAGCCACGTCCCCCGTTTCGCCTTCCCCCGATCAACTCATTACCGTTTATCTCCCTTTCCACTCCCTTACCACAATTCTCTTCCCCACCACTCTCATAAAGAAAAATGCCTTGTGCTCGGGATATCCTATGAAAGCCCTACTGGTGACGTCACCGATCTCTTCAAAACTACTGATAAGTTCTTAATACACTTGCAATCTACCCCCGTTAACCCCACCACTGTCTTCCTGTCTCGCCTGGAACAAGGTAATCAATAATATAATCGGACTGCGCACGCTGCGTCGCCTCGCGTGTGATACGCCCCTCGACAGGAGGGCTTAACCAGCCAATTATCTTCCGTATTGAGCAACTAGCTAGCTACCGCCTACAGGGAAACGTCATCTACCTATCGAGTTTCTTGCTCGAACAATAGGGATCCTCATCTACTCATTGATCAATAAATGCCAAATCGTAGGAAACCACACACACACACACCCTTACACGTAGTCGCGACCTAGGCCAATCAGTGTCTACGAGCGGCCGCACGTGATGTTTTCGTGCTCCGCCCCCCTCTCTCGCGTAACGTAGCCGACTGCTCTCGCACTCGTTCGGCTACCATTAATTTCATTGCCAACACTAAATTGTCAAACCTTCACAGCGCACCTGTGCAACACCTCCCACCTCCCGTATTTAATTCCTCCCCCCTCCCTCACAATTTCACATTGCTTGTTGTGCGTGGCATGCTCACCAAGTTCTCTTGATGCGGGGCCGCTCGACTGCGTGCACCCCTCCAAGCGGCTCGCCACCTCCCCTCGTCTGGACCACGTCTGGACACTCGCCAACCGCGGGCGGGATACTTCTCAACCGGCTCCCGAAGGCCAATATCCGGATTGCGCTGTCCGGTCTTCTCGCAGTTCCGCAATGGTCCTGTAGTCCTCAGAAGGGGGCAGCGGCAGAGGGGGCCGCGCCACCGGGCCTCCTCGCAACGGGAGTACCTGGAAAAATAAAAATAAAAAGCAGATCTTAAACAGATCTCAGCAGTGCCTCCAACTTGTCGGGGGGAAATTCTGCCGGGGTCGGCCGGGCCGTCCGCAGACCTCCGGGCAGGGAGGCCCCAACTCCTCCCGTATATCCCAAAAGAGATAGAGTATGAGACACACGCAAGAAGCAAGGTGATTCTGCTGTTTATTAGACAAAACGGCAGGGATGGGTCAAGGATCGTACGCGTCCGTCCTGACACACACTCAATCGTAGGGCTCGCAGGCCCTTTTTACCTTAGTATGACGCGCTACTTGCGTCACCTTAGAAAGTTCAGCAAAAAACCTATCTCCACTCTGGATTGGTTACTCGAGTGGTAGGGTTAGTATAGCATACGTATAGAGAACGGTGTTAGTGGTTGAGGGTAAGTCAGGTGATATACTTGGGTTGTCCCTTCAATTTGATACATGAAAATTGTTACATGAAGACCCCTGAGGATTGGTCAATATTAATGGCGTCAGTGATAAGAGCCCCATGTTCTGATTGGTCCGCTCGCGAGCCTCCCAGTCTGGGACCATCGCTTTTCCCAGCTCGCGGTGCACCTGTCATTTGCAACAATGTTTCACTATAGGTAGGTGCAGACAATGTGAGGATTCATTCATATGCTGGAAGGCCGACTACTCCCACTGTCGCAGATGTTCATTGAGTCTTTTAATTGTATCTGCTTGTGTTTTGAAACGTGGGATTCAGGCGCCTTCTTCCTCCTGGGCTTGGCATCCTGTCAGGTTTGGCTTTGTCACGTGAGGTGGGACCGTGTTTGAGGCAGAATTCTGCACAATTAATATTGTTTTTTCCACTGTGTGCCTGGTTTAATTTGCAGGTGCGACCTTGGCGTCGGCTTGCGACGTGCGAGATTGCAACATTGTACCCTTGGCTGTGTGCTTTCGCCGGGCTCTTTCTGCAGGGTCAGCAACCGAGCTCTTGCTCATTCAATGTTCATGGAAGCTTTTGCTTGCGGCCTACTTGGGCCTGGTGCATAGGTGGAACCGTTTCATGCAGAGCGCTTTAGGTTACGGTATCATATTGCTCTATCCCCAGTATCGTGTCTTCGTTATATTCTTCATTATGGTACATGGTTTTAGAAGAAGCGTGAGCAAGCCTTTTTAGATAATTCATTATGCGTCTTGCGTTTCTGCATTTTGAGAGCCTATGTGGAAAATAATAAAGATGCACGTTCGTGGGTGTGTCCGTCGCCTACGTCATAGCACTGAGTATGTTCTTCGTGTGGATTGGTGTGGGAGTGTCCGGTGTGTATGTTTTGCACAGGCGTGCTGACCGTTGGCTAGGTCGTCATGGCATCTCTAACGATGTGTTGGTTTAGTCGAGTTGATCTATGCCGCAGGTGTCGGCATGGGCAGGGCGGGCTGCTGGGCAGGTGGGTGGGCACATCCGTATGTTCCTGTACCAGGGTATTTGGTCGTCTGGTAGATAGGCAAACTCCTCTCGTGGCGGGTGTCTAGGCCGTGATCCTCTAGGCCAAGCGCGAGAGGGGATTGGCGGGAGCCTGTTCTTCCATTCTCCCACTTCACTGTTGTACCCGGCCAAACTAAAAGTGCTGTACAACGAGAGGTCACACATCTTTTAGACTACAGCTGACGCCCAAGAGTGGAAGTACCAGCAAGGTATCCCGCAACCAAGAGAAGGAAACGGGAGAAACAGGAATGCACACCAATGAAGCATGGAGCGGGATATGATGAACAGCATACTCTACAGTGACACAAACCAATAAACCGGTGGGCGGGAGCTTCCACAACATTGGAGCAGACCGCCAGATACCACAAGAACTTATCAGAGGAATGGAACCTGGGGACGCACCCCGATTTAACATGAAAAAGCGAAAAGAACAGCAAAGTAGCAGCATAGAGACTTGAACCAGTAGTAGGAAGCGGGAGCTCACAGTCCCCGGTGCAGGCTGCCAAGACCTACAGACGGGACCCCAAAGGAAGACAGAACTTATGATGCCAGTTTCAAGGCACCACGCCGCAACGAGTGCGCCTGCAAAAAGGAGGGCGGCACCTGGGAAACGGTAGAGCCCGAGCATTGGGAGGGTGGCTGGGGGTTTGTTTATAGTTATAGTAGTTGTGTGGTTAGGGTTGTCAGGGAAAGGCACGAGTGGAGGAGGACGCATCAACCAACAAAGGCACAGCAGAGGCAAAGAGGGAGGACAATCAGAACTACGACGGAACACAGTGAATCAGAGTGGTGCCCGGGGGGGGGGATCAGCAAAGACCAGATGCAGGAGGAGATTGACAAGATGAGGAGGGACCAAAACCACCCCAATGGGCGGAGAAAAGCGAAGACAGGCCCGGTTGCACGACGTACCAGAAGAATAATGACTTATCAGCCCATGGGAAAGAGCGGGCTGCCAGACTCAGCGAGCAAATGGGCCTGGAAGTGGAAAATGTAGTCACATGGAACATCGGAGGACTAAATTCCTACGTTAAGAGGTTAAGGGTTTACGCCTGGCTCAATAGGGCGAAGGTCCACATTGAAATGCTGCAAGAGACACACCTGACGGCTGAGAAACAAACCAAAATAGCCAAGAAGTTGGGTGGCCAAATGTACAGTTCCACGTACTCTAACTACGCAAGGGGAGTGTTGACGTGGATTGCTCCAGGGATCCCATTCCCACTCATAAAACAAGAAAGGGATGCAGAAGGCAGGCTACTGATCATTCAGAGAATGCTGGAGAACCGGGAGGTGTGCCTGGTGAATGTGTATGCCCCCAACCACGAAGCTACAGAGTTCTTCAGGACACTCATGCCCCAGCTGGCCCCATATAGGGCAGCATCAGTTATTTGGACTGGGGATTTCAATTGCACATTAGACCCTCAGTTGGACAGATCGGACACCAAGCACAAGAAACCAGCGCTGGCGGCCAGAGCATTGCGGAAGATACTGGATCAGCTGGAGTTGGAGGATGTCTGGAGGAAGGTACACGTTGGTACTAGGGGATACACAGATTATGGTGCCCCGCACGGGGCATTCACTCGAATTGACTACCTGTTTACGGGCAAGGAAACACTGGGAGAATTCACCGGGGCACACATTCACGCACAAACGCTGTCCAACCACGCCCTGCTAATTGAGGCTTCAACACACACACATACAGAAGAGCCACCATACCCTCATGGCGATTGAGGGCAGAGGCATTGATGGATGGGGAATTCCGGGAGCACATTCTGAGCACGATAGATGATTACTTTGAGCATAATGCGGGGAGTGTGGAGAGCACAGGAACGGTTTGGGAAGCCCTTAAGGTGGAAGTCAGAGGGGCGGCAATATGGAAAACCGGATGCCTCAGGGGTGAAATTTTGGCCGAACTGGACAGAATGGAAAGGGAGGTGGCACGGGCGGAAGCACAGGCAGGCAAGATGGGTGTAGAACCGGGGGATCTTACTTCCTTGAGGCAGAAGTGCATGGCGATTTGGGAGAGACTGGGAAAGCCGGATTACGAGAAGTATATTTCCACGGCTACATGCAGAGGGAGACAAGCCCAGCAGGCTTCTAGCCTGGCTGACTAAACAAGAGGGTAAGTGGGAACCGATAAATGCAATTCAAGATGAGCAGGGGGAGGACATCAGGACCCAGGAAGGCATCAACACGGTTTTATTGAGATTCTATGAGAAACTGTACTCCCGGGTCCAGGAGGCAGAAGAGGGAGACATAGCGGAGGACCTGGTGGAAATCACCCTTCCCCAATTGACAGAGGAGCAAAGCCAAATGTTAGATACACCCCTCACAGTGGAAGAACTGTCAGCGGTCAAAACTGGGCTTCCGACAGGCAAGTCTGCGGGCCCGATGGGCTACCCGGGGAATTCTACAAGAAATACAAGGACAGCCTAGCCCTGAAACTGTTGGAGATGATAAAGGAGGCGTACGAGAAGGGACAGCTCCCTAGTAGTATGTCAGAATCAATAATCGTACCAATACTAAAACCAGGGAAGCCGCCCCTAGAGTGTGGCTCTTACAGACCACTTTCCCTGATAAGTGAAGACTCCAAAATCCTGAAAGCAGCTCTGGCCAACCGACTAAAAAGGGTTATACCCACGTTGGTACACCCAGACCAAATGGGATATGTACCATGAAGGAACACAGCGTGGAATCTCTGCAGACTCCACCACGTCATAGACAGTACGAATCAGAGAGGGGGTGAAAGCGCAGTGGCATCACTGGATGCCATTAATGCGTTTGATTCGGTGAACTGGGACTGGCTCCTGGGAGCATTCAGGAGGCTTTTGGGAATCACTATCAACCAGGGGAAATCCTGGCTGTTCCCCCTGGCGGACATGAGAGGAGCGACCCCATCCCAGTTACCGGATTTAGGCCTCACATGGACCCCATCACTTTCAGATATCTAGGAGTGAACATCTACCATGACACCAAAGAAACGCACAAGGCTAATACACAGGCAGCCCTAGACAATAGAGAAGGCCATGCGGTTTTGGAAGACGCTACCATTGGGAATGATAGGAAGGGCGGCCTTGTTGAAGATGATGGTGCTACCCCGTCTCCTGTATTTTTTCACTAACATTCCTTACAACATCCCTGGGTCTTTCTTTAAACAATTACACGCCAGGGCACAGGAGTTCCTGTGGGGAGGAGGGAGAAACAGAGTGGCACTGAACACACTGCAAAGAGACTATGAATGGGGGGGGGGGCATTAGGCTCCCGGACTTTGAACAATATTATTTGGCAGGCCAACTTCAATTTGTGGTACAGTGGCTGGGAGAAGACGCATCTATAGACTCAATGCTTTTTCAACCGGAGGTGCAGCAGTACTACCTGAGCGAGGTCCTATGGAAAGACAAAGCCTCGGCAAAAACACTCCCAAACAAGGTCAAGCGGGGCAGGGACCTGTGGAAAAGAGCATGGAAAATCCAAGGCATAAGGGACCCCTGCTCCAGACAAATCCCTCATCACGAATCTGGTAACATATAGAACACAGTGGGAAGACAAGGGAGTGGCCCAGAGAGCGGACTTGTGGCAAGACGGACGCTGGGTGGACTTTCAGACCCTGGTTACAGAGCAGGGCATACATGATGGTCAATTCATATTGTACAACAACATGGTCTGAATGATAAGAAAGAGATGGGAGACCATACCGGAGGCGGAAGACGCAGGAGGGGCACTAGATGCATGGTACGATGGCTCGGAGGGGAGGCACACAGTGTCCAGACACTATGAACAACTACTAGACGCCAACAAGACGAGAGACTTTCTGGCACGAGTTAAATGGGAGGAAGAGCTCCAGAAACCCTTCTTGGACGAGTAATGGAGCCGAGTCCTCCGGTATGCAAACAAAGTCTACTGGAACGAAAGGTTTAGGCAGATGCAGCTCTATCTCATACACAGGGCATATCTGACACCTAAGCGGATGTCGAACATGGGCAGCAGACAGACCCGGAGCTGCCCGCGCTGCGCGACAGAGCTGGCGGACATGTTGCATATGTTTTGCTCATGGCTGAGTATAACGCACTTTTGGGACACTATCAAGGAAAAAGCATCGAAGGGAGGAATCCAAATGCAGACATGAACACCTGAGTCTTACCTGCTAGGCTTGTTCCCGAGAGGGGGTAAGCAGAGAACACACCTGGTGAAAATGAAAGACCTGATGACAATATTGGCAAAACGCTGCATAGCAATGGCGTGGAACACAAGCACGGGACCTTCAACGGAAAGGTGGTGGGCAGACCTGCAAAAATGGGCGATAGCTGAAACAACAGTGTGGACAAGAGCAACGTAAAGGAGGGAAGGCGACAGTGGGGCTAAGCTACTGGCATGGAACACCCTTGTGCAAGACCTGTTCGGAGGTGAAGGAAGAGACAGCACAAGCGAGCCTAAAGGCTCGGATGAGGATTAATCAACCGACAGAGGGAGCTCGACGAATAGGAGATGAAAGGAGCCGAGGGGAGGATGGCTCGGCCCACCCGCGCCCGAAAGGAGCACAAAGAGTAGTAGACAAGCATTATGGACTGAGGATGAAGGGACCTCGCCGTGACTCAAGCAAATAAGAGAATCGAAAACTCCAAGCGAATGTGCCAGTAGATGTGATGTATGTTGTTGTTTAAGTTGTTATTTGTTTTGTTTTGTGTGGAAAATGCAAATAAAAAAGGTTTTTTAAAAAAACATGGAGCGACCTGTTCGGTAGGACAGAGAGCTTTGGCTGGTCTGGCCCTCCAGCTGCTGTGAAGCCCCCTCAGGGGGGCTCGAGGATAGGATACTTCAGTTCAGGGTCTGCTCTGCCAGATTCAAGAGTTTGGAGTGCAGAGTGGTAGGTCCTAGTCCACTGCAAAGGTCACTACCGATGTACCCTGGGAGTCGGTAGGAGGCTTTTCTTCCTTCAGCCTTGATGGCTCCTTCTTCATCTCAGGCGGAGGGCTTTGGAAAGACCAACTTTCCCAAAAGAAGTCCAGTGAGTTCTTCTCATGTGAATCCTTGTGTCTTGAGAGGATCCAAGAGGATCTGAAAGAATCTAAACAAGGGGTGGGAGACCCCTTATTTTAATGGTAAAAATCCCCAGGTGATCTGACTAAAGCTAGCCTGACTTAGTGGTCTAATCCCTGTTCTTGAATGGAGGGGATAGAAAAGAGAAAGAGAGACTAAGAGAAACAGATAGTGCACGTCTTCTTCCATTGACCAGTGACTCCTGCCTACTTAATCCTGCTCCCTTTCCACTAAGAACAAAGGCCTTTTCAGATGCAGCACCCTGGTGTGAGGCTACTCCTTTTGAGTGGGTGTGCTCCGCTTGTGCCTGGGTCAGGACAACTGCATCTGACGGAGGGTGTTACCTGCCCTCACAAATAGATCAAAGAAGAGATCCATTCTCCAGTTTCCTGTGCTGCCATTTGGCAGTTTCCACCTTGCTGGCCAGAATACACATCACCTTCCACAGCAGAGCTGACTCACAAGAGCTGACATGTGTGCAATATTAATTACGATCTGATGCAATGATCATAAGTAGTACCATGTACAACGCCTAAACTCAGGCATAGCTTAATTTAGAGTTCACCCTGCCACCAGCATGGGTTACTCATGATCATCATAGTTTTGGTACAGGGGGGTATATCATAAATGCCGCCCCTGCGTGGCAATATTTGGCTGCTGCTGTGGCTGTTGAGTGGGCATCTTCTGACCTTTGCATCTTCTCTACACCATGAGCTGAGCAGGCACTGCAGATCAGGATACTGATGCAGTAATGCATAAGTGCACTCTGATTTTCTCATGTAGTTGATGAAAAGGGGAATCTGGTTGTCAGATTACCCTTTTGGAGATGGAATTGCCTGCATCATTTTATGTATTAACAAAAATCAAAAAAGACAGTGCTTTGCACGCTTGCCAGATGGCAATTCTCCACACTGTGTACATTCTAAAACGTGACATACATCAAACTCAGGAATTGATAATAAAATAAAAAACAGGACATTGATCAAAGAGAACCCATAATATGAAAGATGCGTCTCAAAGAAGGCACAAAATAAAGTAAAGAGGAGATGGCGAGGACAATTATAAGGGGCTTTGAGAAATGCTAACATCACTTCCCATTGTGCATTTTGCATAAACCAGAACATGGGAGACACTGAGAAATGTAGCAGCTACCATTTATCTCATAATTCTGTTCTTGCTTTAAAAAATATTGGTGTGAGGAAAGACACGCACCACCACTAACACCAGCAACATAATGATGCTATTTTAGTTTACATAACTAGTTCTTTTTATTGCAAGTATGTTGTTTAGTAGCACGGTAAGTGCTCCTATCAACAGCATGTACATGAACAAAGATCATACCCAGCACACAAACACAGATCTCTGAAACATTCCCCAAAGAAAGATGGAATTGCTACAACGTTTGTGCTGTAGTGAATGCACAAACTGGGCATTTAGAGGTTCAGTTGATCTGACCTTAACTCGGTACAATACCTCATCAGCACACTATGCCTTATCATGATGTGTTTACATTTTATTTTAAAGTGTAAGAGCTTCTTTGCCGGGTAGCCAGGTGGAGGCCCCTCCCACAGTTCAACATCACAGTGTATGCAAATAGATCACCCTTGTCCTGCCTGTTATCACTCTTCTTTTGTTGTCAGCCATCACCTTAGCCAGGCGCTGATTGAGATTTACAAGGTACTAATTGCTAGGGTGTGGATGCCAGCCCTGCACCAAAGATGAACTATAAAAGGTGTGCTGCAAAGCACACACTCGCAGAGAAGCAAGCATGTCAGTGTTTTTTTTTCCCCCTAAGGCGAGATTGCAACCTATGTCTGTTTATTATAATTTATTCAGCTCCTCCTGCAACAGGTTGACACACACATAATTGTCAGGGAAAATCTTCTCAACAAAAGTATTCACACACCAAAACATATTTATTATGCATTGGATCAACATAATTTCCATTACTGTTACTTTCCTGTTACATCTGCGGATGCAGCCTGTCACCTGATCACATGGAGACACAGGCTCCAGGGAGATTAATCATGGCCAATAACGACTACGAATCAAATGTGCCATGGTTAAGAAGTAGCCCAATTACTGACTGAGATGGCATTTTCCCAGCCTATGTGTGGTACTAGGTACTATACTGTGTGGCTTGCAGAATCAAGGGCTCACAGTGAGACTATGAATGGGGTGGGGGGGCATTAGGCTCCCAGACTTTGAACATTATTTGGTAGGCCAACTTCAATTTGTGGTACAGTG
This sequence comes from Ambystoma mexicanum, assembly GCF_040938575.1. Classification (NCBI taxonomy): domain Eukaryota; kingdom Metazoa; phylum Chordata; class Amphibia; order Caudata; family Ambystomatidae; genus Ambystoma; species Ambystoma mexicanum. The sequence goes on from NC_090933.1 coordinate 884,367,166, forward strand.
GCCGGGAGAAGATGCATCTATAGACTCAATACTTTCAATGCTCAGCTAAACGGTACTCATTTTGTCCACCTCTGAAAAGATGAAAGGCTGAGTTGGCCCTGATTGGGGTTCAGAAGTGGGGTCCTGCAGGTTACAGAGCGCAGCTCCCGATTTCCTTTCCCTTCAACTTTGTGTATATTTTTTGTACTCTGAGCAGGTTAGTACAAATCCAAAGTAATATAAAAGGTGAACTGTTACTGCTCGTCTCCCGTATCCTGATGGCTAAAAGTTGATATTTGAGATAGATGATGGCAGGGCCCCCTCAAATATGCGCTACCACACGCATAAAAATCTGCCCTTGGGGCTGTAGGCCAAATAAGAGAATCCTAGAAGTGATGAGATGATATTAGCACACGGCAGCACATCAGATGGTGGCTACAGTTTAACATCACATTCCACATAACTGCACTCTCACACACGGAGCGATGCAGAGATTGGTCCAAAATAACACTTTGCTGATCAGGTACTGAAGCTAGGATTTAAATTAAAGTATCTGCATGCTAGACACAGTAATTTGGACACTAGGCCACACTTCGCAATTCGTTGTCACTAGAACCTGGCCCCAGATGCCAGAAGTGCTATGCAAATAATAACCTACAACACAACATATGAGGATCCCCCACCCAGCGAGGCCACCCTGCCAGGTTCAGGGCAGCTTTCCCCTCTGACTGACACTCCCCCTGCATGCATGATGAATGTACATACCTTCCCCATTTGATGACCATTCGTCTCCCTCGCCTCAAGCCTCAATGAGGAGTGGCTCGAGGAAGAGCTCCTCAGGCTCCTGGCTGGCTGTACTTCTGTGGCAGACAGGCTGTAGGCAGCTAAGTGAAAGTACTGATCGTGGGGGTAGACAAACAGTAACAGTGTTGACGACCTACTACACTGTTTGTTACATGCCTTTTGGTTTTCTCTGCTGCTTAGTCATGTAATGTTTTTCCAATGACATGTACTTTGGACACATTTATACAGAAATAAATGGTCAGGTTGAACTGTTAGGTTATAATTTTATTAAATAAATACTTAATTTTCCTTTATTTTCTTTGAAAATGAATATATTATTCTAAAAGCAAAGTGAAAATGTCTTCAATATAGCACCCTCTTGGGGAATCAGGTCACAGAGATGTGTAATGTTTATATTTTATTAACAACTAGATAATCCATTTAAAGCCTAGATGAGTTTCTGTTGAATTTGACTCGAGGTATGCAATCCCTTCATTTTGCGGATCGGGAATGGGGCATGGGTTTTGGGGGGATTGACATTGATTTCAGGAGGTGTCAGTAGAAGCAGGTTGCAAGACCCTTTAGGTTCTCATGGGGTAGACTAAAGGTAATTCTCACTAAGGGTATTTTGCATTGAGGGAGTTAGGGGGCTAGTGAGCCCAAAGCCTCTTTGGTCTAGCGTGATGGCTTTTTCTATGCCTCCCCACCAGAGCCAGCCTTGGGGGTGGGGGGGCCGGGCGACCGCCCAGCCCCCCCAGGGCCTCATTAGCCCCCCACCACGCCAGGTCAGGGGAGTCTTTTAAGGGCTCCCCCGAGCTGGCCTAGTGAGAAAAGGTGCGGCAGGCGCCCTTTTGTTATTAAATGCGCCCGCGGCTGTGGGGCGCATTTAATAACAATAGGGCACCCTATTGATATGCTCCGACGTGGGAGCCAGGAGGTTTTCATTGGAATAGGGCGCCCATGCATTAGCATGCATGAGCGTTCTATTCCAGTAATTAACCCCCTGCAAGGCGCCGGAACAGGGAGGGACAATACAAATGTGCCACTCCTGCTCCCCCCTGCCCCACTGTCGACCAGAGGCATGCGCGGAGAGGGGGGCAATTCACCCAGAGCGCTGCTGCCTCTAAGGTCCGCCTTGCTCCCCACCTCCCGGACCCACAGCTGAGTTCTATTGCCAGTCTTGTAGGCTTCCTTTCCAGTTGTAGAGAGTGTCTATATCAAAGGACAGAATGCTGTCTCTCGGAAAGACAGTTGCCTCTAGCTGACTCAGGTACCCAGATTCTGCTGCTTGTGTTACATGATGGCTGAGTGTAAGCAGCGGCCTGGCAACACAACAGCACCACAGAGTCGTAGACAGGGTAGGGCCTGAGCGGGCAAGGCCCACCCAAAATCTATCTGTAAATTCCCACTCTCACTGCAGTGGGCCCAACTACATTAGGTTCAGGCGCAACTTGTTAGAAAATCCCGGCTACGTCTCTGCAGCACCAAGCATTAAAAAATGATATTTGACCAGAGAGCATAATCAAAATATATTGTCCTCCTTAAAATTACAATAAAAGCAAGAAAAGCTGGTTAAAAAAATAATTAAAACATCATGTGATCTTAAAGAGAAGATGCCTTTATTGGGCTGAGTGCTATGTTCCACTACTACCTTTGAAGACTACATCAGTCGCTGCCTCAGGTATTGATGACAATACATCCAGCGTTAATGCGCTAACGTGAACTTTTAGTCACATGTTTACAAACCTCTTTCTTTCTTTTGGATGTGCTGACGCAAAGAGATTTTGTAGGGAACGTTGTAGTTACTTTGTAGTTACTTTTTAGAATAGTATACACAATTCAGAGGTAAGTAGGAACCCAACAATGGGCCTCATCACGAGTCTGGCGGTAACCCTTAAATGCGGCGGTAGCGCTATTACCGCTGCATTTAAGGGTCCGCCAGATCATGGCCTTGGCAGATTTCTCCCCAGCTCTGAGCTGGGGGGAAATCCGCCAAAATTTCACGCTCTTACCGCCGGCGGGAAATCCGCCAGCAGTATGAGCGCGAAATTTCCCCATTGAGCCCAATGGGGAATGGGGAATTCCCGAATGGGCTCAATGGGGAATGGGCAATACCTGTTCCGCCGAACCCATGATCCGGCGCTGGCGCTAATAGAGCCGGCATTACTGCCCAACTCGTGATGAGGCTTTCAGAATGGCCTTATGCAATTCAAAGGTGAGTAATAACTTCGAAAGTTATTCAGTTTCAGGAATACCATGAAGATACATGACCAACAAAAGCAGGTAAACACTTTACAGCGCTTGTAGTTAGATTTTAGAATATGAGCAAAATTCAAAGGTAAGAAGGAACTTTGTAATACTTTTCAGAATGACTGTATGTAATTCAAAGGTGAGTAATAACTTGGTTATACTTTCTAGAATTGTAGATAGAATTCAAAGATAATTAAGAAGAACTTGGTTTCCGATCCTTATGACAGAAACAACACAAACATAAGGTACGTTACTTTAGCAATCATTTATAGAGTCTAGGCTTTAAGAGTCCTTCCCTATCTAGTTCTGAGTCTTGATCATGGTCAGATTTGAGGTCCAAATGGTGGGCACAAGCTCCCTGTTGGAACTGGTTCCAGGCAGGCATGCCAGAAGATAAAGGACTGCAGAGTTCCGGACTCCTCCCTCGTTTCCTGTGTTCTCTCCCAGAAACTCCGGAGGCTTGTCGGCCTTCCCAAAGGATTCCCATCGAAGACAGAAGTTAAACCAGGACCTCCCCCACCAAAGATGGCAGAAGAAGGACCAGGAAAGGACAAGAATGCCAGAAATGGCAAAAAAAGAATACAGCCACGATTTTGGGTCAATGGTGACCCTTCTGTGCATTACCGGGACTGTGAGTACAAAATAACACAAAAGTTGGTAGAACACGTCCACTACAACTGCTGTTCAGGTATGCTTGTCACTTTAACAGAAATGTTGCAGGAGCAGTGAGAAAGGGAATACTGTGTAACCCCTCAGCACTCATGATAAGTTTGGGGTGTGCTGATCTCACAATATAAAATATAGAAGGGATCAAAAGTAACCCTCTACCCCTGGGAACATGGGTTCACACAAGGAGGAAAATAAAACGAAATACAAAGCGAAGCCCAAAGGGCTACCAGCAGCACTGCACACAAGGTGCTCTGTGCTACAAAGGTAAATTACAGATGCCTTATAATATATGGAGAAAAACATGACTCCATAAATTAAGTACACAAATAATGAAGTAGAGCTCCCATAGACAGAGTAAAAGATGAGTGAGTGGGGAAAAAGGTTCCCAATTAATTAGGAGAACAGACCAAAAAATCCATGAGTCCAGCAAAAAGTGCTGGGGTCTCACAAGTGAAGGAGATTTGGCATAAAAATGAAAAATCTACCTAACAGCCACTCCTTTGCACATCCAAGCATATTAATTAAGCACTACCACTTGAATTTGCATAGACATGGGACTGGGCTTTCGGGACCGGTATCTTGAACGCAGGGATGCACAAAATTCATATGTTACAATTTGGTGCATTATTAATAAACTGATGATGGATGCTGCACATAGCATCTGTGGTCTGAGTGGTTCTTTGACCCATTTAATGCATCAAGTTGCTGAACCTCACAAGTAAGTACTGGGACAAGGAAAAGGGACATAGAGGTAATGCATGGATTGCTTACCAGTAATCTTCATCACTCCGAGTCCTACTGTTCCTCATCACAGTACTCTGATCCCGTCTCACCCGCACAACCTGGATTGCATGGATCCAATGAGTTGGAATCCACAGCTCTGTACTGGAAAGTGAAGGGTGTGTTCCCTCAGGCGGCGGATATCTGAACAGAGGAAAGAATACAAATAGAAGAAGTGTTCCTGGATGGAGGTGGGTGACCACACAAATAAGCACTGTGAGAGGAAGAGTAGGACTAGGAGTACTGAAGATTCCCAGTAAGTAATCCATGCAATCCGGGCTGACGGTCTTATCTCTATTCATTCCTGGAGGCTGATTGGTGGGAGAGCACAGGTACAATTGGTTGGTGTGTCTGTGATTGGTTGGTGTGTCTGTGATGTGTGTGAGTATGTGCGTGAGACAGAGTGCCTCATTACGGGTCCGGCGGTAACTGTGCGTGTACTACCGGCGGGTTGCCCCCGGACCAGTAAATATTTACTGGGGCATGACTTCCCGGTAACACTGGGGGATTACAACCCCAGCGGTCAGGCGCCGGTGAATTGTAATTCCCCATTCCCATAGAGTAGAGACCCTATGGGAATGGGGAACACGGAAGCACTGGCACCATTGCAAATGGTGCCAGTGCTTCCGTGACAGTCTGCATACCGTGACCGCTGTGCACAGCAGGGTCCAACCTGTCGGGCACAGCGGCTCTGGCATGCAGACCTGTAATATACCGGCCCGGAAACAGCGGTGCCTGTAAGTTTACCCGCACCGTTGTTTCTGGACCGGCAGGCTCAGAATGAGCCCCAGATTGTTCCTATTACATAGTTTGCAGCTGGAAATTCAAAACAGAGGGAGAAATCAGCTCATTCAAGAGGAAGCTGAAGGAAAGAGTTTCAGTGAGTGATTGGAGGAGTCAAGGCAAATTGGAGCTGTATTGTGTACACACACTGCATTAAGGGATTAACATTTGATTTAAAATTGTGTGCTGTTGTGGTGATGCAATCTTTACAACTGTCCACAATTATCATTACTCTTCTGTTACCGTATTTGATAAGGAGAAAGAGGTGTTCTGTTTTCTGAAAACACTGGCAGTCTTTTCTTTCCTTGCAGGTGGCTGGCGGCCATTTCAGTGTTCGTTTTAGCACTGGAGACAAAGAGCGGTCTCTCGCAATGCAGACGCTGTATATAGACCACGGTCAGTGGGTTCTGCTGAGCATGGAGCGGCACGGCAGTACCTTCACTCTACGTGTCAACAACGGAGGAGGGGACCGCGAGGTGACGGCTGACCTGGGTGAACGCCGGAGCCACGTGTCTGTAGGTGCAACAAGAGTCATACTAGGAAACAGCCTTCCCGTTCACACTGACAGTGATTTCCAAGGTAAGTTCACTAGATAAAGATATGTTTATATATACACGATGCTAAGTTCTTTTGCCTCCAGGTTTCTTTTCGTTTGTTTTTTTAATGAACATTTTTCATCTAAAAAACTCATGGACTTTTATTTTATATTTGGGGGGTCCCCCAAACCCCGCTGCCCTATTATCTAATCCATATGCCTTCCCCCTACTACTTTTATCCCCTTACCAGCCCCCCTTTATTTTTCTATGAGTTTTTTCAATGGCGTTAAAACATCTGTATACCGTAAACGCCTAGCCTATTCAATATGTTATGGTACTATGCTTATATACCGCATGATTTATATCACCACTGCAGTCACTATATACCAAAGAGAGTCCAGGTGTCAACGATATAACATGACATTTTCATTTTAGATATACCCGGCTTTATTGCTTTTTCTGTCACATGTAAAACACAAATACATACCAAAAAACTCTACATTGCATTCTTCACAGATAAATGGGAACTTTTAGGCTAACATTGTCCTCACACTGTAACGTCGTGACAAGTTCTTGTGGCCTAGCAAAACCAAATTAGAGACAACTGTACGTCTTATTCCTTACTTAAGCAACATTTAAGTGGTGGAGGCAGGGTTTGGAGCCGGGGGCAAGGAGGGCACGCACAGTGGGCAAGGGCTCCTTCTGGGGCACCAATTAATACCAAATTCTTTACTTTGTGGTCAGTAGGGGCATCAGGATTTGAAGGGTGAGGTGCAATCTCTCTCCCAGGCCCTTCCCTAGCTCTGCACTGCAACATTTATATTTGTATCTGTGTGCAGACCACTTCCGCCCCTTCTCATGTAGATAATCCACCGTCACTCCTCCTACACCCTCTTAAAAGTGGCTAATCTGGATCCCAAAACAGGTGTTCCTTGCCTCTGTATGTAACTCGGATTTTCACACGCTGCAATAGGCCAGTTTACCCTCGCTTTACTATACTCCTGAGGTCATTGAATTGGCTGTGTCTCTTTTCCTCTTCAATTCAACTATCAGGCGATTCTCTAGCGCAAAGGCCCCATTCCACCCCACACAGAAACCTCTGGGGTGGCTCTCATCCATTGCACCAATTCCAGGCAATTTAGCCCTGATATGTACACCTACAAACACAATACAAAATGTTGTTTTTACACTGACTTGTCAGTTCTCAAGTTGTGTGGGTCTCGTCTTCATGGTTCCTGGAACCTTACCCTGTGGCCCCTAGGATTCATTTAATATTCCTGTGCCTGGAACACAAGGGCATTGATAGCTTAAAGTCACAATCTCCTTCACATGACTATTGGGGTTGCTCTGTTAAATTCTACAAAGTTCTCTTTTAAAAGTACTATAACTATATATAAATATTACATACCTGTGAACTGGTGATGACATTTTTTGTTCTTCAATTAAACACTAATCATTTAACTTTCATTTTTATTATGTTTAAGTACATCTCTCCACTTTAAGCCTGTAACTGTGTAGCTAATATTAACTGAATAATTGCATCTGGGTTACCTGTGGTTTAAAGTATCTTTGGTGTTGTTAGGAAAGATTTCGTAATTGTAGGTAATTTTCCTTCCATGTGGCAACCCCTAAACTGTTTGCTGTTGTTTTTCACCTTGTTCTTGACTTTGCCAGAGAAGTGCAGCCTTCTGCTGCACTCCTCTGGGCTTTCGCTCCTTTTCTTATGGGGAAACTGACATGCCCTTGAGACAGTCAGTACCGGGGAACGCTGTTTCCCGTAGTTTCTTTTATCATGTTGCGGCTTTAGTGCAACATGACACAAGAGGGCACTGTAAGCTAAGTTACAGCTCTCTTGGGTCTCTAGCCTTCTACAGGCCCTAGATACTCGTTTAGGATTGTATTTGATCGGTGCAAGTCATTCAGGGACTGGAATGGTGGCAGCGATCGTTTTGTGTATTTTGAGCTCCTTTTGGCGTTCTAAGCGCGTTTTTCGCACTGAACCCAAAATGGTGGCCTGGCTCCCAAAATGGCCAGACCATGAGGCTCCTTTGTCCTGTCCACTGACCGTCTTGCTCCCTTCACCTTCCCCAGGTCGAGCCGACCTGGGGCCTTCCTTATTTGGGCATGTACTTTCCCGCGAAACACGGATGCTTTCGCAGGCTTCTACATGTCTTTTGTGTGCCTCCAGGGTGTGGGCTGGGATGTCTGGTCCCAATACACATCCTGGGTGCCAGAGAGTCTAGGGTGGTGTGAATGCCTGGGACCACCGTGGTCCGTGATTGGTCCACGAATGGTGTGTGTGTTGATGAGCGGATCTCCCATTGGCTCCCCTCCGTTTTGGCGCGAAGGGAACCGTGGATAAGAGGGGGCTGGAAACACCACTACCATGTCGATCTCCTGAGTTCTCACGAACAAAGGAATACAGGAGCCAAGTATCCTGCAACCAAGAGGCTGGACCGAGGAATCGCTGGTGACCCGCTGAAGGACTCCTCCTTTGCACTGCTGTCGTCCTGTGAAACCCTTTCCTCCTTTGATCGAACCAGAAGGCCTGTACTGGTGCTTCGACCTTTGGAATAGCAGGAACAGCTATTCTCGGCGACTTCATCATCTCCTGCCAGTAAGCCTTCGGAAGCGTCTCTGGGCCATCCAGTTGACTGACCAGCTTACACGGGAGTCTTGCTCTGTAACCGCCGCCAGGTTGTGTTGTATTTCGAGTCCTGGTCACTCTCACACGCTTCGTACACTTGGCGTTCCCAAGTCTGAAGTGAGTAGTGTACATTTGGCTCGGATACACACGGCCGCTCCGTTGCCCTGCGGTGGTGACAAAACTGTGCAGGTTTCTTCGATTGGGACGTCTTTATTCTCTACACGACGACGAGGCATTCCCGGCTCTTCTGAACCTGCCAGCTGCTGAAACTAACGTGGAGAAGCCTGGGTCTGCTTGCATCGGGGACCGGTGAGTAGTATAGCTAGGATCTGGTCGCCCTCCTGCAGTAGCCCATTGCTTTTCCCCGCTGTGTAAAAACAGCACCCTTTTGTCCGTACTCGCGCTCTGCTTCTGCTCACTGTGGAGGCTGCGCTTGAGTCGCGGAACCTGTTCTTCTTCTGTTGTGCACTAACCCGAACTGCCTGACTTCCTCCGAAGAGCTTCTCCTTTTGCCCGTTGGCACCAGCGTGTGCAGGTACTTTGAGCACAAGGCTCCACTCTTCGCAGGGCTCGGACTTCCATCTAGTTAGGGGCCTCTGAAGGCGAACTGAGTCTAAAGCATTATCGCACTGCCTGTTTTCCTTCCCTTTCAGGTGGACTACACATTTCGTGCATATAACGCTTGCGACTGTTGTATTTATATATATATTGTGTTGATATGGTATGTGTTGGCTTAATATTGTGATATTGTGATTTTCTCGCTACGGTCATTATTTTAAAGGCCTTAAAATAAATGTGTATATATTTTTGATATAACAACTGTTTGGAGTAGTTTGTAAGCGCTCTTGCTTTGTGTGCTCATTGCGGGCTTTCAGTCACCCTCACCCCTCTTGAGACCTAGTCTTGACCGCCGCAATCGCTACCTTGATTGGTCTGGCTCGTCCAGAGGTTACCCTGTTCCAAGTAATTAGGTAGGCCTTCTGAACTTCTGCGCCACCAGGACAGAGTTCAGAAATCCGTCTTAACAAATTGGTGTACAGCGGTGGGATACGACTGAAGGTATCCAGTGTTGCGCACGAACTAAGGCATTTCAGGTTATTCCAACCAGGACACGTAGGGAATTGTTGTAGTATAACTTTAAAAAGGCCATAGTCCTATCTAACAGTATGGAAACAAATACCTTGTTAACTTTAAATGCTTCCAAATCAGAAACATTGAAGAAGATGTGTGCAGAGAGAGGTGTTTCCTCTCAAGGCACTAAATTGGAAATGATCCAAAGAATCGTGGCGTGGCAAGAAGCGCAGCTTGATGCTATAACTTCTGAGGACAGTGCAGAAGGTGGTGGGGCTGCTCTCACTGGTAGATCCGACGGTTCTGCCGCTGCACTGATCCATCGCGACCACGAGGACAGGGAGGATGTGATGTCTAATGTTTCCTCTGCCAGTGCTGATGGGGAGGCTATGCTTGAATTCAAGAAGCAAGAGCTGCGGTTTAGGCAGCAGGAGCTTGAATTCAGCATAGCCAAACTAAAAATCGAACAGGCAGAAAAACAAAAAGACAGGGATCACCAGTTGGAACTGGCCAAGCTTCAGTCTGCAAATGGGTCCAAGGGTCCTGGACATGGTCTGGGGCTTCCTCTCATCCACGGTTTCCGAAAGATCTGCTCAGTGTGTATGAAGAAAGGAATGACATTATGGACTGGCTGAATGCGTTTGAGTATGCATGCGAAGTTCAACAAGTTGACAATGCTGATAAGATTGCCTGGTTACTCAGCAGACTGCCCCATTCTGGCTGTAGTGCCATTATGGAAATGTCGAAGGCTGAGCGAGCTGATTTCGCAATGTTAAAGCAAACTCTCATTTTAAAGTTTGGGAAGACTCCGGCCCAATATTTGAAACGTTTCAGAGAGTATAAGAAAAAGGAAGGTGGTACTTGGGTATCTTATGTCACTGAATCCTTGAAAAACTTAACTGGCTGGGTCGAAGGTTATAAGGTTTCTACCTTCGAAGGCATGATAAATCGTGTCATGCTGGAACACATTTTTGCTTCTTCTTCCCCAGAGCTTAAGCAGCATTTGGCCGATTCGAAGGAGATAGATCCTAAGAAGCTGGCCATTGCAGCCGACTTATGGGTGTCACATCGAGTGTCCCATAAGGACAAAACTCATCCTGGTAAGCAGGAGGAAGGGAAAAAGTCCAAAGATATGGAGGGTGGAGAATCTGCTAAATCTTCTTCTCATAAGGGCCACAAAAAGAAAAATAAGGGTAAGACACAAGAGAACTCACAGGGTAGTGGAGGACAGCCTCCGAAACAGAACTCTGGTTACAATAAGCCTCCCTATGTAAACAGACCCAATGGATCTTGTTTTGCTTGTGGAGCAACTGACCACGTGAAGGGGGATCCCCGTTGTAAGGTTAGACCTTTGGGGTCCACTCCGCTAATCTGGCCTTCTCCTCCTACGAGGAAGAAGAGATTACAGGAGCATCCTTCTCCTCAGACTCATTTCCCAGCGGGATAGAGGCTGAGGTAGTTTTAGTGTCCCTGGGTTCCTGGGAGCCTAAAGTCGCAGAGGCTTATGCTAGGATTCCGGATAATACCAAGCACTACTTTAAAGACAGTGTGCTGATCAATGGAGTAGATACTCCAGCTCTTAGGGATAGTGGGTGCAGTCGCACTGTAGTGGATTCTACCTTGGTAGACTCAGAGGAAGTTGCCAGAGCTACTCTGATGCCCACTAAGTTGGCTGACGGCCCACTCCGTATGTTTCCCGTAATACCTGTAAATCTTACTTTAAATGGTACAGCAGTCAGGATTCCAGTGAGCATTCAGAGAAACGTCCCGGGAAAGGTCTTGTTAGGTAATGATCTCAGAGCTTTAGGGCTCGTAGGAGACACTGCCGAAAGACCCTACACACGGTCTCAAGCACGGGCAGCATTGGCCAAGTCCAATACGCCGCCCCAGCCGAAGGGGAAACCCAAGGCGAAATGAGTCGACAAGTCACGACGAGGGAAAGAGAATATTCCCCCGAGCTCGCCTACCACTGCGGTGGAGGAAGTTGGTCAATCGCCCGGGCCTGACGAGGAGGTGGCGATGCCTGAAGTATTTGACCCCAACGATCATCCTGAACTAAAAGACTTGTTAGTTGAAGGAGGTCCTGATAGGGACGAATTCAGTAAAGGCCAACATGAGTGCCCATCTCTGGAAGGCCTAAGGAGACAGGCCTGCGCCCAGCTTGAGGGTGAACCTCCTGGGACGCATAGGATTTATTGGGAAGGTGGACTCCTGTATAGTGAGCCCACAGAGTCTACAGAAGGAGACCATAGGAGGTTGGTGGTTCCCCTTGCTGTTAGGCCCTTCCTCCTGCAGTTGGCGCATGAAGTTCCCCTTGCTGGTCACCTTGGTATGAAGAGGACCAAGCAAAGGTTATCCATGCACTTCTACTGGCCCAAGATGGGGGTGCAAGTAGAAAGTCACTGCAGGAGTTGTACCTCCTGCCAGTTGTCTGGTAAGGTTGGCGCGACAATCCAAGCTCCGTTGGTACCACTCCCAGTTGTGGGGGTACCATTTGAAAGGGTAGGGATCGACATCGTTGGTCCCCTTGACCCGCAAACATCCTCAGGCAATAGGTTTATCCTGGTGCTGGTCGACCATGCAACCAGGTATCCTGAGGCCATCCCATTGAAAACTGTAACTGCCAAGTCAGTTGCAAAAGCTTTACTCGGCATATTTACTAGGGTTGGCTTCCCTAAAGAAGTTGTGTCGGATCGTGGCAGCAACTTTATGTCGAAGTATATGCAGGCTATGTGGAAAGAATGTGGGGTCACCTACAAGTTCTCTTCTGCATACCACCCCCAGACCAATGGTCTGGTGGAACGTTTCAACAGAACGTTAAAGAGCATGATTGGGGCTCTGGAGGAGCCTCAGAGAAGAAAATGGGATCTTCTGTTACCATGCTTACTGTTTGCCTACCGAGAGGTACCACAGGAGGGTATTGGCTTCAGCCCCTTCGAACTTCTGTTCGGTCATCCCGTACGGGGACCCTTAGCCATCGTCAAAGAGGGATGGGAGATGCCCACTCCCCCTGTTACTACCAACGTAGTTGATTATGTGCTAGGGCTCAGAAAACGGATGGTACTTCTGATGGGCTTGGCTAGTGATAAATTGAAGGCAGGGCAAGCGCTGGTGAAACATTGGTACGACCAGAAAGCTTCCCTCATCAACTTTACACCTGGTCAGCAAGTCCTGATCATGAATCCCATAAGGCCTCGAGCTTTACAGGACAAATGGTCAGGCCCTTACACAGTGGTGGAGCCCCTGGGTGAGGTTAACTATTTAGTGGACCTTGGAAGGCCTGGACAGGCTCCAAAAGTGTTTCACGTGAATAGGCTGAAGGCTTTCGTCCCAAGAGTCGAAATCGCAGCACTGCTACTGGCGTCAGACGTTGAGGAAGAGGAGTCTGAACCTCTCCCCGACCTGTTCCAAAGCGGTCCTTCAGATAGCTCCTTTGAGGGTGTCCGAGTGGCCCCTCACCTGACTTCTGATCAGCAGGCTGAGGTGAAAAGTTTGCTTAGGCAGTTTTCCCCCCTGTTTTCACAGTCGCCTGGTTTGACACCTTGGTGCAAACATAACATTGACACAGGAGACAGTGTACCTACCAAAAGTAGGGGATACAGGATGTCAGACAAAGTACGGTCTTATATTAAGACCGAGGTCAACAAAATGTTAGACGTTGGGGTGATTGAACCCTCTTGTAGTCCTTGGTCCAGCCCTGTGGTTTTGGTTCCAAAGGCAGGCACTTCTGAATTGAGGTTCTGCGTGGATTACAGGGCTCTGAATGCTGTCACCAAGACAGATGCACACCCCTTGCCTCGAACAGATGAGCTGGTGGATACTTTGGGTGCCTCCAAGTACCTCAGCACGTTTGACCTCACTGCTGGCTATTGGCAAATAGCTTTAGCAGAACATGCCAAGGAGAAGACAGCATTTTCTACTCCAGACGGCCTTTACCAATTCCGGGTAATGCCGTTCGGGTTGAAGAATGCACCTGCCACTTTCCAGAGGCTTGTGAATCCTGTGTTGAATGGGTTGGACGAATTCTGTCTTGCATATCTGGACGATATAGCAGTTTTCAGTGCCACCTGGGAAGACCATGTGAAACACCTCGGGATTGTGCTCCAGGCTCTTCAGAAAGCCCACTTGACCATAAAGGCTAGTAAATGCCAGATTGGACAAGGCTCAGTGGTTTACCTTGGACATGAAGTAGGTGGAGGGAGGATACAGCCTCTACCCAGTAAAGTACAAGCAGTACAAGACTGGCCTACCCCCACTACGCAAACCCAAGTGAGAGCCTTCTTAGGACTCACGGGGTATTACCGCAATTTTGTGGCAGACTATGGCACCATAGCTGCTCCTCTGACTGCCCTCACAACTCCGAAGAAACCCAAGAAGGTAACTTGGACCGACGAGTGTGAGAAGGCCTTCAATGGCTTAAAAGACTCCTTGTGCCAGGCCCCTGTCCTCAGGGCCCCTGATTATCAAAGACCTTTTATCGTGCAGACGGACGCCTCTGACACTGGATAGGAGCTGTACTATCACAAGTAGATGAGAAGGGTAAGGAACACCCTATCGGTTTTATTAGTCGCCAGCTTAAGGACAGAGAGCTCAGGTGGTCCACGGTAGAGAAAGAATGTTTCTCTGTTGTGTGGGCCCTAAGGAAGCTGAGGCTCTACCTCTATGGGACCCACTTCACTGTGCAAACTGACCATAAGCCGTTAAAGTGGCTAATGAACATGAAGGGGGAGAATCCAAAGTTGCTTATGTGGTCCATAAGTCTACAAGGCTTCGACTTCACTATTGAGCATACGCCAGGTGTCCAACATAGCAATGCTGATGGGTTGTCCAGAATGTTTAACCGACCTGAACAAGAGACTCATCCAGGGGTGGATTAGTTCCCCCTGTCCATAGTCTGGGAGGGGCGAGTGTTAGGAAAGATTTCGTAATTGTAGGTAATTTTCCTTCCATGTGGCAACCCCTAAACTTTTTGCTGTTGTTTTTCACCTTGTTCTTGACTTTGCCAGAGAAGTGCAGCCTTCTGCTACACTCCTCTGGGCTTTCGCTCCTTTTCTTATGGGGAAACTGACATGCCCTTAAGACAGTCAGTACCAGGGAACGCTGTTTCCCGTAGTTTCTTTTATCATGTTGCGGCTTTAGTGCAACATGACACAAGAGGGCACTGTAAGCTAAGTTACAGCTCTCTTGGGTCTCTAGCCTTCTACAGGCCCTAGATACTCGTTTAGGATTGTATTTGATCGGTGCAAGTCATTCAGGGACTGGAATGGTGGCAGCGATCGTTTTGTGTATTTTGAGCTCCTTTTGGCGTTCTAAGCGCGTTTTTCGCGCTGAACCCAAAATGGTGGCCTGGCTCCCAAAATGGCCAGACCACGAGGCTCCTTTGTCCTGTCCACTGACCGTTTTGCTCCCTTCACCTTCCCCAGGTCGAGCCGACCCGGGGCCTTCCTTATTTGGGCATGTACTTTCCCGCGAAACACGGATGCTTTCGCGGGCTTCTACATGTCTTTTGTGTGCCTCCAGGGTGTGGGCTGGGATGTCTGGTCCCAATACACATCCTGGGTGCCAGAGAGTCTAGGGTGGTGTGAATGCCTGGGACCACCGTGGTCCGTGATTGGTCCACGAATGGTGTATGTGTTGATGAGCGGATCTCCCATTGGCTCCCCTCCGTTTTGGCGCGAAGGGAACCGTGGATAACAGGGGGCTGGAAACACCACTACCATGTCGATCTCCTGAGTTCTCACGAACGAAGGAATACAGGAGCCAAGTATCCTGCAACCAAGAGGCTGGACCGAGGAATCGCTGGTGACCCGCTGAAGGACTCCTCCTTTGCACTGCTGTCGTCCTGTGAAACCCTTTCCTCCTTTGATCGAACCAGAAGGCCTGTACTGGTGCTTCGACCTTTGGAATAGCAGGAACAGCTATTCTCGGCGACTTCATCATCTCCTGCCAGTAAGCCTTCGGAAGCGTCTCTGGGCCATCCAGTTGACTGACCAGCTTACACGGGAGTCTTGCTCTGTAACCGCCGCCAGGTTGTGTTGTATTTTGAGTCCTGGTCACTCTCACACGCTTCGTACACTTGGCGTTCCCAAGTCTGAAGTGAGTAGTGTACATTTGGCTCGGATACACACGGCCGCTCCGTTGCCCTGCGGTGGTGACAAAACTGTGCAGGTTTCTTCGATTGGGACGTCTTTTTTCTCTACACGACGACGAGGCATTCCCGGCTCTTCTGAACCTGCCAGCTGCTGAAACTAACGTGGAGAAGCCTGGGTCTGCTTGCATCAGGGACCGGTGAGTAGTATAGCTAGGATCTGGTCGCCCTCCTGCAGTAGCCCATTGCTTTTCCCCGCTGTGTAAAAACAGCACCCTTTTGTCCGTACTCGCGCTCTGCTTCTGCTCACTGTGGAGGCTGCGCTTGAGTCGCGGAACCTGTTCTTCTTCTGTTGTGCACTAACCCGAACTGCCTGACTTCCTCCGAAGAGCTTCTCCTTTTGCCCGTTGGCACCAGCGTGTGCAGGTACTTTGAGCACAAGGCTCCACTCTTCGCAGGGCTCGGACTTCCATCTAGTTAGGGGCCTCTGAAGGCGAACTGAGTCTAAAGCATTATCGCACTGCCTGTTTTCCTTCCCTTTCAGGTGGACTACACATTTCGTGCATATAACGCTTGCGACTGTTGTATTTGTATATATATTGTGTTGATATGGTATGTGTTGGCTTAATATTGTGATATTGTGATTTTCTCGCTACGGTCATTATTTTAAAGGCCTTAAAATAAATGTGTATATATTTTTGATATAACAACTGTTTGGAGTAGTTTGTAAGCGCTCTTGCTTTGTGTGCTCATTGCGGGCTTTCAGTCACCCTCACCCCTCTTGAGACCTAGTCTTGACCGCCGCGATCGCTACCTTGATTGGTCTGGCTCGTCCAGAGGTTACCCTGTTCCAAGTAATTAGGTTGGCCTTCTGAACTTCTGCGCCACCAGGACAGAGTTCAGAAATCCGTCTTAACAGGTGTCCCTTTAGGACACAATTACTGTTTTTAAATATATATGCTTGATATATCACTTAAACTCCTGTAGAGTTGACTTTTATGCACACACTGTTTATTAATAAATAGAATAAATATTTCTCAGTATACACACTTGGAGGCTTGAATAATCTTTTATTGATGGTGTATGCTCGTGTGTGTTTGGGAGAGAGAGCAATACTTTTTTCCTGCTCCTGTCCTTCGAGTGAAGCCATACTGTTCTGTCACGTTTACCAGTGACAGTTCTGATGTAACTTTGTGGAAACCCTGCACACACACTTCAGGTTGGTTTCTGAGGGCACCTCACGACAGGAGCAGCTCAGGCACAAGACACTTGTCTTGAAAGCAAGACAATGCTGAGCAGCATGGGTTCAATACCCCTTCCTGTGCTTAGTGGCTGGACTGCGGCATGAAGTGTGATATAAACACCCAATTAAATTGTTTTTAAATTCACAAACACCTACTAACAATATGTATGAGAATAATGTACGTACAATGGCTTTCAGTCGCTATTATTTGCATATTTTTTTGGTCATTTTAAAAACACAGGAGGTGTTCACTTATTGCCCATGCCGACAAACCCAGTCCTGAAAGCCTCTAAAATCTAGCCGCACCAAAGTCAGAGTCAGCACCCTGCGACACACACCAAGCGTTCTATCAGATCCCTTGAAAATCAGCAGCACAAGGACTGCTACCCAGAGGATCTCTCATCCCTTAAATCCCTGTGTATCGCAGACACGTGATCACAGAGGCCAAGTCGGCTTCCTACACTTCCACTAGTGAGGCAGCCTCTAACAGGAACAACGCCTTGTTCCAAGTAGTCGAGCAATGCTCCAATGCCACTCCTGTGCCTGAGAAATGCGACGGAATAAACACCTTTTTCATTAGCAAAATTCATCAAATCAGATGTCACATTGATGCCTCAAACCCAGACAGAGCTAGCCACTCCCCTGCCCCCAGCACTGCCATCCTGGATCGACTTCACCCTCCTCTCTCCTAAGAATCTCTCAGACACACTTGTTTCACTCAAATCCACTACTTACATGGATGACTTTCTCCCAGCCTCTCTCATTAAACAGCCCACTCACCTAACGCACTCCTCTGTATTGTGAATGCCTCCTTCAGTAAAGGTGCATTACCAGACATGTTTAAGATGGGTCGTGCCTTGTGTATAGGCACTTTATAAATGCCATATCATATCATATCATATCATGTGACCACTTCTCAAAAGATCCTTGCTTAACCCAGAGGACATAGCCAACTACAGAACCATCACAAGTCTTCTTTTCATCAGGAAGCTTATCGGGAAAGTAGTTGCAACCCAACTTCTTGCCAATATCATCCAGCTTGACCTCTTCCTTGATGACCAGTCTGGCTTCTTCCCCAAATGCATCATTGAGACTGCGACCATCCAAGTGGTGGACAATGCACTCAGAATCACCGACACTGGGGACTCGTGTCTCCTAGTTTTTGTAAACCTCTCAGCTGCCTTTGACACAGTTGATCTCCAAATACTCCTCTCCCGCCTCGCCAACAGGATGGGCTTCTCTGGAACCGTTCTAAAATGGTTTGTATTTTACTTATCCAGTAGGCACCAGGTCCTACAGATGGGCTCATTAAGATCCAGCTGACTCCCAGTCACGTCTGGGGTCCCCCAATGTTCCATTCTCACCCCAATGCTCTTCAATCTATACATAGAACCCTTGAGAACTCTCCTAAATGACCCCAGCATAGGCATCCGTCAGTACGCTGATGACGCTCTGCTGTACCTTGAGGTCTGTGGCCCCAGGATATTGCTTGCCTCCACGAATGCCTAGCTTCTATCCAAACATGGATGTCAAATGCTTACTGAACCTGACCAAGACCGAATTTGCCCTCATTGGTCCCCCCACCAAACAACATCTCGTGCAACAATGGATGGATGACGTGTGCCTGAAAGGATTCAATCCTCAGCTGTCAAACTTAGCCAAATCCCTGAGCTTCATTGTTGACAATAGCCTATCCTTCTGTTAGGACAGGTTTTCTGAAGTCTGAGGTGTTGGTTTTTGTGTTAAGTCTAGGTACACTCCCTTGGTTAAACCAAACCTATTGTATGGTTTCTTTGAACTCACAGTATCTCCTGAGTCAATGTAATCCAGCCAAAAATATATCCCAGTGTATGCCAACAGTGTTAGGACAGTTTTTCTGAAGTCCAACTAAGGGCTTAGTAAACCTATACAACTGAGATAGTACAAAACTCCACTCTTAGTATAAGGCTGTACTACCTGAGTTCAGGGTAGCGTAGACAGAGCAGCCAGGCTTATCATAGGAGGGAGAGAGGGCTGTAGAATCAGTACGAATGAAATTGTAATACAAATGGTTCAAAGAAACACTGAAACACTATGTATTGTAAAAATACATGGTTTATTTAAATACAAGTAGGCTCAGATAAATCTTGGGGAAATAAGTACTATCACATTATATATAACCACAATTATAAAACCACAACACTATGATTGAAGGTACACAGACCAAAGAATATAACCATATTTGGAACACCTAACAGGAGTTCTAGGGAAGTCAAAATCAATAGTTACTTTTAGATTACTTTCAGTAATACCAGGGTAGTAAACCCTATCAGTTGTACCCTGATGCTCAGCAGGAAATCACTTAGTAACGCAACTGGAAAATGTACTTTTTGAGAATAGTGGAACACTTAATCTAGGTACATTAAAAACCCATAACTGAGTCAGGATAACACAGTTATTCTGGGGGAGGTGAATGTTTGGGTGTAATATTCAATTACAGTTGCTTTTTAGTTCACAGACTAAGGGAATCAATAACTCCAACTTATTTTAGGCTAACAGTTATACTCAAGCTAAGTAAACCCTTTTGATGTAATAATCAATTACAGTTGATTTCAGTTCACAGACTAAGGGAAGCAATATCTCTACTTATTTTAGGATAACATAGTTATACTCAAGGTAAGTAAAACCTATATACTTTTTTACATGAGCTATAAGCAACCTCAAGGCAGGTATAAACCTAAGACTGGTTTTGTGTCTGTCTACAACAGACCAGGGAAAGCAAAACCCAGTACTACACTTTATGAATGACTCAAAGTTATTGTAGTTAGGTGAAACCTAATGCAGACTTATTCTGGAGAGGCTAATATCAAGTCAAGGGAAGCAAGACCGAGTTGGGAAACTTAAACAGTCATTTTCTGAAAGAAATAGTTAAGAGAAGCCAACAGCATTACTTTTGGCGAAGAGGCACAACCAAATCACAGGTGAGTAAAATAACCTTATATCTACTTTTCAAAATGGCAGAATATTTCTAAGGCAAGTACACAACCTTATATATACTTTTCCGAATGGCAGAACATTTGTAAGATAAGTAATAACTTTTGTAACTGTTCACTTTCAGAGTTGCAATTACCAACCAACTTGTCTAAAAGTAAGTAACCGTTAAACACGTATTCTCTTTTCTAGGCAAAAGGCCCTGTCCTTTAAACATTGTTCCATTATTCTTGGAGCATGAGTGTTCTCAGTGGCAGAAGGGGGGTCACTAGGGTCTAGTGTCCAAAAGGCAGTGTCAGGATAGGTTCTTAAGTAGCAAAAGTCAGAGTTCCTAAGGTGAGTATTTTACTTTAGAGTTAGTTGAGGGTCCAGGGGCTTCACAGAAGACACCCTAGGAGGATTCCAGCAGTGAGCCTGGGTGAACTGGACAAGAGGCCTCCCAATCACAGAAAACACCCCAAAACTACACAGGAATCACAAGAGACTTAAGGTAAGTAAATACCCAAGCCAGCACAGTACCTCAG
Organism: Ambystoma mexicanum; assembly: GCF_040938575.1. Lineage (NCBI taxonomy): Eukaryota > Metazoa > Chordata > Amphibia > Caudata > Ambystomatidae > Ambystoma > Ambystoma mexicanum. The sequence goes on from NC_090933.1 coordinate 884,387,489, forward strand.
CACAGAAGACGATTTTGCAGCAGGAGGACTTCAGAATCTGCAGCCAAAAACCTGGTCGGTTGATTCCTTGTTGTGGTGACTGAAAACAGGACCTTGGAAGGGACTTTGCATCAGGGATAAACGGAGAAGGCTCTAGGAAAGGTTTTCCTCATGGCTGTATGTGGCTCTGTGGATTTGGTGCCTTTTCAGGAGCACAGAAGAAGACAGAATATCTCAGGTCGGATTCTCGTTGTTACAAAGGTCCAGCACCCTGGCAAGGGGACTTTTTGGACTAGAATTGTGCCTCTGGAGATCCAGAAGGATGGCCATTACGTTTCAGTGAGATTCGGGATTCGGAAGACCATGCACCACACAATGGCTCGAGGTCCCAGGGTATTGCAGCCCACAAGGTCACAGCACGGGTTGGAATGACTCAAAATGCAGGCCTTCTTGAGTCTACTGGGTCTCACTAGGCTCTGGGTCGGGGTCATCATTTTCGGAGTCCCCAGGTCGATTGGAAGGAAGGGCTACAGCAGGCTACGTTTACACAGCAGGCTCGCCGGTCGCTGGAAATCATCTCAGCCGCTTTTCCTTCATCATCCTCTTCGGTTTTGGTTACAGTGGTCGACTACCTCTTCAGCTTTCAGGTTCTGACTTTTATGCAAAAACCCAGCCAATCAAACAGCCTTGCAACATTCAAACTTAGGGGGTTGGAATCCTTTCAGGACAGCCAGCCTTGCAGTTTGAACTGGAATCTCAGACTCAGGTTGGAAGACAATGTGCTGCAGAGTTTTGGACTACTCCCTTGCTTCCTGCCGTCACAGACACTCTGGAGCCTGGGCATGGAGTCCACAGAACTCCCGCCGAAGATAAAAATCATACAAACGGATTTCCCACCCTGGATCTCAGGGGAAGGAACAAGAAAGGACAAGGAACACTAAAATGGTGAAAAAACAAGACAGGGTCTATTTTGGTAAAATTAGCACCCATGGGTGCCTTTAGCTCGTGGTAAAGGTGCACCGGATTAATAAAAAGGTTCACTGCCACCAGCCATTAAAGGTAAGTTTGTCCTTGTAACATAAATGTTACATTTAAAATAAGAAAGGGGTATACTCAGTATCTCCCTAGCACTCCACATAAGGTGGGGTGGGGGGTTGGGGGTGCTGATCTCACCTAATAAAATGTAAAAGAGATCCAAAGATCCTTTCTACCCTTGGAAACTGTAGTTCTCACAAGGTTAGCCAGAGAAAGTTAAAAGGGGAGCCCATGGTGCAACCCAGCAACAATAGGGACTTATTGCCATAAAGTTGCCAAAGAGGATAACTTTTCAAAGACACTATGGAGAGTCTTAAAAATGACACCCATAAAAAGAGTAAAAGATTCTGAGAGTGTGGGAAAAGGGTCCCTCTCACAGAGATATAAGGAAAAATAATCGACCAGTAAAATCAAAAAGCCTGGGGTTGACACAGGGCAGGAAGATTTATCATTACTATGAAAATCTTACCTAACAAAGAGCATGAGAATGAAAGTCCACCAGGCCTCGGGAGCGTCCTTGATCATGGAGTTGGTAATGCCATCTGGCCCCGGGGCTATAGACGGAGTTTGCTTTTTTGATTAATAGTTCCACGTCCAGCTGATCTAAAGGAAAAGGCCACCCTGGCATTATTATAGTAGCTATTGACTGCTCCCGCCCCCTCAATGGAGCAAATAATTGTATCATGAAACCCAATCCAAGCCTCCTCTGAAACCACATTTATCAAAGAGGCTGAATGCAATACACCTCCCTCGTTGAGCAGTTGCTATATGGATCTCATATCTTTTTTCGACAGGGCTGGTAACATGGCTTCAGCATCCTTCTGTAGGACATCGGCTTTGTGTAGAGCTAACCAGTTTTTGTATTTTTGCTTTCTCTTTTTCATCGATATTAGATATTGTTTATCATTCAGGCGACTCATTAACCATAGGTCTTTATGCAGCAACTTCTTTTCCGTCTTGATTCTCTCATCAAACTTGTGGTTGTGGGCAGGGGCAGATTTCAAGCCCTTTTTAGGCCTTGAGTTGAACTCTAAAAGCAGATGCACAAAATTGAAATCCCCCCATCTTTCCAGTTGTCTAGCATAATTATTTGGCAGGGATCTTATGTCTTGAAGCATCAAGCTTAGGCAGTTTGCCCCCTGCGTGGGTGAGACGTTTGTATGCCAAGTGTTTATATTGAACCTTTGATTACCTTCCCAAGTGAGTTTTAAAAGGGTATGATCACTTGTATCTTTTGGCAATATTTCCAATGAGATATTTAATTAACAAGCTAGACACAAACACATAGTCCAAAATGCTGGAGTAAGTGCCATTGGACCAAGTCATCCCTGCAGGGCAATCACCCTTAGATTGGCCATTGAGCATATGAAGGTCCCTGGCATTCATCAGCTCCAGCCATTCTGCTGCTCTAGTCTCTCTGGCATTTAGAAGACCCTGTCCGGGATCACTACGGTTCTCATTGTTCGCAATTCATGGGCAGTTCAAATCGTCCCCCAAAAAAATAAAGTGTAGTTTGTACTGCAAGTAAAATGTATCAATAGAGTCAGTAACTGCGTTCATAAATGGCTCAGTTGTTATAGGCGCCGGGTTCCTATAGGCATTCAGAATCAGTCCCCACCTGTCTTGGCAGCCCGGTCCTTCCTTCATGTTTGAACCTATAATTTGTAAAAATGGGCTCAGGCACCAAGATTCCACCACACTAAGCCCGCTCCCATTTTTTCACCAGCGTAAGCAACCCCGCTGAGGGGCGACGTCTAGTGCCCCCGTAGGCCGTGTTAAGAAAGGAGCTGAAGCCATCTAAAGTTGGATTCACTTGTAGCCAGATTTCCTGTAAACAAATTATATCAAAGTCACCTGAAAGTACATCCGCATCCCTAGATAAATGAGAATAACCCTTTGTGTTCCAAAAGGCCATCCACCAAAAAGAGTCTTGTGGTTAATTAGAAGTCGATTGACAAATTGGTGGATGCCCCTGGTTCTAGGCTGAAAAAAACACCCTTTGAGTTAACTTGATTGGGCTGTTGAACATTCGTTTACCCATGTCTGCACAGTTAAATGTAACCTCCAGGGGACCTTTGGGCTTCCTCAGACACCCAAGGACCACTTAATCTATCTCCTCGTTTTGCCTTTCGCTTCTCTCCTCGCAAAAGATCTCATAATCATCCTTTTGCTCATGACTGCCCTCTAACCCTATTAAAGTCTGATGCGTCCGGGAGGCCTTTTTCAACTTGGCGACATTGGGCTTTGAAGGAGGACTTTTTACTAACTGTTCCTTCAACTCAAATCCCATCGAGGAAGCAGATTGGCCATTTCCAGGAGAGATGATCTGACACTGTTTTTTTCAGGTGTGAAATGACTTTATCCATTCTGTATTCCTTAGGGAACTCCACAATCATAATATCCTCAGAGTGGAGAAATCGCAACAAGGGAATGTGATGGAACATTCTCACCAAATTTGAACGGTTCAAAATCAGGCCATCATCGACTGGCACCAGTCGCTCCAAACTCAAAATGTGATCCCCCTTATAATGGATGTTTGTTTTGTCACAAATTGTAACATTTACAGGAGCCACCTTGGTTCTTTGTGCAGAATCACGTTCATAAGGGAAGAAAAGTGTGCCAACTTTGCTTGGATCAGACATATCGGGACTCTGCATCATGACTCTGCTCAGCTCTCCTTTTCACCAACACTTCTCGCTGTTTGTCTTACAGGGTCAAGAACGGACAAAGGTCTTTCACCACTCACGGGCAGTTAATCTTATCTATCGATGGAAGTTTAGGTATTATGACTGAACACACTCTGGCCTTTTCAGATTCCAACTCGACGGACTCTACCATAGATTTCAATAGATTAACAACTGGGATGGTCAGGGTCTGAAACCCCTGCTCCTCCTCGCCAAACTCTCCATCATCAATCGTGTAGGTGGAAAAGTTTAAATAAAACACATCTTCCGGGCCGGATATGACTTCCGGCCACCCCGGATCAGCACACTGTCCATTCAGTGGACTTTGCTCCAGTTTTTCCAGCTCTCGACCAGGTAGTGGATGTTCTTTTTGTGAAGGCACCCAAGACGGAATATCTCGAGGAGTTGAGAGATTTCTTTAAAAAGCTTGGGCACTATTAGATTTCCTTTTCTGAGGAGCAGGCAGATGTGTTGGCTTTCTAGCTTGAGGCACCTATTTGACGATTGGTTTGTTGAGTTTTCTATTTTTTCTTTTCTGAAATTTGGAGAAAGGCTGTGCAGCAGAACTTGGCAAGCTGCCCACCGTTGCTTGGGCAGTAGAAAGATTGGAATGCAAGTCCAAAGTGGCAGCTGCAAGAACCTCTGGTTCCGAGACAGCAGGACTTTCTGTCTCAGCTTCAAAGGAATTACCCCGGCATTAGGCTGTAGACTGTCCAAAACTTCAGACTTTTCCACTTCCTGTGTCATAATCGTTTGGTAATTTTCTTTAGCTTTGACACTGGTCTGGACCTGGGAACCAAGGAGAACGGTAACCCAGCTTTCCTGTTTTGAACCAAAGACTTAAACTGCAGCAGCTCCAACAATTAGCCCAATAGGCACTTTTTTATCAGCCCTTTCCAGATTTAGGACATCCTGAAGCTTCCTTTGTATCTGTTTCATAGAGCTTCAAAAAAGGGGACAGCGAGATCATTAGTGCCACCATCACACTGCATTGAGATGTAAAGGCTGTAGAGTTCAAGACCTGGCCCGGTTTGCTGGTATGTTTGGGAGGAAAGACCGAGTCATCTAGTGAAGATGCCGCAGATGAAGATTGGTACCTGTTATGGACTTCGAAACTCAGTAGAAAAGGAAATTAGACCCTGCTGTTCATTCGGCGGTGAAACCAGTTCTTTGTTGGGCATTCTCTGGCCAGCCTCAGGCAGCAGATTTTATTCCCTCGTTGGGGAGGGGGGGAGTCACTTGAAACAGGATTGTGTTATACTGAGCCCCAATCATACTTTTTCAGCCATATAAAGGGCTTGAAGTTGAACTCACTTTTGTTTTTAATGTAACAAATATCACTTGAGGCACTTGCCACCAAAGGACAGATCGAAGTATCCGTGTTACCTTAGAAGCAAGTCGTGGCATCGACTAGGGTCCCCGGCTTGGGGATAGATGGAGAAGAAGCCTGAATAAGCTCTGCTTCTGTAGAAGCCACCCTAGACAGAGCAGCGTCTGACTTCCGGCAACAAGAGACGGCCACAGATTCACCCTCCTGTGTTTTAGTATTGAGGGCATCTCCCACCATGAAACCGGCCTGTAAATTAGCAAGGGTCAGCTTTACCCCATCGGATCCTTCCGTCTCTGCCCGAAGATATCAGGCAGCATCACACTTTCCAGAATCTCGGCATCTGTCAAAATCAAGGCTATTACAGCTGGAGGGTAAAGAGGATTCTGTAAAAGGTAGGCCAGATAGGACAGTCACTTCAAATTCGCCCAGTAGAAGTCAGGAATAAAGCGGCATCTGCAAGGGATCTAACATCACTCGGTTTCAGAGGTTTTTTCCCCTTCAAGGCCTGAACACTCCACGCCCCCCCTTGAATCGTAAAGCCATGTTTTAGCATCCTTCAATACGGGTTGCACACCCCGCTTTTCGCTCACCTCTGGTAAAGGGCATGGAGGCAATAAGGACTGTTTTTGCATTTTTTTGAGGTTTTGTGGGCAGGCTGCTCACCTGGGACCTGAGTTGCTGTCGAGTCTGTGGCATTGGGAAAACTCGCACAAAGTATGTAACGGTTTCCATCACAGACCTTGTGCCACAGCAAGCTACAGGGTCTCTCTCTAGCCTCCTGGGTCTCGCAGGCAACAAAGCCAACAATCTGATGCATTCTGCACCACTCCACGTCTGCAGTGATGTTTTATCTGCTAACACTTCCTCGCTGTGATAGAGAGGGAAAGCAGACTTCTCTCCAACTCAGCAACAATAGTAGCAACACAGCCAACATTCCGATGTACTCCGCCAAAAGTTATCTTTTACATTTATATCCTAAAAGAAATAGTAAAGTGAAGCTAACAGCATTTCATTTGGGAAGAGGCACAACCAATTCACAGGTAAGTAAAATAACCTTATATATACTTTTCAGAATGGCAAAACACATTCAAGGTAAGTAAGAACTTTTGTAACTGCTCACTCTCAGAGTGACAGTTACCAACCAACTATTTCACAAGTAAGTACACTTTTAAACACTTGTTATCTTTTCTGGGCAAAAGGCACAATCTTTAGAAGTCGATACCTATTGTTGAAGCATGAGTGTTCTCAGTGGCAGAAGAGGGTCACTAGGTCTCTAGTGTCCAATAGACAGGTCAGGATAGACAGAGAAGTAGCAAAAGTAAGAGTTCCTAAGGAGGACTGTTCAAACAAGTAAGTATTTCACTTTAGAGTAGTTGAAATGTTCCAGTGACTTCTGTGAAGACACCCTAGGAGGATTCCAGCAGTGGGCCTGGGTGAACTGGATGAGAGGATTCCCAATCATAAGAAACACCCCAAACCTATACAGAAATCACACAACCTTAAGGTTAGTAAATACCCCAGACAACACAGTACCTCAGCACAGAAGAAGAGTTTGCAGGGGGGGGGACATCAGGATCTGCAGCCAAAAACCCAGTCGATGAATTCCCTGTCATGAAAACAGGAAACTCGAAGGGATTTTGCAGCAGGGATCAATGAGTAAGGATCCAGGCAAGAGTGTCTTCATGGCTGGATTCAGCTCTGTGGTTTTGGCGCCCTTTTCAGGAGCCAGGAGAAAACTTAATGTGGCCGGTCGAATTCTCATCTCTAATCTGGTGCAACACTCTTGTGAGGGGACTTCGTGTCTCTGGAAAGCCACCAAAGTTTCAGCTCAATTCGGAATTCAGAAGACCATGCACCGCACAATGGCTTGAGGTCCCAGGGTACTGGGGTATTGCATGCCCGCAAGGTCGCAGCACGATGTGGGATGGCTCAAAATGCAGGTCTTCTTGAGTCTAGTGGATCCCACCATGCTGTGGGTCGGGACCCCCAGGTCAATTGGAAGGAAGGGTAACAGCAGGCTCTGGTTACACAGCAGGCTCTCTGGTCCCTGGAAATCAGTACAGCTGTATTTTCTTCATCTCCCTCTTCAGTTTCAGCTCCAGTGGTCGACTTGTCAGCAGCTTCCAGGTTCAGAGTATTTAATAGGAACAGCACAACTTCGGAAATCTCTCCCTGCATTTTACAGAAAGGGGCGGTATGGCCCTCCAATCAGGACAGCCGGGCCCCCATTGAGCCTGGGCTCCTTTCAGGCAAGGTGAAAGACAAAGGGCTGCAGAGTTTTGGACTCCTCCCTCGCTTCCTGCCTTCTCAGACACTCTGGAGCATTGGTGGGAATACAAAGAATTCCCGCTGAAGACCAAATTCCTACTGACAATGTTCCTGCCGCGAATGGCAGGGGAAGACCTCAGAAACTACAAGCAAGCAAGAAATGGTGTAAAAAGAAGAACCCCACCATTTTAGAAAAATGGTGGCCCGGCTGTGCATTACCAAGGCTGAATTACCAGCCTGCGAGTAAAAATGACTAAAAGTCATAAAGGTAAAACCACTGCCACCAGCCATTCAAGCAAACTTTCAATAATAACAAAAATGTTACAGGTAAGTAAGAAAGGGGATACATTGTATCCCCAGCATTCCACATAAGGTGGGGTGTGCTGGCTCACTATATAAAATGTAAAGGGGGATGAAAATCCCTCTTTACTACTTGGGACCTGTAGTTCACCCAAGTACTTGAAAGAGAAATGAACAGGGGAGCCCATAGGGGCTACCCAGACTAAGCCCAAAAGTTGTAGAAAACTATAACTTCAACCCTACACTATGGAGAGACATAAAAGGGTCAATGATAAAAAGAGTAAAAGACAAGGGAGAGGGGAAAAAGATTCCCCTTCACCTAGGAACAAGGTAAAATAGTTACCTAGTCCAAGCAAAGGGCTCTGGGGTTGACACAGGTCAGGAAGATTTATCATAAATATGAAAATCTTACCTAACACCTTCCAAAAGCACAAAGGCACAAACCACATGGCTACAGATCCACAAACTCTGCAAAATCAAACCCTTAATTCCCACGAACGAATTCCATATGGTGGTCCAAGCACTCGTTGCCTAATACATTAATGAGGGAAATTCTCTCCTTACTGGCCTTCCAGCCTCACATCTGCCCCTCCCTCCCAAAAGCAGCCCACTACGCTGCAGCCCAACTCATTACAGGTGCCCGCAAATTCGACTGTATCCCTCGAACACTGCACATGCTTCACTTGCTCCCGCTCCCCGCCAGGATCATATTGAAAACTGCTTGCATCACCTACAAAGCTGTCTCAATTGGAACACCAAAATACTTGACACCTCTGTAGTCAGAGCTGGCCCGCAAAGAGAAGACTTGCAAGCAGTCCTCCTGCGACGCCCCAACCATCTGGAACTCAATCCCAGTAGAGGCTCGAAATGCCCCTACCATCCTCCAGTTTCACAAAACACTAACAAAAAGTCTCTTTCAAAAATACCTGCCGGACACACATAAATCCCTCTCTCCCTCTATTAACGGTACTGCACTACTGTATGAAATGCCAAGCCCAATTCCGGCACCCTCCTGTTGTACAGCCCAGAGACTGCTATAAGCAATACAATATGTTAACAAGGTACTGCTGAATGAATAACCTGGTGGTGTGATGGCACAGTTACAGATGGTCTTCATTTCACTGGGGTTCTCCGAGGAGAACAGTAAACCTTTTCTAGGTGGTCATTTTTTTTATGTTCTACGTAGATGCATTCATTTATAAGAAATGTATTGGTATGCATGTTGAGAGTAAATATATGTTAAATTATAAGATGTCCAGGAATGTGCCAAAAATGGGGGGAAACACCCCAAACTGTTGAATGTAATTTTAATTCAAAAGGGTGTTGTCTAAGGCAACAGATGCTGCAAAGTGCATACAGCACAAATTCCTAAAGCTGATGAGAGCACGTGCACTGTAATTGTGAGCGAGCAACTATTAATGAAAAAAAGACTTGGTTGGGAATCAGGTTCTATTTGTCGTCCTTAGGTTGCATGCGTGACGTCCGCCTGAATGGTCAGTCTCTGCCCTTCAGCGGTGAAAGTCCGGGCTTCAGCACAGTCCTGAGCCAGCAGGGCACTACAAGCGGTTGCCTCTCAGATGCCTGCAGTGACCAGCCTTGCCAGAGTCCCTTTCGCTGCGCAGACCTATGGAGAAAATATGAGTGCAGGTACAACCATTTTGATGCAGTAACAGGGTTTTCTGACACTGTCCCTGTTGCGTTTCTAGGTTGATGTCGGCTTGAATGTTCCATGGTTACTATCAGGGATGAAAGCAAAAACCACAGTTATCTACTTTCCTGCCTAATTCACCTTCTAAACACCATTCACATGGAACTAGATCCCTAATGGAATTCGCATATTGTTTTAGCCACCTTAAAAGAGACTCCATCTGAACTCATTGCTTTTCGACACTAGACCTTTTTAATATTGATGATGGCTTAGCTCAGTTCCTAGACCCTCTGCCAGATTAGCCATTGTATGGTAGACCGTTGCTGCGTATGAACCATGTATGGACCTTCACAGATATAAGGCAGTAATGGGTGGCCACCCTTCATTCCATGTCAATTACAAGATCATTCTGCAAGTCTTAAGCCCCTCCCCCTCAGACCGAAAGCACTCTATATGATGTGCATGTGATGTAGAAACTGACATTAGACACATATTGTGGCCCAGTAGTTTAGCCTTACTATCAGACTTGTCCCTTATAGTAATAATGCACACAGCAATCAGATGTCTCTTTCTTGAATTTCTTTCTGTCACCACTTTCTTATAGAAGTGGTACACCCGGCCAACGGGCTTGGCCATGTTGCCAAAAGCAAAATAGCATCTGTGTCTTTGAGGTTAGGTCCTGTCAAAGAGAAGACATGGCATCCACAAGCATTCTGGGAGCATTATGAGCTGGTCTCTAGTTCCACTAGGAAAGCACAATGTAATCAAGCCACCCTTCAAATTCTGTTCAAGTGTTGCCGGGAAGCCTTCTACCATCCTCATCCATTCTCAGACGTTGGCACTATGAGATAGCCAGATGGTGGAGCGACAAAAATAGTTACTTCCATAATATTTTCTGTATTTCCAGGTCCTGGACTTCATTGTGTTGCCGATGCTCATCCCCTGCCCCGCCCCACCTTCATCAGCGCATCTTCAATAGTTCATGTCTACTACCAGCTGACTTTTTAATGAGCACTGAGAGTCTGGATACATAAAACATAAAGAGGGTAATTTTCCAATGAGTGGAGTGCAAAGTGAAACGGTAAAAGCGAGGCGCAATGTTTTTACGCTTTCAGTTTGCACTCCAGCTCATTCCTTGTGCCTTTACAAGGTGTAGAAGGGGAGTTTGCAGCCTATACAGGTGGATTGCAAGCTTATAGGAGCGATGCACCCCTACTTGAGTGATTAGTTGAATCCTGCAGCCTAGTACATGGTTTGCTTGGGAAAAAGTCCAGAAAATCCCAAAGGAGAAGTAAAAGCGAGTCAGTGGGCAAACCTTGTTGTTGATGGCACTGGATTAAGTTGTGTTTACGTTAATGGTTGTCCTAGCACATTTAGTGCTAGTTACATGTGAGAAGAGCCAACACGTGTTTCGACTGAAGTCTGCGCAGACATCCACGGAACTCCGATACTTCAGTGGCTACTCAGCCTCTCCTAGGCAGGACCACTTTTTGTGATTATCCCGTGGCCTACAACCTCCTTATTCAAGGATTCACACCAATTGCCTCTCCGCCTTGGTAAAGACTTCGGTCGAAATACGTGTTGGCTCTTCTCACATGTAACTAGCACTACACGTGCTAGGACAACCATGTTTTGAATCAAAAATAAAACATGAACGTGTAAACCAAGACAAGGTGTACTGGCCTCCTTACCTAATGCACCGTATCAGGGTGGCAACTTAATCCAGCGCCATCAACAACAATGTTTGCCAACCCACTCGAGTTTGCAGCCTAGCCTGCTCTTTGCATAGAGCCTGATGTGAAAGTATTTGTACTTGAGTCCTGAGAATGCTCCAAACCTGCCCCAAGGTGATGTGCCTGCTTTCCTCTGCACTAGTGTTTCATTACGCATGCTCAATTTAACTGTAAACAATGGTCGCCCATGTTAGAGCTTATACGAAACCTCAATAGTCTTCTTTTCTAGAATCATGATTGAAGCTGAGCCTTGAGCAGGCACGGACTGGACTATAGGACTATAGGGCAATAGGCCCATGGCTGAACCAAAAACGCAAAATGCTGGTGTGGGACAGTTTTTCTGGTCAAAGTCGACCACTGTTTTGGCCCATATGGGTCAGTTTGATAAGTTACTTCACAATGCGTATAGTAGTTTTGACCAGTGTTGCTGGATAAATATTCTTTCAAATGCACAATTTGCATCACTTTTAATCAGAAACCCCCCCCCCTGGGTATTATTCACAGTGCCACAAAAGGAATGAATTGGCCTTTGCAACTTTAGGCCACTTTTTCATTGATGCCCGAGACAAGTTTATGGCCCAGTCCGGCCCTGGCCTTGAGGACTCCCTCATTCGCATAACTTTCCCCAAGTGTAAGGTATGGCAACTTGGATCCCATGCTGGACACCAAAGTAAGACAACTTGGACTCAGCATGGACCTAAAACTCCACCTCGACCCTCAGGTATCCTGAGTAGTTAACGCCTATTCCTTCCATTTTATTTTTACTGCAAAAGTCCTAGCAGCAAATGCCTTCGCATTATCCACTTGGGCCTTCCAACTACAGTGCTGACCTGTCTGCAACATCTGTGAAAAGTTGTGGCCAGGATGCTAGCCTGAACCCAAACATATTTGCACATCATGTCCCAGTTACATCCCTGTGACCCCTACTCATGCCTGGAACACCACAGTGTTGATAATGTAAAAACCCACTCTTCTTCATCACCATTTCTCATCCATTAGGAAAGGACTAGTTCACATTTCTACATTCTGAAAAGGCAGAAAGGGTGGGAGAAAGTTCTCTGTGTTGTCAACCAAGTTATGTAAACAACTTGTAATCCTTAGTTGTTGCGAACCTAACCATCATAGTGTGCAGGAGGGACCTTAGCCGGCCCATAGGACTGGGGTTTTCCCAAACGGCACTTTAAGATGGAATAGCAGCATCCGTGAGATGGATGGGGATACAGATTAGTACTCAAGCATTAAATCAATAATGACAACTCAGTGGTTTGGCAAAGGGAGTCCGTTTAATGACAAGTACAAAAAACAGAGAGTTATGAAAATCAGCAGTTGCTCAATCTTCCTTCTCGCTTCAACTCTGATGAACTTCACAAGAATCACATCCTTTATACTAAAAACTCATCATCGCTGACATGAAACGCTAAAAATGTTGCATGCAATTCTATTGGTTATAGGAAGGTAACTTTACTATAGGTACTATATCTGTGTATAATAGTGGAGTAAAAGGATTGGATAACTAGTGTCAGGTGGGGCATCTAAGCCCTTCCTTCAGAATGACTACTGTGAACGTCACTAAAAGTACGTCTCATTGGTTCTACAGACTATAGGATCCTAGATTACTTGGTACATTGTGATTGGGCTGATACCACGTCACCTTGTACTTTTCCACTTTGCTTAGCAGCATGCAGAATGGTCGGCCAGGTGCAGGGTGCCCGTTAGCTCCCCTAGCCTCCCACCAACCAGTACCACTATCCATCACTGACCCACTGGCCATGTGTCAATTAGTTTCTAATTTGTAGGCCTCGATGCTGCCTCTCTGTCTGGGAGAACTCAGATATATGTGCATTGCTCAAGGCTGCGCGTAGGTGTGAAGGCCCCAACTCTTCTTGCTTGGCAGGTCACGTGTTTTAGGCACCGTGAAATCATCTCCATCTCCATGTAATTTGTGTATTTGATTTTAGCTTTCTGTCCACCAAAGGCCTTCTGCTGCTTATCTCGACTCCTTTGAATAGGATACTCCGCTCTTGGCATCATAAATTGTATTAGCCTGTGTCAGCTAAAATGACCTTGGTTTCTTTGCACGGGTCTCATGCATCTGAGTTTCGTTTCTGTCTTTGGCTTTCGATTCCAGTGTTTTGACGGCCTTCTCTCATGGGGCCCCTGGTAACTTGCGGTTGGTTCTGCCCTTTTGCAAAGTGGACATATACGTCATATAAAGTGCTCCTTTTGAGGTAGATAAGTATTTGTGGTGCTTGCCGCATCTAATGTCCTACGAAGCATAGCAAGCCGCACAATTTCCTCAGCTTTCTTGCGTTTCCAAGCATATGTACAGATGTAAACTGGTTGCACATCTTCATCGCTCTTATGACATAAGCTACTTATACTCGACATCGTCCTTTTACTTCAACTCAGTATGTTGCTTATCCTTGGTGTTTCGTCTCTTTTCGTCGTTCACAGGTCATCGTTTTCTTTATCTGCGAGTCAGTCCGAGTTCTTGTGAAGCCACCATTCGTCCTCTTTTGGGACTTTCATGGCTTCTTCAGGCATTACGTTTTGACAATCGGCATTCTGTCTCACTTGTCGATACGGTTTTCTCAATGGGTACCTTACTGTCCAAGGTTTCTTAAGTGTAGGTACTTCAATAGGTACTGTCCGTCTGATAGGTACCGGGCAGAGTCCCACTGCGGCTCTCTGCTGGTTTATTTGCTCATCATACATCACATATCTCGGCTTGACTGTTCCTGGAACTTCAAAATGGTCGGTTGGAGGGCAGGCCATATTTGAAGCCTCCTCTACAATAGTATCAGAAGAGCTCTGAAAATTTGTCTGGTCTCTAATCTACACCTACCTCAGTAATAAGCCAGACTGCCTTAATACACAGCCTTTCCCCTAAAGTGCTGAGATACCCTTACATGCAATCAAATGCACTTCATAAATACCCCATTCATACCAACATACAACCAGAATCTTTGGTAGCCCCACTGACTCACCTGCAAAAATAATCATACTTGTGTCTGCCCCACAGTTCCCCCTGTAAATGATCCGCTGTACGGAAACGCGTAGACGCAATGAATAAGACCACTATCACAGGCCATGGCCTAAAGCTTGATCAATGGTGCTACCCAAGGCAATGGGGCTGGCTAGGATTCTTCTGTGCGTTACCTGCCAGTCCTCAGTGAGTATGGCATGTAAGTGTTAGGGAGATGTATCAGTTTCATGCTTAATCCCCTCTCCTACTGAGACCGCCAGCACGTGTTGCTGGACTTCTGTATATTTTTCATGTTCTCCTGAATGAAGAGAACCTTTTTCCCCTCATTCGTTCTTATTTACTATAACCATGGGAACTCTGTTATTTATGTTTTACTTTATTTTATGGAGTCTTGCATTCCTCCGTACTCTTTAAAGGCATCTGTGTTTCACTTTAGCAGCACACATCACCCTATGTGCAGTGTTGCTGGGGACTCTTTAATCCTCCTTTCTATATTCTTTTATTTTCCTTAAAATCTACTGATCTTAAGGAAAGAGGGATGCTTCCTAAATCTTTACTCTTGAGAGATCAACACCCCACTTTATGTGGAGTGCTCGGGGTATACATAGTATCCCCCTTCCCTCTGCTCATGTAACATTTTGGGTTACAGTGACAACCCTATAGTTATGGATAGTGACAGTGGACATGGTCTACCAACGTTTATGCAATTATCTACTGCAGGCTGTACAAACAGCCCTGGTTATGCACAAAGGCTCACCTATGTTGTAACATGGTGGCTCCTTTATTCTTTTCTACATTTCTCATGCAGTTGTCCTTCTTTTGCCATTCAGGGAGGTGGGGGTCTTGATGGGAGTGTTGCCTTTGGCGCGACCCCTTTGTGTGCCTGCCAAGGCTCCAGTGTGTCTGTAAGGACTGGAAGCAGGGGGGGAGCACGAAACTCCCCTGTCGTTTGTCTGCGGATGTGCCTGAATGAAACCAGTCCTGATTGGACAGCCATCCACCCCTTTCCATAAACTGGAGGGAGAGTTTGCAGAGGAATAAATGGAAATTCCTATAAATGGTGAGTTTCCTGAGGCAGAAGACAAGTCGACCACTGGAAGAGAAGATCCGAAGCAGAAGACAAGCAGAGATGCTGGCAGACCGTTCCAGTAGCTGCAAAGAAACCACTGCTGTCCTGACCCTGTTTTCTGAAAGACAGGAGCTCCGGAGAGGATGACTATTTCCCTTTGGCTGGTGGGACCAACTACCCATAAGACAAGCTGCAGAACGAGCCATCCCTCGACATTCTGCGACCTTCCAGGACTGCAAACCATCAATACCATGGGACATCCAACCCAATTGCAGTGCATCATCTTTACGTGAACAAATCCTCCCAGATCTTTTCTGAGCTCCAGTTGGACCTCCCATGGCAAAACCCCCTTCCTCAAAGTCCCCTCACCAGAGTGCAGGACTGCAGAATCGAGGCAGATCGACCGGGCAGTAAACATTCACCGTTGGAGCTTGTAAAAAGGTGCCAAAACCACAGACGGCTGTGGGAGACTGAAGAAATCCTTTCTGAGGGACCTTTCCCACGACTGCAGCTGCAACATCCCTTCCAGAGTCCCTCCTTTTGTCACCAGACAGAGGAAACAAGATATCGGGTCCAACGCTGCCACACAGAATATAATTCAGCTGCATTTTCTTCAACACTCCTAAGGTACTGTGGGGCTCAAATTAGTACCTCAAGCTGAATTGTCGCTCCTGTGTCTGGAGTTAGAAGGCAGGTATTTGGGTGGTCACCCATAGCCCTTGTCTAGGCCTAACAATATGGTCTATCCCCTCTGCTTCCTTTCTTTTTTTATTATTATTATTATTCTGGTATTCATTGAGCGCAAACCTAGCTTCGAGAAGCAACAGAGCGCTTTCCAGAGGTCTAAAATAATACTGATACACAACAGAGCACTTTACAGAGGGATTCAACAGTACAGATGCATTACGGAGCGCTTTTCTGAGGTAACAACTGAACAGATATACAGCAGGGGGTGGGATACATAGTGGCACAGAGGAGGGGTGGAGCTGTAAAGGGTGGCGGGGAGGAGAGGGCCGGACGGCGTCTAGCAAGTCAGGTGGAGTATGGGCTGAATTGATGGCCTAGGCGCTGAGGAGAGGCTTGTTGAAGAGGTGGGTCTTGAGTTCTTTTCTGAATTGTAGGAGTGTGGGGACGCCCCACACACGCGTCTGATGCTGAGGGATAGGAGGTTCTATAGTCTTGGGGTGTAAGCAGAGAAGACTTGTTTTGTAGTCCTTTCCTTTTTGCACTGGTGGAGTTTGAAGTCTGCAGGTAGGTGTCCTGGCTTCTGGTGGTGCACTGTCCACCAGCGATGTTGAGTTTCTCCATGAGGTAGATGGGTGACTTGAGGGTGACTACCTTATAGATGATGCAGCAAGACTTGAAGGTGATTTATGTGTGCGGTTGGAGCCAGCGAAGGTCGATGAAAGCTGGTGTGATGTGGCTGTTTCTGCACAGACCCTTGATGAGACGTGCGGCCAGTGTATTACACTTCTCAAGGGCATAAGGGAGGATGACAGAAAGCCTACAAGGAGGGCATTGCCCCCATCAAGGTGGGATTGGACCATTGCTTGAATGGTGGATCTAAAGCTGTTGGAAGGGAGTAAGGGCATGACTTTCTGCAGGAGGGAGAGATGATACCAAGCTGTCTGAGTTTTCTTGTGTGTCTTGAAGGAGAGGTGTTTGTAGAAGGTGGAACCTGAGGCACTTGGCGAAGGAGGTGAGCTTGGGTGTAAAGCCCTCCAGGTTCATGGTTGTTATCCAGGTCCTTATGTTTGGGTGTTCGGTGTTGTTGGTGAGGAGTAGGAATTCGGTCTTGGAAGGGTTGAGTTTCAAAAATGCACTGGACATCCAAGACTGGATCAGTGAGAGGCATGTTTTAAGCGTGTGGATGTCCTTGATGGAGTCGATCTTGAGGAATAGCTGTGTGTCATAGGTGTATTGGTGGATGTGGATGTTGTGTTTGGCTAGGAGGGCTCTCAGTGGCTCCATGTATAGATTGAAGATCACTGGGGAGAGGATGAAACCCTGCTGGACTCCATTGGTGATGGGTAGCATTGGTGATCTAGAGGAGTCCATCTGAATAAACTGCTGGCAGTTGGCGATGTAGGACTTGAACCACCGTAGGTTAAGGTTGGTGATTCCCATGTGCCGATGTAGGGTGTTGGTAAGTACCTGGTGGTCTACTGTGTTAAAAGCAGCCGAGAGGCAGACTAGAACCAGGAGGCAGGGATGGCCATTGTCAAGGATGTTGAGGGCTCCATCGACCACCTGTATGAGTTGCCGTGTCTGTACTGCAACGAGGTCTGAAACCAGATTGGTAGGTTTGGAGGAGATTGTTGGTGTTGCTGTGTTGCTGCAGTTGCATGGCTACTTTATTTTATTGATTTACTGGACATTTGTATGGCACCTATACACAAGTGTTTCCAGGCGCCACAAGACAAGAAGGGGGGCAGGGATTGGACTTGTGACAATCCTACCGTGCAAGTGCTTCAAGAGATAAGTGCAAAGGGTAGGGGTAAAGGGAGAAGTGCAATAGAGGGGGGAGCAAGCAGGAGGGAGAGGGCAAGTGCTGTACAGGCCAAGGTGGTAAGTGCCATGGGAAAGAGGGCAGGGGGGAAGCAAAGTGTAGTCACGGCAGCAGGTGGACAGCTTAGCAAGGGAGGGGAGGATGGAAGGTAGCAGAGAAAAGAAAAGTCTTGAGAAGTTTCTGGAACTTAAGCAGATCCGGATCAAGTCTGGGAAGAGGGAGGCTGTTCCAGAGGGAGGCGCCAGCCCAGGAGAGGGATCTACCTACAACTCTCTGCTTGGAGAAACACGTGACCTGGAGAGAGTTGGAGCCAGAGGATCAAAGTGTTCTGGCGGTGAGATATTTAAGGATGGAGGCTGGATTTAGAAAAGTCGCAGAAACCCAGACAGCCTTGTGGATGATGCAGAGGGATTTGAATTTGATCCTTGCAGTCACCGGGAGCCACTGTAGAAACTTTAGGGCTGCAGAGAGGCGTTCCCTGGGCTTGAGGCCAAGGATAAGTCTCGCAGCCCTATTCTGGATTAGTTGGAGGGGGCGAAGGGAGGAAAGACGAAGGTTGAGGAAGAGGCTGTTTCAGTAGTCAAGCTTAGAGAGAACCAGGGCTCAGGAGACACTGAGCTTCAGGGGGAAGGTGAGGAAAGGTAGAATGCCCCTGACGAGATGGAGTTGAAAATTGGACTTCTTGGCAAGGTCCGTGATGTGTGTAGAGAGAAGGAGAGGAGTTAAAGATGATCCCAAGGTTTTTTGCCTCACAAAATGGGTGAGGGGAGGGGACCCAAGGAGTCTGGCCAGGGAGTGAGGGAGAAGCTGGGAGCAGGCGTCCCAGACTAGCACTTTCTCAATGATCTTATCTAGGAAGGAAAGATCGGTGATGGGTTGATAGTTAACTAGGTTGTCGGGTTTCAGAGTAGGTTTCTGTAGTAAAGGGAGGATTTGCCCTGTCTTTAGGGTCGATGGGAAGGTGCTTTGAGTTAGGGAGCTGTTGATGGTCTCCAGGTAGGCAAGGGCCTTTCTTTCTTTCGTCACCCACCCTAGTGAATGGGCCCTGTTCTGGGCAGCAGAAGATACAATTCCATAAGGTTGGTAACATAAAGGCTTCTATGCACTAGATGCTTTACAGTGTTTCTTTGACATAACATGGTCTTTTTCTTTCATGTTCAGGTGTCCATTGAACAAAGTGGAAGTGACAGATACCCAAACTGGCGTGAAGCTCTGCAGTCCTTCTCCCTGTGGCCAATGGAGCTGTCGAAATGGGGGCACCTGTGTGGCACAGTCACAGTACAAGTTTGTTTGTCACTGTGCCGAAGGGTACAAAGGAAGAACCTGCGAAATCAGCCTGGTGAAGGGAGGAAGACCCCTGGGCCTGAACTCCGGGTCCATCTTGGCAATAAGCATGTGCCTTCTCGTCTTCATAGGTAACTTGAGACACACTTTGTTTGAATGTAACCAGCCTGTGCTATTGTAATGCCCACACCATGCACAAAGGATATCAACCTAACTATATACATTGTTAAAGAAGTCAAACATAAATAATGCAATTGTGCGTCCACAGACATGTACTTCACACACTATGGGCTTCATTACGACTTTGCAGGCAGCCATGGTGCTATTAGCTGGGGAATTACTGGGTCATTCCAACCTTGGAGGACCCAGTAAGTCCCCATTCCAAAAACCATTCCCCATTCCCATTCGAGCCCCCGTAGGGCTCAATGGGAATGGGGAAGGAGCTAATAACGGGCCCGCAAATAGTGGGCCCGTTATTAGCTCCCTGGTCCCTTAGTGGCTCCTGCTAAGGGCGGCTGGTAAAACCAGCCGCCGTTAGTGGGACCCGCTAAGGGACCTCGGAATGCGGCGATAGGGGATTAACAGCACCGGCATCCTTACCGGTGCCGTTAACCCCCTACCGCCGTACTCGTAATGAGGCCCAATGTACTGTACACACAGCCCCTCTCTGAAAGTGTTGCTGTTTTCAACAAGGAATTGTATGCACCTTTAAAATTGAAACCACTCACATGCAGGTGGCAAGGCCAAGGAGAGAGAAACAGCATATTAATTATTTTGGAAGGCTTTAGGCTGCATTTATTTACAAAATGCATAAGCAGTGAATGCAAAGCATCAAACATACACCAATCCAATCCATCCCCCATGTACGCATGGGGTAGTGGTTCTGTCAATCTCCCCCACACCAAAAGAACGGTCCTATGGGGAATGAGGTGGCCTCCCCGTGAACTGACCAATCTCCCAGCCCTGTACTCCGTGCCCCAAAGAATATACTGGTTAAGCGCCTCCCGGGAAGTGCCTGCTAGGACTGCTTCACCATAGATCGCGGAGCCTCAGCATCCAACTAGGAGGACATTCTCTCTACCACTGTCCCAAAATGTATGGGATTAGTATAAGGTCAATGCAATGTGCTAAACCTTCCACCACATGGTCCCTGCCCATCCAATTAGGGGCACCCCATCACAGACCCTGGATTCCACACCCCATGCACACAGCTGCACTTGTCCTGACCATCTGAGGCCCTTAAACAACCCTTCCTTTCTGCCGCTAGTTCCAGCTCCCCCCCTCGCTGAAGCCAACCAGGCCAGTTATACACCTATTCCGTGGCATTGGTCAACGCTTGCTTTTTCCCATTGGTTCCTGCTCCCACCTTTGGCTACAGCCAACCGGGTCCATTATACTCCTTTTCCGTAGCATTGGTCACCACTTCCTTTTCCTGCTCCCACCTGTGGCTGCAGCCAACCGGTCAGTTATACACATTTTCTGTCGCATTGGTCACCACTTCCTTTTCCTGCTCCCACCTGTGGCTGCAGGCGACCGGGACTGTTATACTCCTTTTCAATGGCTTTGGCCACCACCTCCACACACCACTTTCTTTTTTTGTGCTCTGGGTTCTTTGTACACCAATTGAATGTCTTGTGCCAAGTGGGCGTGTCCGACCAGGATGCCACAGCGCCACTTGGTGCAGGATCCCTCCTCTAGCCCCTTCTCCTTTGACCAGTTACCCACCGCCTTCCAATAGAGCCACCCTTGCATGTTGCCGGGGATTGCTGGGATTCTTTTTTAAACTTTCACATCTACTTCAAGGGATCACGAGCACTGGCTTTTTGGTGACTCGCATCTGTTTCTTTGGGAGCTAGATCTTTTTAAATCTCTCTCTCTCTGGCTTAACTCATTCCATTTCAGAGGCACTAGTCTGTTCTTCAGGCTACCAGTGCATGGGGACCTTGCTAACATTTAAATCTCTTGTTGCACAACTATCTTCCTTAAGCAGAGTAGTGCAGGTAAACCTTGCTTTGCTATTCTTTTTTGAGTATGGGTATTTTTCTCTTACCAAGTGAAGCCCAGACAGGCTGGTGGCAGTGCAACATTTATTTCTATTTTTCTCGGAGTACTCCTATATACCTCTGTTTTACCGCATTCAGCAGCTTGTGCACTACAGAGCTCAAAATGAATGGCCATGTTGTTTAAAACCTGTCTTTGTGCTTGCCTGTCCTTTTGCCATATTCCCCCAGGGCAAGCGTAGGATGGGGCCACATATGTGTACCCTCGAAGTGGACTCTGTCCAGATGTTTGGAACTGGTTTGGACTGGGCAGGGGTGTGCAGATTACCCCAATACACCTTTCAAACTTTTTATGTGAGGTCATGGCTTTACTGGAACTGGCTGTTCATTATTTGGTAGCCGCCCAGAGGTTTGTATGTAGCAGGTCCCTGAAAGGTGAGCAGGGTTCCACTCAATCCAGGATGTCAGATATTAGGATATGACCTGGAGCAATTCTTCAGTGGACCACTGGAACCAAGTATCCAAAACACAAGAGGCTACAGAGGGAATCTGAAGGAACACTGCTGGGACCACCACTGGCCAAGCCATGACACTCTGCTCTTCAATCAACAGGGAAGGCCTCCCACAGTGCAACCATCCCTAACATTTAAGTTTCTTGTCGCACATTTACCTTCCTTAAGCAGAGTAGTGCATGGAAACCTTGTTTTGCTATTCTTTTTTCTCATAGCAAGTGAAGCCCAGGCAGGCTGGTGGCAGTGATACATTTATTTCCACCTTTGTAGGTGCACTGCTATACCCCTCTTCTTTACTGCATACAGCATTGTGTGCACTACAGTGCTCACAATGGTTAGCCATGATGTTTAAATCCTGTATTTGTGCTCCCCTGTTTTTTGCCCATATTCCCCACGGGGAAGCATAGCATGGAGCCGTTCATTGCATTTGTAAACGTCCTATTTCCTCAGCTAAATCTTGCAACACATGATCATGACACTGACTTCCTGCACACCAAAATATTTATTTTAAACTGCTGTGTTTGATCTTCAGATAAGTTCATGGCCTTGCCAGCCAGTACTTGTCTGACAACTTTCGTAAATATCTGCCTTCCCGATCCCTTTGCTCCCAAATTAATCTTCTGCTGTTAGTCCCCCCTTTGAAATTTAAGACCAAAGGATGTAGGGGGATTGCTGTACTTGAGCCGTGTCTGTAACTCTCTTCCTTGTGTTCTGCACACCTTGGAGTGATTAGGCTCCTTTTGGAAGGCCCTAAAGACCCATCCTTTCCATTAACCATTGCTGTGATCCTTTTAATATTCAATCAGTTCCAGAAGTAGTTTGCTCTTCCCGGACGCTGCAATATAAATGAATAAAATAGAAATTTCTTTGAAAATCGTGACTTAACCTGTTGCCGGGATGTCTGGCAACCTGGCGCTGTGAAACATGCCATGTATCCCTGTCGCGGTGCTGAACATTGCTGCTCTATACCAAGAGGAGGAAACCTCCTGGATCCTGAGCCTTGTGGTCCTTCTTCCTCGTGTTGCAGCCCCACTGCAGGGCTACTCCATCTGCTTGCCATGTCTGGGGAGTAGCAGTAGACCATCATCATCTTGGGAGTCGCTGCAGAGGTCCTTCTCTGACTGCAATCAAGTCCAGCCTGATGGTGACCTTAGTGGTTATATTGGTTATCTGAAGAACTCTTTGCACCCTCAACCCCTGAACCTCAACCCTGCAGTGTACAACACCCCAACTTACCTTGTGTTATTGTTCATCTTGAGGAGCAGCTTTCGAGGTGCTGGGTTGCTTACCTATTTTGTTGCCCTCCTGGACTCCGTTCATTTCAAGGGGCACCCTGCAGCTGCCATTTCCTTGCTTTTGGTGGTGGAGCCAGAGCATAGGAATCCTGACTGGGATTCCCAAGGATGATCAAGATTGGCAGCTGTCCCTTGGATCACTGAATCTAGCTTCAGCTACCCCATTGATTCCCCATTCAAGAACTCTAGACAACTTTTGAAACTCCTCCAAAGTAGCCTAAACTCGGTTGTTCACCATGAACTTTGTGAAAGACTTTCTTAAAGTTATGGATCAGACTCATTTAGTTTAGCTTGTGTTGACTGATATTGCTGTACAGCATTCTAAGCTTGATCATTTGTATAACAGCCCCACCCCCTTCACTTTAGGTCATTGTAACAATATTGCTATTGAAAGTGCAGTGCGTGCTTGCCATTATGGACCCTAAACTGTGATTGTATATGTATATAAATAGTTTTATTTAGCTTTTATACCTTAATGCCTATGTGTTGCTAAATGGAGTATTTGTGTACGCACCTGCATGGGCAAGCTAGTGCTCGACAACCTGTTGTGTTTGTTATATGTAATTTACACAAAACCCCTGATCTCCTTGGTTTAGGCCTTTCTGCTTAGCATCGTAGTGAGAGTATGGTTAGACATTTGTGAGAATCCTTTGCAGGTCCACTAAGGTTGGTTCCTAGAACCCCAAACCAGGAGGGGTTCTGAGCAACCTCCTACAAATAGCCAAGACACTTCGGTGTAAAGTGACTTCCCTAAGAACATTCAGAAACCTGAGATAGAAGCAGTATTTGAACTCTTCCATAATCATGTCTCTAACACCACTGCCTAGTTACTGTAAATGTCCCCATACTAAACATTTGAGTCCCTTTGGGGACGTGGAATCTCCACCCATGCAGAATTTACAGCACAGTGTATGCCTTGAGAATGGCTGCCACATCCACCAGCGCATCTCTGATTTATGAACGAATGCACTTCAGAATGTGGCTTTTCCCCCTATGCTTGTTCCCCAATGCCTCCGACCAGAGGAAATCCCAACGCAGGCAGGGGATTTGCACAGATCAATACCTGCATTTTCCATGTCTGCAGAAAGGCTCCTGCAGAGCATGAGCATTTCTGTCATTTTTGCAAACAGGGCTGTGAATGCACACATAACACCCATGTGGGTGAAGGATTGTCATCAGCACTTCATCCACATGGGCAGCAGGCTGTCCACCACAAACTGTCACCCACATGGTGCTTGAGAGCGAATGCGTTTGTCACTGTGTCAGTTGCCCACATCATACTGTTTCATGTACAGCACCCCATGTCAGTGTTGTTCCTTCTACAATTAATGTTCTCTGTAAAGCATTCTGTTGCTCTGTGTAGCTCTGTACACACTATATCAAACATCTAAGAAAATACCCTACATTTTGCTGGGGTATCCTAGGTGTCTATACAAGATATACAAATGAATTTATGGGAGGGTGTAGATACTGCAGTGATTAAGCCTATGAGCTTTGTTAAGTTTACAGTGACTGCAGATTCTATTCTTCCCATGTGGTCTAAACGCTTGACGCTCTCTTATCCATACATGTCACTCAGCTCCTACTCCTGTCATTTCAGCGTTGCTGGTCTCTTACACAGTGTGGAGCCAATGGGGAAGATCAAATTTTCGCAAAGGTGGTGTATACCACATTCCTGTTGAACATGAAAGCTGGGAAGATATCAGAGAAAACATCCTGAATTACAACGAAGAAGGTGGGGGCGAACACGACCAGGTATGGTGCCAGCACACTCATTTTAAATTGCCCTGCAGCTGTGACCTGGGCAGCGCTTTTCATGTACACTTGTCGACTCTGCATTGTCATAAGGGCTCTCCACAGGGGAGGGTGCGGAGCATAACAAAATAATGGAATCAAGCAGTAGAGCCTGTCAGTGTGCACTTCACTGCTAGTTAACTATCCAGTATTGGTATATGCATATATATAGGGCCTCATAGTTTTGCCGGTATCCTGCGGTAATTTGGACGGGATATCGGCAAAACTGCCTCACCATTTCCACCGCCCGATATCCCCGTGGGTTCCCACTCCATGGAGTCCCATAGAACTCCATGGGATGAGATTGCCAGATTTACCGGCACCGGTAGTAACAGTGCCAGTGATTCTGGCATTTATTTGCCGGTATAGGCCTGAACTCCCAGGCGGTCGGGCATGCCAGGCGGTCGGGCATGCCAGTAGTTCACTGGCCCCACTGGAAAACTTGTGTTTTCGCAGTCTGGAAAAAATGCTGGTGTGTGAATTACTGGCTAAGCCCTGAGGACCGAAGGGCTGTGGATCTTACTGTTTGCTGTGGCGAGTGGAAGGAGAAGGAGAAGAAGGTGTTGAGGTGCGTGTGCCTATACCTTTAACAGCAGCTGACCTGGTCACCTGACTTTGGTCACAAGGTATATAAGGCCGCCTCTTTCACCCTTGTGGCGCTAAGCCCTGAGGACCGAAGGGCTGTGGATCTTACTGTTTGCTGTGGCGAGTGGAAGGAGAAGGAGAAGAAGGTGTTGAGGTGCGTGTGCCTATACCTTTAACAGCAGCTGACCTGGTCACCTGACTTTGGTCACAAGGTATATAAGGCCGCCTCTTTCACCCTTGTGGCGCTAAGCCCTGAGGACCGAAGGGCTGTGGATCTTACTGTTTGCTGTTTGGCGAGCGGCGTACGGCGATATCGCACAGGTTAACTGTTACCCGAGAAATGGATCCATCAAATCTATATACGTCTAAAGTGCTACGAAGGACTAGAACACAAGTAAGACAAACAGCAATGACTACCATGACCCAAGCAAACATCATCAGAAGCAACAAAAAAGTGAGTGAATACTTTTCTTGTGGGTCGCAATCTGGTAATACTGACTTAACTGACGATAACGCTGCCACACAGTTGGAAGAGGTGTTTGAACCCGTGCAATTCACGGACGAGGTTGCACCCATTAAGCAGATCTCGCCATCATCCTTGGCTCCTCCAGTGTTGGCTGAACTCAATTCACCCCCCCTATCCGCCCCATTTTTCCATGTGCATCAGGCGGAGGAAGAGGGGTGCATAGTTATAACATCCTCGAAGGAACCGAAGGGGGCAAAGAATAACCTTGATTTGTCGAGTAATACGAGCACATCTAACCTGGATGAGCCGACTAGCAGTGGCGCCATGCCGCCAGCGATGTGCACGTCGGCTGTTGACGGTGCGGCTGGAGGCGTCCCGGTTACAGAGGGGGCCGCAGCGGCCTGGTGGTCCAGTGCTGCGTCTGACTCTCCTGCCGCGGCGCTCGTTGATGACGCAGGTGGGCCGGCCGATGGGGGCGTGGCCTTCAGCGGCAGCCAAGGTCACGTGGGGGGAGGGTAATGTGGGCGTCCCGGGGCTGGTGTTGCGCCTGGGAGATCTGGCTGCCGCGGTGATTGACGCAGCAGCGTCTGCTCGCCCCGAGATCCATACGGGGCTGTCCAGTGGAACAGACAGTGCTAGATCTGCCATTAATAAAGCTTTGAACGACAGCCCTTTTAAGGAGCCTAGTGGGACGACCGTTTGGCATCAGAATTTGAGCCCGCATACACCCCACGTTAAAGAAGCTGCCCCGTTGGGCAATGACAAAAGAAACTCACTAGAGGTCGTCTCGGCCGTGTTACAGAATCTGATTAACTTAAATAAATCTAGATCGTGTAAACGGCCATCTGTATCTACCCTAACAGCCGAAATATCTCCAAAAGCCCCTCAGAAAAGATCTTGTATGAATGTCACCGAATTAAATCGTGATATATGGGGATCGAGCAACTACAAAAGAAGCAAAGCATGCACTGCTGAATCGCCTGAGAGCCTTGTTCAATCTCAAGTTGGTAACGTTGTCGATTCCCAGAAAAGAATACCGATCCCACACACGAGCGGTCACTCTAATAACAGGAAAACCCAGTTCGGTGTAAGGGAAAGTTTAACTTGTGAAGAGTCGTCTGATGATTCGGAAACGTCCGATTCCTCAATGGGAGACCGTCCCTTCCCAAAGATAAGGAGGAAATGGGCCGGAGGAAGGCGTTTTGTTCCTGAGACAGAGAGTAAGATAGCAGAAGATCGAACCGCTTCCTGTGTTCATGTGCCCTCTAGCGATCTCATGATGGCGCTTACATCGGCAATGGCAATCTCGATGGCACCCTTTACTAAGTTATACGAATCCTTGAGCGACAATGTCAAGGACGTCACTACGTTACTAGCCTTGTTGAATTCAAAACTGATCCATCTTGAATCAATGCAAGAGTTGGAGAGACATAAACAAGAAGATGTATCGCATCAAATTTTGGCTGGTATCACAGCAGTAAAAGAGGCAAAAAAGAATGACATGATTGACAAAAAATTATTCGCTGAGGTTGCAAAGGAAGCCTTGTCCTTGTTTCATAGATCACATGTTATCAAAAAAAGCGAAGACCGGCTGGGCGACGAAAATCCAGAAGCGCCGGGAAGTAAAGCCCTGCCCACTAATGTGAATACATTTGCAAGTTCCTCACCGTTGGCTAAGATGTCGCCTCTATGTTCAGAACCAATCCACCAATTGAAGCAAGTCCTCCAGGATGATAAGGCAGTTGATGCCATATCAAGTGAGGTGATTAACATCTCACATGAATCACTGAAGGACAGACCATATACGCTGGAAACGGAGGCGCAAAAACAAATGACTGTGAGTGAACCTCGGGATAAAAACGTTGGCCAAACACCTTCTCTTGATATTTCCTTTAACACAGCATTTCTGCAAACAAAAAATGCATTCAATCCAGCTTTAGGGGACGTGCAAATGGCCTCCTGCACTTCTATAGTACAGAAAACTACAGAGTTGGCCCCCGAGCTGCAACTCGCAAAAGTGGCAACTCCAAAGCCTGTAGGCTTGTTTTCCATCTTCGGAAGCTTAGACAACGAAGTGCATTCGCCTATACATGCTGGCAGAAAGTCTTGTAACGTACAATTGAAAAAGCAAAAAAACATGCCTGCCAGAAAAAAATCGCAACTAAAAGGAGCTCGCAAATTTCTGCGGAACTTAAACATGTTCCAAATAGTTGACAAGGCTATTACAACCAGCCTGAAATTAGCGGACACTATTAAGGAGACTCAAAATGCTAATCACGAACTGGATGACTTAAAGTCCAAGGTGTCGCAGAATCCGTCGAACGTTGAGGACTTAGTCATACAAACAGAACTCTTGAACATGTCAGTTTATGAAGATAACTTCGAGCCTGATGATGAGGTGAATAAAACTACTGATGACATATGCGCCGTTCAAGAAGTGGTTACTTCGTTAGCTGGTAAAAACATAAGTAATAACTCTCAGAATCCAGCACCAGAAAACCAAAGCTGTCCTAAGTTGGAAGCACAGCAATGTGAAACTCCTTCAACTTGCCCCATTCGAGTAGCCAAAAATAGAATTTGCGAGATTATGCCACAGGTTAATGAGGAGCCTGACATAATCAGAGAGCAGAGGAGTCCAGTTTTCCTGACCTTGCATGCGAAAAGGGAAAGACAAAGGCTTCAAGGCCTACTTAAGTCTCAAAAATCTGATCTAACTGGGCCACTTGCCAAAAAAAAAGAATTCTGTTCAGAGGTGTCCCCCGTTTTTGACGCCATTACAGAGAAATCCCAGAAACTGGTCTTTCATAAGGCCTCCCCGGCGACACTAAATCTGAAAAATAAGACAGCGCCGCATGCTCCTAGACAAACAGAACCCTCATTGCTGATCAAATTAGTGCTTGAGCGTCTGGAGGGCGAGGAAAAACTAATTTTGAACAGAACCAATGTGTTAAAACTGCTTCACTATGTACCCCGACTTCGCTCTTTGGAGTCGAAAGACTTGAAAATAATCGAATTTCCTGAGGAACGTCGCACCGATAAGGTGATTCTACATGTAAAGTCCAACTTAATCGCAAATGTAATCTTGGAGGCGAATGAAGAGCTACTATCAATGGGTTTCGACACGTATAAAGCGAGAAACCCGGAACAACGAGAAAATGTTAAAGATGCGACGACAACTGAGCTTGGCGATATCCAGCTTCCTATGAAATGTACGTCTAAAGCTCACGAAGAGGCGAGAAAACCAGTTCAAGGAGAATTAAATCGGCAGGTCCATCCTGAACAGATCGATCTCTCTTGCACGGCCCAGTTTCCATCTCTTCCGTCCCAAGGCTTTATGGCGGCAGAAAAGAACCCGCAGAGTCGAATTGTCCCAATTGAGAGAATTAAAATTACCATTGAAAATGGGAGATGCCCAGGAAATTACGTGCCACCACAAACAAATAATCAAAGGGAACCCGAACGGGCGGAAGACTGGAAATGGATGGCTGTGGCCTTGAATGCTCATTCGATCAGCTAACGGCCAAATACTATTACCGAGCAGGAATGTTCCTTTGCCTCATGGAACACACGCGGTTTTTTACATCTTCTAAACAACAATTGGGCACAAGACCTACAATTTATTTGTTTACAGGAAACCTGGATGTGTGAACTACCAATAGCTCCAGAGTACGAGTGTGCGCTAAATCCAGCGATTAAAGCCGAGAAGGGCCGTCCAGTTGCAGGCCTGTTAACAATGATCAAAAGATCATCGGGCTACCGACTGCACAACTCAGTCAATTACACAGCATTCATTCAAGTCTGCGAGATACGTAAAACTGCTGCTGCTGCCAATGCTTGTGATGTGATCTATATCATTAATGTATACTGGAACCATCAACGGACTGGTTCACTGCCATTCGTCGACCAAATTACTGCAATCCTTGATAAGTTGCTGGAATCAAGCAGTGGAAGCGCAGTGATAGTTTGTGGTGATCTAAACATCGATTTCTTCAAACCTCAGAATTCCTCTAAAAACCGTTTGGCAGAGATATGGAGAGAAGAGATGGAAGTGAGAGGGCTCGCGATGTTAAACGGTCACACGCAGGGTGACATTCCAGCTAAGTCCACATGGCAGCGCGATGGGCAAAGTTCCACTATCGATTACATGTTTGTATCCGATACATTGCACAGAAAAATAAAAACTATGAAAATCCGCTCAATGCCCAACAGTGATCACGATATGCTGGAACTAAGATTCCTTGACACGAAAGGCCCGCAATGCAATAAGTGGAACTCCAAAGTATTGGTGGAAACCAATCGCCTTCGCTTAAAACTGAAAGAACAGGACGTGATGAAGATAAGCAGCGAGTTTAAGGCAACGACGAAAGAGGTTGAATATACGCCAATTCTGTCTCGGTTCAAAAGCAGGAATTTTGGTCTCAAAAACCAGTCATTTACGAAAAAACATAGCTTTGAGCTTATGATAATGCAACGGAAAAGATCCATGAGAGCAGAGATTCGAAAAAACAATCAGGGGCCCAAGTCTGAAATAACTGCAAAAAACAAAACGGTTAAACAAGCCTATAAAAACTGGCTTAAAAGTCATCGAGTTGTACTACAGCAAAACGACGCCGAAGCAATGATGAAGATTCTCAGGGATAAGAACAGTGGCGAGTTCTGGCGTACCCTCAACTGCATGGAAACCTCGCAAATGGCTCTGCAAGCGTGCCCAGTATTAGAAAAGGAGTGGGTCAAGCACTTTATAGACCTATACTCCAAAGACGTTGTTCCAATTGTGCCAATCTCCAACATAACCTCATTGAACCTACACTTTACCAAGGATGAAATCCGAGAGATAATTGTGAGAGCTAAAAACTCTCGTGCGCCCGGTCCTGACGGGTTATCTAACTGTATGATCAAACAATTTCCTGACCTATGGACTGATCTATTTACGAGAATCAACCAACAAAAGCAAGTCCCAATCTCTTGGAAGACTGGCATTATTGTGCCGATCTTCAAGAAGGGGAATAGAGCATCACCAAAAAACTATCGCCCGGTGGCCTTGCTTGATGTGTTGGGTAAGATTTTCGCATCTCTTTTGCAAGTGCAACTGACTAACTGGGCCAAAACAGCGAAAAAAATAGATGAACGACAAGCGGGCTTTGTGAAATTTGTTGGATGCTCGCTAAACCTGCTGATTCTAAATCTGCTTAAAATGGAAGCCCTAAGAACGAACACGAGAGTGTATCTTGCCTTCGTCGACTTCTCTATGGCCTTCGATATGATCGATCGTGAACTGTTGTGGGAAAAACTAGAGTTGTGGGGTTGCCCGGTTGGCCTACTAGCGGCAATTAAAGATCTCCACACAAACACCTCAATTGCCATTCGGCTGGATCCTTCAGGAACGTTGTCTACCCAAATCAAGACACTGAAAGGAGTGAAGCAGGGTTGCCCACTAGCAGCCGCGATTTTCAGTCTATTCATCTCCGATATCGGTGAAGCGATTCAAACAGTGAGATCCTTTCCACCTAATCTCAATGGATCGAAGATAAACTGGCTGCTGTACGCAGATGATTTAGTAATCCTGGATTTAACATCTATCGGGCTCCAACGCAAACTTGATGCTGTACTGAACTATGTTTGCCAGAATAATTTGAAGATCAATACATCTAAAACAGAAATATTGGTGTTCGAGAACTTGAAAACAAGTCACAACTCAAAAGGCTCAAAGTTTGTATGGTCTCTAAATCAAGAGAAATTGCAGATATCAAAAAGTGTAAAATACCTTGGCATGACACTTAATTCCAGTATCTGTGAGGAGCCTTGGGTGGCCGATTCAAAAAGGAAATGTGGCCAGTTGGCCTGTCAAGGTCTGGTAATACACAAAAAATATGGGCAATTTTCAATGATACCATTACGCAACTTTTATGAACAAAAAGTAGTACCAATTCTGGTATATGGTGCAGAAAATGCCTTTGGTTGCCCATCAACACATTGGAGCTCACTAGAACATATGTTCTGGTCAAAGACCCTAAATCTACCACCTGGAATCGCAACTGCCTGTATACGGTACGAATTAGCATTAATCTCCTTGCATGCGAGAATATGCTGGAATCAACTTGCACTATTTCGAAAAACGTGTGTAGAAGCGGGAATATTTAAATTCCAGATATTTCACAAGGCGGCATCAGGAAGTCCAGATATCCTTTCTCAATGGATAAAACGCTGCGAAGATCTTCTGGCGATCAACAACATCAGCTTGCAAATTCTCCATAGTAATCCTGCGGCCGCAAAAGTGCGACTATGGCGTGCTGACTGGATAAATACATGTCGTGAGCGATTGATGGCTAACGCGATGACAGACTCTCCTACGAAAGCAAGAGGGTACAACATCTTGCAAAAATACTTGTCCCGCTTTCCAAACGCAAATGCAAGAAGATTATTTTTACTGTTCCGGTTGAATGCATTAAGAACCAAAGAGCGAACCAGTTATTGGGCGTGTAATGCGGGACTAACCTCTACTTGTCGCTTTTGTGATAAGGAGCTAGAGTCCTTAAAACACTTAGGGCCTCATTACACGGAAGGCGGTGATCCAGGGTGCTATTAGCACCCTGGACCATGCCGGTAAATTACCGGCACCGCCTTGGCGGAAAGGGGATTTACCGCCCCATTCCAAGGTTGGTGGGGCGGTAAATCCCCCTTCCGCCATTGCCCTTCCCCATTCCCATTTCTGCCCCATAGGGCTCTATGGGAATGGGGAAGGCGCTAATTACGGCACCGCAATTTTGCGGTGCCGTAATTAGCTCCGAGGTCCCTTAGCGGGTTGGTTTTTAACGCCTGCAATAAGCAGGCGTTAAAGCACCAACCCGCTAAGGGACCTCGTAGTAAGGCGGTAATGGTTAACGGTCACCGTTACCATTAACGGTGGCCGTTAACCATTACCGCCTTCCGTGTAATGAGGCCCTAAGTCCTCTTCTGCTCAGCTCTAAGAGACGCTAGATCAATACATCTGGGCCAATGGTCAGATGCAAATCGTTCTGCGTGCGCAGAGGAGTGGTGGCGGAAAATGTGGAATGGACTGGACATGAAACTAATCTTGCCCTTGACTTCCTTTCTGGCTATTGTCGAAGCGAAATTAAAAGAGAACGCAGGTTAATAATGAGCCTGAGAAAAGGGTTGAGAACTCTTAAAAACCATCTGCAAGGGGAAATCTGGGTGACAATCTCTGTTCGAAGGTATGGGGAGAATGAAATCGATCCAGTCAGGGGCATTGATAAAAGATGACGGAGTCGGTAAAACTCTTGTTTTGTGTAGACGTTTGTGCAATATTTTAAAGGTTTGTTTTAAACCAATAAAATTAAAATAAAAAAAAAAATTACTGGCATTTTTACCAGTATTTATTTCAGACCAGGGAACTCCTAATGAGCCCCATAGGGTCACATTACAAACACTAGTGCAAATGCAATTTTGAATGACGTACACAACATGGCAAACATTCCCTACTGCAAATATCTATTGTTTCAGTGCATTTCTTCCTGCTGTTGCAAATACCATGTAAAACAACATTACAATGGTGCAATTTATTCCACGGGTGCCTTATAGTGAAGAATGCTGGTACCTGATGGGCGTTTTGGCAAAAATAATAGTAAGCCTTCCAGCTAATGCCTCTTTTGCAGTAGAACATTTTGGTCAAATAATGGCAGAATGTTCTAATTTAGCGTCAGTAGGCTAGGCACGTCACTCACTCCTTGCTCTGTCTTTGGTGACAGGTGCACATCAAGACAGGCTTCATGGATCATGGACATAGCTCGTGGAAGAGGTTCTTCACAGAACCAGTTGCTGTTTTTCACTCTCATCGCATTTCCATGACGCAAAAGGCTTTGACGTCATCCTACGTGGCAAACAATAAAACCTATCGGGTGGAGGGATTAGTTAAGGGAACATATATACCTATATTCTGAATAAGTGTTAATAAAATCATTAGTTGTCCCATATCTGGTAGGCACGCCTTAAATACACTCCACGTAAAATACAGATAATAGCATAATACCAGCAGTGGATAGGCTGCTGCAACAATGTATGGTACATCATTATTTAGACCCTTATGATTGGTTGGCACTCTCTTCCAACCTTCGACATTCGGCTCGTTAACAGCACGTAAGCAACGAAACCCAGGTGCAGGGGAACAACGTCAGACAACTGCCTTTCTTAACTAATTAGCCTACCATCTCTCATCAGGCCCCTAAGACAAGGCTTCTTGTTTGTAGTTCACCTTGCTGGCTGTTCTTTTCTTCTGAACTTTCAAGGGAGTGAAGGTACTTTGCTATCTTCATTTGGAGCTTTATGAATAGGCCTTGTTTTCTGGTCATTACACCACGTGTAAGGAGACCATGATTTTGTGTGTTTTGTCCTTCTATGTAAGGCTATTTAATTCAATTATATTGGGTGCTATTACTCCTCTTGGCCTCTGGAGACTTGGTTGCTCCATCTTGCATACACTTTCTGCATCTTTAATTGTTCAATAGATGGCACTCATAATTATTCACTCCTTTACTTAATCTGAGAGAAATATGTCTTACGTAGATGGCTTATCCTCTCCAACACCTTTTGTTCCTTGCAGTTGCCTCTTACTGTGGCATCCTTGATCTTGAGCCAAGCAAATACCCTTTGTTCTCGTACAAAGCTGTAATCCAGCATCTGTCAATTCTGCAGCCTTGGTCTCTCTCTCAAGATTTCTTGCTTACTATTACACAATGCCAACGTCCATTTTCTTAACCTGGCTGCTTTATTCGCGCTATATTTCCTACTTTAGCAGGCTTCTGCGTTGTCTTATCTACCTTGCGTTTCTGCTTATATACATCTACTACATCTCTTGTCACTCATCTTCTATTTGCCTATGGTTTTCTTCATATTCACACATATATTTATTTTGTTGCTTCAGTTACATCCTTCATTCTTTGGACATCTATTAATCAGATTCTATGCGTCTATATATCTTCTCTCTTTGTGACGTCACTTCTCTTTTGTCCAACTTTACTTATTGTTCTTCTATGTCTAGTCGTGTCTTCAGACTCATGTCTGCCATTTCAATTTGAGGGTACATTCGGTACGGTTGTCTGAGCGCATAACGTCTGTCAGACCTTCAATATGGTATTGGGATGATACCAGGTGTCATGCACAGTGCTTTCTTGCTGTTCTTCCAATATGACAGAGGTGAGGCGGTGGGCTCTGTAGATGATGGGCCTCATTACGAGTAGGGCGGTAAGGGGTACCGGGCACCGGTAAGGTGACCGGTGTTGGTAATCCCTTACTGCCCTACTACGAGTCCCCTTTGCGGGTCCCTCCTTTAACGCCTGGTCTGACGGGGCCGGTTATGGGAAATCAGAGCCAATAACGGAACCACAAATTGCGATACCGTTATTAGCTACTTCCCCATTCCCATTGAGCCCTATGGGGGCTCAAATGGGAATGGGGAATGTTTTTTTCAGTGGGGACTTACCGGTCCCGCAAAGGTCAGACTACACCGGTAAGTCCCGATTGAACGAGACTGGTGCCGGTACCGTTATTGGAGGCAGTCATGGCGCAAATAGCACCATGACTACCTCCAATCTCGGAATGAGGCCTGATGTGTACATCTGCCTCTCTACATCACCCTCTAGAAATTTCAAATTCTTCAGTCTGTCTTCCAGTAATGTTGTAGTTGTCTGTATCTTTATCTATAAGTGCAGTTGCAGTTAAGACTTTTGTAGAGAGAGCCTGTGAACACAGTTCTAGTGCTCGAATCTACTTTTAACACAAGGCACATTCCTACTACTTCTAAAAAAACTGCAAAATGTGTTCATGCTCTCCTTTCTTTAAAAGCCTCAAGCCTTGATTCTGGAGAAGCAGTACTTTCCTCTACGATACATGTCTGCTCCAAATCAAGGCTCAGTTATTACATTTTTTTCAGCGGTCCTTAAAAAGTACATCAATCTGATCAGATGCTATGTCGGTGATATTCGGTAATGCAAGTCTCTTGAGAGGCTCTGACCTTAGACAGTATATGTCAATAGAAACATTCAATCCATCTTCAGAAAAAGGGCGAAGAGTGTTTCTGCCGCCACAGACTTCAGTAAAGAGGCAACCTGAAAACCTTCTCCAAATGCTAGAGATGCGGATTATGAGTTCTTCGCACATAAAGATTCTGCCACTATCATTTAATTTGTGATGACGAATATGTCCAACAAGGGTAAATAAGCCTGGGGCAGAAGTCCCAGCAAGATTTATGAGCCCTAAAAGCACTTTGTTTTAGTGGTTCTAGGGGGAGGCTTGCTTTAAAAGAAAAAAAGGGGTACATTGCGATATTACCGTGAAGGTAGCCCAAACTAATGTACCCTACCTTCCTGATTTGATTTTTTTTTATTCTTTATTTTCATTTTATAAGTATTAACAATAGAAACAAAGAATATCTGAAAACAATTAAACTCAAATCAATGTATAGTTACAAAGGTTGCATAGAAACTAAGATTAACAACTGCTAACTATATACATAAACCACTAATATATACATACCGCACTCCCAGCCCACCCTATATATCTTCATATATATATATATATAGAGACTAGTATGAATCCATGAATTTCTCACACATTTTTATCAAAGAGAGAGTTCTTTTTTGTCCTCCCGTATATCAACCTCTCCATTTCCGCTAGTTTGTGTATTTCATCAATCCAATCCTCAATCCTCGGGGATACTCTTGATTTCCAACCTCTCAAAATCATTTTCTTCCCCACTGTAGCACCTCTAAATAGTCATTTCGTTTGGCATGTGGTAAGTTCTCCCAACAACTCATCTCCTCCCAATATCAGTGTTTTAAAATCTTAAGCAATCTTCACCCCCAGAATTTCTTCTGATATTTCACCAATACTCAGCCAGAAATCATGCACTCTCCCACAATCCCACAACATATGCTCCAAAGTCCCAGTCTAATGTACACATCCCCAACAATCATTTGTGTCAGAAAGACCCCTTTTATATA
The DNA here is from genome assembly GCF_040938575.1 of Ambystoma mexicanum. Taxonomy (NCBI): domain Eukaryota; kingdom Metazoa; phylum Chordata; class Amphibia; order Caudata; family Ambystomatidae; genus Ambystoma; species Ambystoma mexicanum. Next base: position 884,423,963 of record NC_090933.1, read on the forward strand.
AACGCTCCAGAAGACTTTATTCAAGATTTTGATTTGTATGGCCCTTTCACACAAACTAATCAAACATAGATTGACATTTCTATCAAGTCTTTTACTCCAATCCTCACGCAGCTGACCATTCTCCTTAGATCCTGAGACCATAGGCCTCATTACGAGTCAGCCAGTCCGGATTTAACGGTACCGTACCAGCACCGTTTTCGGGACCGGCTAACTCCGAGTTATGTGGCCATGTAGTGTTACACCCTGCCAGGACTGACCTGGCGGGCGTAACGGCACCGGCCGCACAGGTCATTCCTGTGGGACTCCACGGGAATGGGGAGTAACGGAATGCCAGCTCTGGAATTACCAGACCACCAGGGCTGTAATGCCCCGGTGATTCCGGCAAGTCCAGAGCCGGTAAATCCCCGCAAGTCTGGCAGTACCCTGCCGGTTATTTCCTGGTACGGCTACCGCCGGACTCATAATAAGGCCCAATGTGTTTATAGATTCTACTCGCCAAACCTCCTCCACCCATTTTATTATTATTGTCATCAGAAATAATTTCAAAATTTAGCCCATTTCCAGAATCCACCTCTCGAATAGCCTTTTTTATTCTCCGATAATCCATGGTAGAAAAGTTATTAATATCCCATTTATTCTTAAATTCATTTGCTGTGAGCCACTTCCCTTCTTTTTGCAGATCCCCGATCCATCTAACCCCCCCAAAAACCATTCTGGCCAAAACAATGTTTTCCCCTTTTCTTTAATCCGAGCGCTCAACCAAATGGAAGCATCTGGGGCCTTAAGATCATCAATACCCAGTAAACTTGCTAATTCTTTCCAGGAGCGTCTTAAAAATTCAGTTGTGGGATTAAACTTACTCCCTGGTTTTGTTACTGCTGTCAAAATTGCCCTAGACATCAATTGCCCAGTAGCTCTGGCTTCAGCTATCGCCCAATTATTTTGATTATTTCTTAGAAATGGAGCACAAAATTGTGCCACAAACGCCAAGTGATAGCGTGAAAGTTCGGAACACCCAGACCACCCTTTTCAATGGGTAATTGCAACTTCCATAGTTTTAGTCTCTGAGACTTGTTATCCCAGATAAAACTCTGCATGAGTCTATCAAACTCTCTCCAATACTGTGGGCCAATGTTCAACTGAAGCATACCAAGCACATAATTAATCTTAGGTGTTGAATTCATTTTTAAGGCGTTTACCTTCCCCCATAAGGAAAGGTTTCATATTTTCCATCTCTCCAGGTCTAGGGCCTCATTACACGGACGGCGGTAAGGGTTTACCGGTACCGGTATTTACTGGTACCGGTAAACCCTAATAGCACCTTGGTCCACCGCCGTCCGTGTAATGAGGCCCCTAGTCTTAAACCTTCGTTCAATTCTTTTAGATTTTCGTGCACCATTCCCTCTATATTTGGCGTTAACCATATTCCTAAGTATCTCGTACTGCCTGGACACCATCTGAATCCCATTGAAGTCAACCCACTGTTTATTACATGTTATAGTCAACGGCATCACTTCCGACTTTGCCCAGTTCCCTTTATATCCAGACGCTGCATTGAAATTTGACAAGATTTCCATTAAGACGGATATTGAGTGCTCTAAGTCTTTTAAGACCAGCAATAGTTCATCGGCATAGAACCAAAGCTTCTGGTCCATGCCCCAACAACTTATCCCACTTACTCTTCCTTCATGTCTTATTGCAATGGCCAATGGTTCTACTGCAATGACAAACAAGAGTGGGGACAGCGGGCATCCTTGTCTAGTACCTCTTTCCAGTTCAAATGCATCCAATCTCAATCCATTTGTATTTATATCAGCAGTTGGTTTTGAATACAATAATTTAATCCATGATATAAATCTCTCTCCTAGGGCCATTGTGTGCAGCACTGTATACAGATATTTCCAGTTAACACAGTCAAACGCTTTTTCAGCATCTAAGGACAATAACCACAATATCATCAACTGACATTGTTTGAATTAGTTTTCAGATGTTACTTGAAGTATGTCTTTTTTTATAAAACCAGATTGATTTTCTTTAATAAATTTTGGAGGTAAGTTTTCCAATCGCAAAGCTAAGATTTTGGATAGAACTCCATTATCCGTGTTTATCAAACGAATAGGTCGATAGCTAGATGGTTGAGTCTCGTCTTTACCTTTCTTTTGAAAAACTGATATCATAGTATGCCTCGTTGTTTGAGGTAGTAGGCCATTTGTCAGTGATGATTCAAACATATCTTTTATTAATGTCAAAACTGAATTTGGTAGAATCTTGTAGAATTCAGCTGGGAGGCCATCAGTCCCAGGAGATTTCCCTGAATTCAATTTACTGATAGATCTCCTTATTTCTTCAATCGTCATCTCTCCTGCCAGAACTTCTTGCTCTGTCTCTACAATCTTTGGTAACTCTAGGTTCCCCAAAAAATGTCACCAATTCCTGACACTGTTTGTACGTTGCTGTATAATTCTTTATAAAAATTCTTGAATATTTCATGAATTTCTCTGGGTTTGAATGTAATTAAACCATCAGGACCTCTAATAGAAGTATTGAAATAATAGCCCTTTCTGAATCTATTTTCCTGAATCGATGCGCCAGCCATCGATCACATTTTTCCCCTTTTTCATAATATGAGCATTTTATTTGATATAAACTCAGTTCTTACTCTTTCTGGCAGCATCTTGTTCATTTTTGTTTTCAACTTGCATAACTGTGTAGCATTCTCTGACTGCTTTGTTCCATTAATCATTTCCCGTGAGAGATTCCTAATCTGTATATCTAAATCGTGCCTTTCCTTGTCATGCCATTTTTTATGATGCTCGATAGACTTAATAACAACCCTCTCATAGTACACTTGGAGGCTTCCCACACCGTCTTTGCATCCACCTTTCCAGTATGATTCTCCTCAACAAAGCATTCAGCTTCTGAGACTATCTTCTCCAAAACCTTTTTGCAATTGAATATCGATGTGTTCATCCTCCATATAAACATTCTTTTCAACTCATAATTTAGGTTCAAATACATTTCCACTGGTGCATTGTCTGGTAAAAGTATATTTACAATCTTCCTTGGTTTATAATTTTCCGTCAATTTACCTGGTGTTAGTGTCATATCTAATCTTGAAAAGGAATCATGAGCACTAGAGTAGGAACTGTATTCCTGTACTGACGGATGTCCTAATCTCCAATTATCTTTTAGTTTTTGCTCCTCTAGCAGAGATTGAAGTGACAAGGAATGATTTCTGTGTGATCTACACCTACTCTTGTCCATATTTTTTATTTATTTTTTATTTTTATTGTTTTAATCAAATGAATGATTTTTACAAAGCGTTGTCTATGGCTCCAAGTGGCTTTCGGATTAATTTTCTCATGATTAACTGGAGTTTTCAGCCGACCATCGGCCCTTTTATCATTTCTTTTCTCCTTTTTGTAGCAGGTCTACGTATGTGGTGTAGTAGAGACTAACAGCTTAGAAATTATTTGTGTTATTTAGCAGATTCCATTGTTTATTCCATTGTTTAAGGAGAGTTTACGAGTTGGATCATCACATGTTGGAGTATTTTTGATGTTGCCATTAGCCACATCGGCTTGTCGCCACTGATCATCCTTGACCACCAGCAGTGTTCCGGCTCCAACGAAGGATCAGACGCAAAATATTGCATGTAATATGTCCTGAGTTGTTCTGTTTCCGTGCAGCTGAGGAGAAGATGTCGTATTGTTTCCTTTTCGTTTGTCTTATGACAGAGTCTACAATTGCTTGTGTCTGAAAGTCCTCTAATAGCTTTGATTTCGTTCGTTGGAAGGAGGTTAAGCCTCGCTCTTAGGAGGCAGTTTCTGGCTTGTCTGCTCGGAAATTGTTTGATGTAGCCCTGAAGTTCATTCAGTATTTTTATGTTTGAGGGCAGATGAAGAGTTTGTTTGTTTTCAGAGGCTTTTGACAGGGTCTGTATCCAGTCTAGTTCTTTAATTTTCCTCTGGATTTTTGTCGGATTTAGGAGCAGTTCCTCCTCGTCGCTCTCAATTGATTTCAGAAGGGGAGTGTATCTTTCCTCCAGGTTTGTAGCGTCTTATTTGTGCCTGCTACCAGCTCAGTTTTTATTAATTTGTACAGCAGTGGGCTTGTGGGTAACAGGCATTTTCTGTATAGTCTCAGGGAGTGGCAGTTCATAGTCCCTTGTAAGGACAGATGGCTCAGCTCTCTGCGGATCGAGGCTACTGGCGTAGAAGAGGGTAGGCCAAGAACTGTTCTCCAATAGTAGGCTTCCAATTTCGGCCATATATCGGCCGGTAGCAGTAACATGGCTTCGCTCCATAGGTTATTGATGGTACTGCTTTCATTTTGTAAAGGTTTATAGCTGGAATTGTTGAAAACCGTCTGAACTTTTGGTTGGTCGATTGCTTTGCCTTTGGTAGCCAGTATCCTGATTTTTGAATGGAGGGCTTCCTGCAAGGCTAATTCTTTTTTGGAACTGTCCAATGTTATACCCAGGTATTTGAAGCTTTGAACCTTTTCAATCTCCGACGATTGATAGTACCATTTAGTTCTGTCTGATTTCTTTGCTGTTCTTTCAAGAATTACTATTTTAGTTTTTTCCTTATTTACTTCCAGGTTGTTAGTTGTTGCATATGACAGAAGGTTGTCGAGCTGACGTTGTAATCCTACTGGCGTCTGGTCAATTAAAATTAGGTCGTCAGCGTAGAGGAGTCTGCTTATTCTTTGTTGTCCTAACTTCGGAGGAGAATATCTTACTGATGCTTCTGATGGCTGATAGTCTCCAATGTAGGCCAAGAAGATTGAAGGGGCCAACGGGCACCCTTGTTAGACTCCTCTATTGGTCACGATGGTAGATGACAGAGAGCCTTTGCAGTTTAATCGGGCTCTAACTGTAGTGTTTGTATGGAGGGCTTTGATAGGTTCCAAGATTCCTTTAGGGCAGGACCAAGCTTCAAGTTTGTTCCATAAGAGTGACGTGTCAACTCTGTCGAAAGCTTGAGTAAAGTCTATGAAAGCCATGTATAGCCTAGGACCTCCTTCCATCATTCTACTTTTGAGGACACTTAACGTAAGGATATTGGCAGTGGTTCCCATGCTTTTCTTGAACCCCGATTGGAAGTGGTCATTGCACGGGGCATCGTTGGTCCAAGTTTGGAATCTTCTCAGCAATAGTGAGCCATAGACCTTTCCAATTGGATCAAGCAAAGCAATTGGTCGATAGTTTGAAGGGTTGTTGGGGTCTCCTTTTTTGTAGAAAGGAATTATGGTGCCAGACGTCCATGAGACAGGTAACGAATTAGAGTCTGCACATCTTGCGAAGACTTGGCTGATAAATATTGACCAGGCAATGGGGTGGGCTTTTAAATCGATGTTAGTGATACCCTCCGGGCCCGGTGCTCTGGAATTTTTCAGTGAGGTTATTAGCTCATAAATGTCTTCTTGGTCATCTAGTTTTTCCCAGACGGTGGAGTTTTCTGTGGGATTTGATGTTTGGCTGCCGAAAGGGAGCTTGAAGGTTTCCTCAATGTACTTTCTCCAGGACCTTTCACTGATTGTGTTTTGGATACTACTAGTCTTGTTCGATGATGTGGAGTTTAGTAGTGACCAAAATTCTCTCGGATTCTTTGTGCAGATGGACTTGATAATTTCTTCTGAATCTTGTTGGTATACGTTCAGTCGATGAGCTCTTAACCATGCACGATATGTGGTTTTTGGTTCTCGGCTGGCCATTTCCGCTTGGTCACTGTTTAGCTTTTCTGCGATTCTCAGTGCTTTTCGATAGGTCCGTCGTTTATCGACTAGCATCGTATCGTAGGTGTGTCTTTTAGGCTAAAGGGTAAGCGCGTCTTTAGACAGGGCTTTTTATACGCTGTTAGCAGAGGGTGATAGTCGGTCGTGTTGGTCTGGTCTTCAGTTTTGATCTTTTTGTAGTTGGTAATCAGATCGTTAATATCTTTCGCCGAAGGTCAGAGTCTGTTTCCTTGCATATTCCGTTCTAGCTGGTAGTCCAGTTTCTCCTCAGGGTCGTTAGTGCTCTTCCAAGTAGTGGTTAAGAGGTTATGGTCACTTGCCTTGGTTTGAATTACCTCGAAGGATGTAATCAGGTCCAAGAATGATCTCGAGGTGAAAATGTGGTAGATTGTAGATTTAATCGTCCCGTTTGACCAAGTCAGTGACCGATCCAGATTGGGAAAAACTATATCAAGGTTTTGCAACTTTCTTGAGTTCATTAACATAAGCCACTGCACTCCCCTGTGGTCTGCTGGAGTGAAGTTTCTTTTAGGCTTTTGCAGGACAGCTGTTGAGTTTAGGTCCCCACATATTAGTATGTTTGATACTTGGTGGATCACCAGGATTTCATCAATAGCTATTTCGAGTTCCTTCAAAAAGATTGAGGGTTCGATTTTTGCCGGATTCCAGTAAGCATTTAGAATGGCCATTGCCATATCTTGTGTTTTCTGGTCAAGTTCCGATTTATGAGTCCATGTTAGGAGGACCGTTAAAAAAGACTGGTTTGCCGTTAGTACTTTGTCTAGCTTTAATCCGTGGCCAATACGGATTGCCGTTAGGAATCCCAATGATGGACGCCCCTTTGTGCTCTTTTTCGCCGGTGCCAAAATGGTTTTGTACCAGTCAGTGTAGGTGTTTTCATGAGCCATGTTTCTTGTAAGCATAGAATGTCAAAATCACCTAGGTTAACGTCTCCTGTGACTGTTAAGTGCTGGAAGCCCCTGTTGTTCCAGAAACCAAGTCTTATGTTGCACGTTGCAGGTTTACAAGTCTCTCTGTTGGCAAAGAGTTGAGGCTTGGATTGCTATTTGGTTTTTTTGGCTGTAAGGGCTTTAGGCAGCCAGGCCCAAAGGCACGAGACAGACAGAGTTTTCGGTCTAGTCTTTTCTTCAGAAGGAACAGTTAAAACCTCTTGTCTGATAGTTTTTTCCAAGACAAGAGGGGTTGTGATGTTTTTGCTCGTCCGTTGAGTAGTAGGCTTGTTTGCTCTTACGTCAGAAAATTGATTCCGGTTTGATTGCGTCCTTAAATTTGGGTGGGGCGACTCAAGTTTCTGGTCATGGTTTTGTAGTCTTGGAGAAGAATTTGAATGTCGATAGACATTTTTCTGAGACCACATCTCTGTTTCTCTCATGTGGCTCTTGTGGGTTCTAGCTTCCATGTTTGCTTGATGGGACAGTAGACGCTCTGGGGTTATTGAGGCTCGTGTCTCAGTTTGTGGGGTTTGTCTGCTTTCTTTCGGCTCCGTGAGATTGTATCCTAGTCTAAGCAATTTGTTTGCCTCTTCTCTTAGCAACTCTTGGGCCGTTTTAGATGAGATATACAAGTAAGTTAACGCTCTGCCATTCTTGTGGCTAGAGTCGACTATCTTTAGGACTTCAGTTGTTAATACCGTCAGTTTAGGAACATAGTGGAGCAAGGTTAACACAGAGCTTCTGTTTAGGAACACGTCATCATGATTTCCTTCGATTTGTTCTAACTTAAATCGCCGCCACCACTCCGGTATTGGTTTAGGGGCTTTGTGATATTTTTCTGTTTGAGAGCGATGTCGATACTCAGAGGTAGACGTTTTTCGAGAACGAGAGTTAGTTGGCGATCTCCTTATCTCTTTATCTCGATTGAAGCTTTCTCTGTAGCTTTTAGACCTATGTCTAACCGGTGAAGCTCTCTCCCCTAAGTTTACCTGAGTTGGGGATCGAGAAGACCTTTTTCGTTGAAGTTCGCTGCAGTTTGCCAGAATCTTTTTTCATTTTCCCTCCTTCTTTTTCAGCGATACCTAGTAGTAATGTGCTTTTGCGACGCTCTTCTAGTGTCAGGAAAGGGGAGGTTTGGACCAAATTGTTGTCAGCTGTGCTCCGAGGTGGACTGTCCGGGAAGGAAACAAATGTCACTTTTCGTTCCGGGGAAGATCGTGTCTTACTTGCGGGACCTTGTAGGACTATTTCTTCTAGGTGCTGACTAATGTTCATAAGGCTCTTGTGTCCCATGAAGTCGTCTGTTGATTTCAGTGATTGAAGTTCTTTGTTTTGCTCTCCAAATGTTTTTATCCGTTTATCTGGGTAAATTGAAGACAAACATTCTTTTGGAGGTTGAACTTCGGTTATTTTTCTTTTAAGACTGATTGGCACAGTTGGGGGATTTGTGGGTTTAAGGGCCCTCTTTCCAGCAGTTGTCACTCTTTCTGGTTGAGGGACCTTTTTTGTAAAGACCTGGACGGGCTGGTCCGTGTTTTCAGGATGTAAGCAAATGGACTCGTCTACAATTAGTAGCACTTCCGTGTTCCCACTATTTCCTCCCCCTATTGCGGACCTTTTGGTTGATGATGTGTCCATTTGCCTTAAAGGGTCTGTCGGCTCACTTGGTGTAGTTAAGTCAATGGCTGGAGTTGTTTGCTCAGCCTTGTCTTTCATGGTTTTGGCCGAGGGCCGCCCATCATCTTGGAAGCCAGATATCTCACCTAGATTCTGTGTTAAGGAATTATGGTGGGGTTGGTCTTTAGTCTGTCTTTGGCAGTCCTCCTGTGCCATTACATAGCCTTCTAGATAAATCAGCTTTGTATGTATCATTGCTTGAAGTGTCATATGATCCTTTAAAGTGTCATTCATGGATTCATAAAGTTTTGTAAAGGGAGCTAGTGCTATTGTGATAGCCGACATGATGGAAAGGATGTCCAGTTTTTTCGATGGAGTCTCGTTTACAGATGGTGAACCATGGTTATTCGACTTCCTGGGTGTAAGCCGTGGTGGGTGAGCGGCACTCGATGTTCTTTGCTGATGATTGTTTACAGAGTTATCCAAGGAAAAACCTCTGTGCGGGGCTCGCTGGAAAGGAGAGGATGGACTCTCTTCAGCTCTGCCCCGTCCGTAGCTGCCAGGTCCACTGATGGTTAAGTCCGGTTGAGACGTGGTATCTGGCTCAGAGGTAAGAACATTTTTCCCCCTTGATGTAACTCCAGAGTTATCTTTTCCTAGTGAGTTATGTGGTTCCATATCTAAGCTGGATGGCATAGTCCTAGTAGCCTTCACAGGTGGTCCGTCCTCTATGGTCGTTGAGGCGGCATCTTTTGGTATGGGCTCTGCCGAGGTTGTTAGAGGCACCCCATCAGGGTGGATTTCTTCGTCTTCTAGCTGCTCTTGAACGTGGCCTGGACTTTGGAGTGGCTGGGCCGGTGGTTCCACAGTTGCCTCTAGGATCTCGTCTCTCCATCACCGCTGCACAGGGAGTCATTTTTGCTCAGAGGGGCCTATGGCTCGTTGGTCCCCAAGCAGTTTGTCTCTTGGGGGAGTTGAACATGGCTAATAGGGCGGGGGGCGTTAATGGTGGATTAAACGTTGCTTGGGGGTCCAGCCTTCTGTATTTAGACATCAGTGGACAGTCCTGGATTGCTTCCAGGACTTCCATGACTGTTAATTCAGCTCCACGGGGCACACGATGGACGTTGTTGCAATTAAAAAATCTCATTAGCGAGGGCTGAAAAGCTGTTTGTTTTTTAGCTTTTCCCCTCTTCGTAGTCAGGGGCACGTCACCTCTGCCAGTTATTTTGCTAAGGGTCTGTTTATCAGAGAGACAGGCTTTCTTTTGCAGTTCTTTTGTCCCACGGCGGCAGTTTTTCCTATTCTGTGGAGCAGAGAGGGAGAGTCTTTGTCTTTTCCTTGGGTTTGAATTTTCAGCGGGACCATTGAAATTATAACTAATTCAGCCGAAGGTAGCTGTTGGTCAACTGCGTCGGCTTCTTGATTCGCTTCTCCACATGGGGGCTCCAGTGCCGTGTCCTGTGGGGGCGTTGGAGGCTCCTCTGGATGTTGCTTCGTCTGAGAGTCTCCTATGCTGCAATGGACGAGGGCTTGGACCAAAATGAGGGAGCCGGGAGTGGCTTCCCCCGGCCCCGACCCCATTTCTCCAATTCCAGTCGCCTGAGTCAGCCGAGCATGGCCTCCGACGTCCTCACCGGGCGTACTGCTTGCGGCTTCCTCCGGACTTGTGAGCGCTCTAGGCGCTCTGAACGGCAACCCTGGAGCCTCTCCACTGGGCAACGCCGACCCGATCACCCTTCTGAGAGTACCAGGTAGGCAGGCCATGGGGGGAGACTTCTCGGGGTTCGCCAGGATTGTCAACGGAGTTCCAGTGCTTTCTGGTCTCACGGGTCCCTTCACGGGGTCTTTCTGGGCTTCGACCACTTGCTAAGGAGCTGAAAGGTGGAGGTTGTGTGGAGCTTCTGCTTTTGTGTCCTTCATGGACTGACATAGTTTGTGTTTGGTTGTTTTTCCTTTTTATCCTCTAGGCTTTTCACTGCGGCACGCCTTTGATCATAAAGGGGCTCCAAAGGCATCTCTCCGTCAGACTCCAACTGAGGACGTGAGCTGCGCAGCCTGCGCCTCTCCTCGTTCGGAGGGGAGTTAACGGCGAAGGCAGTCCTCGCAGCCTCGACTGCCATGACTGCAGGACTGCCACTCGCCACCACTCCGCGACTGTAGTGTTTCTTGTAGGTAGATTGGGAATCACTCCTCCTCCAACAGTAAAGGGCAGCGAAGACAGACTCTGCACACTAGAGTAACCTGCAGGACTGCCACTCGCCGCCTCTCCACCATATTAGGGTCCAAAAGCTTTGTTAAAATCTCCACCCAAAAAAACATTTGGAGTTTTCAAATCTTTTATTATTTGAGCCACACGCCTAAAGAACGAGCCATCATCTACAGAGGTGCATAAATATTAGATAATGTCATAACTTGTCCCTGAATATTTACTAGTAGAGTGATTATTGTACCTTCTTTGTCAGAACATTCTTTCGGTATTTTTACCGGCGCATTCTTGCGTATTAGAACCACAACACCTCCTAACCTTGAATTAAACGAAGAAGCATACACTTTCCCAACCCACTCTTTTCTCAGGTTGGCTAATTCATCCTGCAACAAATGCGTCTCCTGCAGGAAGCAAATATCTGCTTTCATATCATCCAAGTAGTTAAAAAAAAAATCTTTTTTAGTTGATTATTGATTCCATTTACATTCCAGGTCACCCCACACATTTCTTTCCCAGTTTTCCCCAACATTTTCCCACTCATTCACACACTTTCCTGAGATTCCACCAGTCTCTGTAATAAAAACTAATTAAAAAAAACAAAACCTACCCTCTTAAGAAAATGCTGGCTATTCACTCCAGCTTCCACCTGTTATACAACCTTAACATTCTAAAGGATACTATACTCCAGGCTCCTCTCCTAATTATTGAACTCAAACATTATTAGAAATAGGTAAACTCCTTATAGCTCTCCCCAAAATTGTTAAACTAAAACGTATTACACTCATTAAGCCTCCTAGATAATATAGTCCATATATACATAACACTAACCTATCTCTCTCAACTATCATAGGAAAACAAAGCACACACTCCGATACTAGCAATGTGAACCCTATTAACATAAATCTAGAAAATAAATCACCCTTTAGAATAACTCGGATCATCAGAAGACCTTAACATCTTAACCGTGACATAGAGTTGGCCATAATTGACCAAGATAGGCAGACAGGTCCACATTACTTAAGCAGTTTTTAAATTCCATAAAGTCATTTAGGCCATAACACAGCAAATACTATGGTATCTTGAGTGCTCATCACTGTTCGTTAGTATCCTCCTGAATGCTGGTCTGACATATGAACAGGCATAAATGAATCTCCATGCCATTATATTATACTCCCCCATCCATGATATCCTAGTGGGCCCATTTTAGAAATTATAGTTGTGGTAATCACAGATCAACTCATTTTATGATCTCCCTTAAATACTTAGTTGAACATTTCATAAATTGTAAACCTATGTAATTCAAGGCCAAAACACTCAAGAAAATTCCAAGTTCAACCATAAGTTTTGTTCTTAATATAGCAATTAATATTAATATTTCCTCGTCAGGTGAATCATAATAAGATATTCTTTTTCAAATGGTGGCAATTAATTATAATTGAATCTAAGCGCCATTTTAATTGGCAACATCATGTCAGTACAATAACCTCTCATAATCAATACAGTATAGCAGGACAGCTTGACAACCCCTGGATGTGAAACTCAAAGGTTAATAATTTGAGCATGCATCTAACCTTTAAAACTGTCAGCCCAGTATATCAGAACTATTTAGGATGATAGCGGGTATTAACTGAAGGTCACCATTATAAATCTGTGAACCCAATGGCCAGATCACTATCAAGAATATATGGGTTCAAACTCCTACCCATATGTAACATTATTAAAGACTAGCAACATAGAATTCTCATTTTCATAACCACTCATCTAATATTTTAAGGATGCATGTAGAGCATAGTATCTAAATTTTATGTAACTCACTGGGTTGCCAATCCGTCCTGAGTGGAAATGAGCACATATCATGTTGATAGACACATTTAAATAGGAACTACTTAACCCTGCCATAGGGCACATAGACAACCCGTTCCCTACAGTCGTATGAAGGGACACTGACTAGTTAGGAGACTTCGTTGAAATATAACTCAACATTCTTCTATATGAAAACAGAGCAATGAGATCAACCCTCAAGCAGAGATACGTGCAGCATCATGGGCAAACAGGATGCCATACATATTACACGGACGTCAGCTTAACCTTCCTGATTTGAGGTTAATGCCATAGTTTCATTTTATGGAAAAACCTTTAGCAAGCTGTATTGCCATATTCCATTATAAGCAATGAAAATGTTTTGTTAACTATCTTTGCTGCTTAGAGAATAAGGAATGAAGCAAGAAAATGTGTCTCAACTTTTTAAGTGTTGTTAAGGTTGGGGCATAGTCACGGTTCCTTTTTTTCATTCCATAAGCAGCCGAAGTGAAGCAAAATGAAGATCTTTTTTTTTCACTCTGTAAATCTGAACATTTGTGGTATCTATACCAAATATTTTGCCAACTGCAACTCTACCTACAATAGCCTGGTACCACCTGAGAAAAATGAATTGCAAAGCACTGAGGCCGAAAAACAATGTTTTTTTAATCAAATTTTCAAGAGCTTTTTGCAAATTCTTTCAAAGAAATTTATGAGGATTGGGGTATAAATTGCAGTGGGGGATATGAGGAGTGCCCCCCCCGTATTTAAATACAAACAATCTGCAAAAATAAAAGTTGGGAAATTAGATTAAAAAATAATTTGTTGGTTTTTTTCGTTATTATAACATAGATCGCAGGAGCGCTAAAGAGCATTTGTTCTATGCATCAGCATTTCAGAGTTGGGAACCGCCCATGTCATAGAGCCTAGGGTATCGATCCTATGCAGAGTGGAGGAGGGGGGCAATAGGGTTTGTGTGTATTGCCACTCTGGTACCTTAAGAAGAGCTGTCTACGGCTTGGGTACCCTGGTTTAGGAAGGTAATTTGGGATTCCCTGGAAAGCGTTGAGCATTCGAGAATCTTCGGGTGCTCCCCATCCGCGCTGCTCCAGTGAAACTGGTTAACAGCTGTTGTGGATTTTCTGCCCATCTTTGCAGTGTTTTATTTCCTGACAGGTCGCCTGTCAGTAAATAGCGCATGTGTCAATCACGCAAGAAGTGGGATGGCGGAAAAATACGAAAGTTAAAGTGGGGGTGTGGCTGACGTCAGGGGAGGGGTAAATATTAGGTTTTCTATGCCCGGGTGTCAGAGACAGGGGAAGGGGGCAGAGTCATGGGAAGGAAAGGAGCTGACCTGACAGGAAACCAAATGTTGCAAAGGTGTCCCTGGCTTAAGTTAGGGGAGAATGGTGATGGAGGAGGCTGGGCAGAGAATGGGGGGTGTGTGGATGTCCCTTGCATTAAAGGAGAGTCAGAGGGGTAACGGGTGTAAGAATGGTGTTTTCCTGAAACATCAAAACAGGGCCTGTAAAACTGGGCATCAGCAAAACCGGCCTGCCGAAAAATCATCATAGACCCAATTTTCACACTGGGCTATATGGTCAGCACTGAGGATCTGAAGCTGGGGTATGAGGCCAGCTGCTTCAGTACAAGGGAGGTGCAGCTCTAGTGGCACTAGGTAACAGGAGAGCTCCAGTGAAAGCACGCATGTAAGAAAACACTCCACAAAGTGTATGCACTTTCCTTCTTGTTTTCTTTTTTTAATAAAATCAAAGAGGTGGAACTCAGGTCCTGTTAGTTCCTGCTCACTTCAACCTCTGGGTAAGGCGAGGGAGAAGTAAATACATCATCAGCTAAGTTTCCTTTAAAAACAAAATGCATCAGTACTTAGGTTTTTCACTTGTGAGTTTTGGGGGCAATAAGAGATTGGTAGCTGGCCATCCCAGTGGGTAATGGTACCAATATGCCTCACCTGGACCCTTATCTTGGGCACCAGGCTATTACTGCCTTGGATGGTCCCCTTACCAAGATCGTAATGCTGAAATTGAGATCCCTCATCCAATAATGTATTTATGGCATAGTGCAAACCTGCTGGCTCTACCTTTTTAGAACCAATAGTTTAAGAATTGAGCAGCCCACGCGACTAGGTTGGACATCTGCAGAGGGCTCTAGCGAATGGTTCATTAGAACAGCCATCATTCACTACCTCACAATGTGCCATTTAAGATCACGCATCCCATTTCTATGCGCCATTTAAGATCACACATCCTGTTTCAAGTCGGAAACTGATGGTCTTGACATGACTATTTCTTTAGGGAGCAAAGACATTTTATTGTAATATTTGTTTTGATTTATCATTTCAGAACATAACATTTGTTTTGATTTTACTGTTTCAGAATGCTTACGACATGCATGAACTGAAGAGACCGCTCCGGACTGTGATCCCCCAAACTCCCATGGTAGCCAAAGAGCCACATCAGAAGATGCAAATATGTCCCAAGAAGCTTATGTATTCTACGCTCACAAAAAGCCCACAGCAGAAAGGACCAAGTGTCTCTCTACTTGGGGCCCCAGACTTCAGAGAATATGTGTCCCAAATCATCTGGGAAGCAGACAATGACCCGAAAAACTCTCCAACGGACCTCCTGCATGTCTACTGCTTGGAAGGCCACGGATCTCTGGCGGGAAGCCTGAGTTCATTGGCCTCGAGCAATGTGGACGAAGACTTGAACTATGATTACCTCAAAGAGTGGGGCTCCAAGTTTGACAAGCTCAAAGAACTTTATGAAGTCACAGATGACCGTGCATGAGCAGACGCATGTCCAGCCGCTGCTCGTTTATGGAACATTGCAACATTATTTTGTGAAGGAACCGGCCTGTGATCCGCAAGACATTCTAGTTTGTGTCCATAGCAAGGCGCGAGTCACTAAAGAGCTCTATAGTTGGAAGTCAATGCTGCCAGCACAGAACGCATGGCCGTATGGTTGCACGGTAAAGGCAAAATACAGTGATATTGTGGCCACCCTACCTACTGTACACTGTTACAGAAGTACTTTTCAAAATGTAAATAGTAACTTATTTATTGAAGCACTTCTCAACATTTGGTTGAGTCAGTGCGATTCGTAACTTCCTCAAGACAATCAAGTAGGACCATCTTTTTTAGTTGCTGTACAAATGTAAAGTTGGACTATAAATGGTGTTTTGCTATTTTTGATTCATACCTGGAATGTACTTTTTAAATATGTTGACCTTTATTTTTGTCTCTCAAAGAAATTGCTTTTTGTAAGAAATAACAGCATGTGATGCACATACTTTATATTGCCCAATGTGCATTGTGTGGAGTAAGGCTGAGTGACTTCACCACCAAGGAAGCGGTATACCGCATAGTGCCATGAATTGTACTTTTGCACTAGTTTTCTGGGAAATAAGAACGCCAGGAGATGGCTTCCCTATGACTATTTTAGTGTGCCTAGAGTCACATCGGGCCACTTAGTTTTTAAAATTATGCAGCAAGGTATGAAATTCACCTCAGCAATTCAACACCCTTTTGTTGGGGTGCTGCTAGTCAGAGACTCTCCTGAAATGCAGGTCTGTATTTTAAAAAAAAGTGTAATTATTGTAGAGTCATTTTCAACTGTTACCTAAATTTATACAATTTTTTACAAATAAAGGTTTCTCATCTGAGATCACTGCTGCAGTACGTCCACAGTGTGTGTACATTGTAGATGTACACGCACAGATTAGGCGCCTGACAGCAGGCATCAGCACTAGGGAGAGAAACAGTAAAGAACTGTCAGTCACGCCACTCCTGCTACATTGTTTCATTGTTGTCGCCTTCTTGTTGCATTTCGGCCTCTTCTTGCTACCCCATTCTCCCCTCGGATCCCTGCACTCGGACTCCCAGTCCTTCCCAACTCTTTGGCATCAGTGGAACCAGCCCTGTTCTTCCCCTTCTTAGATCAAGGAATCAAGGCCTGGTCTTCTTCACCTTGTATCCTGCACTTGCCTTACATCATTTAAAGTGCTTCTTTACTTAGATTTCCTCTTAGTTTTTTTAGTGCTCCGACCTACTGTTTTGCTAGATGATGTCACAGTGGTATTTGGAAGGGATTGGCCAAACCTCTTCTCTTCTGCAAAACCAAAAAGCATCAGCTAAGACCTCCTACTGACTGGTTGTGATGCCAATGATTACATACCAAACAAATGGAACAACAAGAATTAATAATGGCTGCCCAAACCCTGTCAACTGATATACAGCCATTGAAAACTGAAAACGCTTCTCTCAAGTCATAGCATCCCCTGTCACTATTTATTTGGACCCACTGCTAGGTGTAACGCTCACCTGGTATCCACGGGGACGTCACTCAGCCTGTTCTGACCTCTTACGACCTCGAACCCTTCCCTGGAGTCTACTCAACTGGAGACTGTGCCTGAAACACAGGATTGGTAGAGTTTAACTCCCTATTGTCTCTGTGTGCTTGAACCCCTTCTTCCCCGGGGTCCAACCCTTCCCTTTGATCCACAGCTCACCTTGTTTTCTTGGAAAGTGTGCTCTCCGTCCTGCCTTCAGCGCAGGGGTGCGTTGATTGATGCGGGCTCGTTGCTGGCTAGTTACTTCACTGGCAAGAGTCCGACAGGTAAGTATAATGAGTCTTTTGAACAGTTCTCTAACTTCGTTCCTTTCCTTCCTTAGATGATGGCCGGCATCCGTGGATGGCGACGTGCTGCTCAGATGAGTAGCGCTGAAGGTGAGTGAGAGCGTGATGCAACCCTTTCGTATTTGTATTGAACTGAGTTCTTTTTCTGTGTCTTTTAGGTGCCGCAACGTTTTCAGCGTGGATGCCGGTTATGAAGAAGAAATGCGGTGAGTAAGCGCGGTATGTGGTGCCTCTAGATGTTTCCACGCTAACCTGGAGTGTCTTTTCCCTCTTGCAGATGGATGAGAAGTTCCGGAGACAGAGTTCCCTCAGAGCGGCTGGGATTCAGGTAAGCGTTTGAAGCTTGTACAGTCTTTAAAAATAAGCGAAGATTTGCTGAATGCTTACTAATGCCTTTTTTCTGTTCTTTTCCCTTTTCGGACGTGTTTAACGGGTCCTGCTTTGATGCGGAATATACTAGAATATCGTCGATGTACACTAGAGCACAGACATCAATCAATTCCCGTAGGACATCGTTCATGAAGTATTGAAATGCTGCAGGCGCATTGCAAAGGCCAAAGGGCATTACTTGATATTCGTACAAGCCGTATTTGGTGCGAAAAGCGGTTTTCCATTCGTACCCCTGTTTTACGCGAACAAGGTGATATGCCCCCCTCAGGTCTAGTTTTGTGTAGATTTGGGCATCTTTGACTTGATCAAGCAATTCAGGGATCAGTGGCAGGGGGTAGCGGTTTTTTACGGTAATCTGGTTCAGTGCGCGATAGTCGATGCACGTTCTCAAGTCCCCCTCCTTTTTTCGGTACGAAGAATAGAGGACTGGCTGCTGGAGACTTCAAGGGACGGATGAACCCGTTGGCCAGGTATTGGTCAAGATAGGCCTTCAGGTGCTGGTTTTCTGGTTCTGTGAGTGCGTAAATTCGCCCACAAGGGATTTGTGCGCCAGGTATCGGGTCGATTTGGCAATCGTATGGTCTATGCGGTGGCAGGGTATTAGCCTGTCTTTGTGAAAGGCTTCTTGAAAGTCTGGGTATTCACTTGGTAGGGTGCCGATTGCCACAGTCGCAAGCGTAGATGTTCTGGTGTCTATTGGTTGTTTCTCTTGGCGATAACATGTGTGGGAGCAAGTCTCGGGAAAGGCCAATTCTTTTGCTCGCCAAGCGATTCGAGGATTGTGAGCTACCAACCATGGCATTCCCAAAATCAACCGGAACTGTGGTGCCTTAATGAGGTCGAAAACGATAGATTCTTGGTGTCCATCCTAGCGCAGACGTGTTAAAGCTGCAGTGCATTGAGATACTGGACCAGAAGCTATTTCCGTGCCGTCGACAGTGGTAACAGTGTCGGTGGTTGATTTAGGGCGTAACGGAAGCCCCATCTTTGCCGCAAGATCCTGGTCGATGTAATTCCCAACGGCTCCACTGTCAATGTACGCTCTTACTGCGTGCATCCGAGATGGTTGTTGGTGATTGATCACAGATAGTGCAAAATGGGAGGTCTGTAGTTCACTTTCTTCGCTCGACAAGTGGACCCCTACACTTGTCGGGCTGGGGAGTTTTCCGATTCCTTGATGGTATCTTCCTTGTCCGTGGCCCCTACCGTCCTCCTCGGTGGCTTCACAGGGCACTCTTTAAGGAAATGACCTGACCTTCCACAGTACAGACATAACTGCTGCTGTCTCCTTTTAATCCCTTTCCGCTTTAGTCAAGGGGGATCTCACCCCCACGATTTGCATTGGTTCTCCTGAACTTTCCATTGTGCGGGCAATATTGTCCTTTGAACGCACATACATAGGGCGAGGGTCCGGTCTGGTTCGATCTGCTCTTCGGTCCTGCAACCTATGATCCAGTTGAACAACAAGGTCAATGAATTCTGAGCAGTCTTTCGGGGGGTTCACTACTTGTGCAAGAACATCCTTGAGCTCCCCCCGCAACCCCTGATGAAATAACGTGGTTCTCTTCTCCACTGGACATTCTGCTTCAACTACGAGTCTATTGAACGTGCCTATGTATGTTATTAAGTCTTGATTGCCTTGGCGTAGGGACAGAGGTTCGTTGTCTAATGCCTGCCCATGAGTACAACGAGCGAACAGCTTTACCATCTCCTGCTGAAAGCGCCTGAAGTCATGCAGCAAAGGATCGTCTTGGGCCACAAAGGGTACAGACCAGTCCGCGGCGCTGCCACTCAGGTAGGATAGCACAAAAGCGACCCGTGATTGGTCGTTCGGAAAGGCCCCTGGTCTACAAAGGAAGTGCAGGCGGCATTGGTTCATGAACGTTGCTAACCTCTTGGATCCCCCGTAAATCGTTCAAACGGGGCCAAGGGAACTGCCCCAGGAAGGGGTATCTGAACGGGATTGGCTGATGGTGCTGGCATCGAGGGCACGCTTCCCGGCAATGGTGCATGCCTTGCTTGTGACTGGAGAAGTTGCCGGCTTAAATCATCAGTGCGTTCTTTGGCTACTATCAGCTCTCTCCTCAGGGTGTTGGTCTCCTGCCTGGCTGCATGTACTTCGGAACGTAGTTGCCCCAACATGTTGGCTAACTGGTCGGTTTCTGACGTTTCCATGACGCCCAGGTGGATTTTGATGTTAGGCTTTGTGTTCTGTAACGCTCACCTGGTATCCACGGGGACGTCACTCAGCCTGTTCTGACCTCTTACGACCTCAAACCCTTCCCTGGAGTCTACTTGACTGGAGACAGGGCCTGAAACACAGGATTGGTAGAGTTTAACTCCCTATTGTCTCTGTGTGCTTGAACCCCTTCTTCCCCGGGGTACAACCCTTCCCTTTGATCCACAGCTCACCTTGTTTTCTTGGAAAGTGTGCTCTCCATCCTGCTTTCAGCGCAGGGGCATGTTGATTGATGCGGGCTCGTTGCTGCCTAGTTACTTCACTGGCAAGAGTCCGACAGGTAAGTATAATGAGTCTTTTGAACAGTTCTCTAACTTCGTTCCTTTCCTTCCTTAGATGATGGCCGGCGTCCGTGGATGGCGACGTGCTGCTGAGATGAGTAGCGCTGAAGGTGAGTGATAGCGCGATCCGCGATGCGACCCTTTCGTATTTGTATTGAACTGAGTTCTTTTTCTGTGTCTTTTAGGTGCCGCGACGTTTTCAGCGTGGATACCGGTTATGAAGAAGAAATGCAATGAGTAAGCGCGGTATGTGGCGCCTCTAGATGTTTCCACGCTAACCTGGAGTTCCTTTTGCCTCTTGCAGATGGATGAGAAGTTCCGGAGACAGAGTTCCCCCAGAGCGGCTGGGATTCAGGTAAGCATTTGAAGCTTGTACAGTCTTTAAAAATAAGCGAAGATTTGCTGAATGCTTACTAATGCCTTTTTTCTGTTCTTTTCCCTTTTCCTTAGGAAGCGGCGTGCCGGGATGGGAATGACACCGCCGAAAATGCCCGCAGAACACAAGGAGCGATGAATGATGGGCAGAAGTGCTGCAAGGTAAGGCTGTTCCTAATGGTGTTCTTGTTCTTGCAGGAGCTGAGCGCAGAAGAAAGATGCAGGTCTACTGAAGACCGATCTGAGCACGGTGAGTGTCATGCTGCAGGTGCAGAAAACACAAAGCATGTTTCTCAGCCTGGGCGTGGCTTAAATAGTCTCTGGGTATCCCAGGTGTCTCTGGGCTGAACCACACCCAAAAGACTAGACTGCACATGCAGTTCTGCAAACCGAAATATGTGGGGGCATCCATCTTGTCCCCATCAATGCACTACAAGTCCAATCCCCAATGTTATCCTATGGGAGTGAGTGAGTCTGGTGCCACAAGCGCCAAGTCTGACTCCAAGTGGGTCTTTGGAGAGATGAGAGGCCCTTGAGGGCCATGTAGGTGATCGTGGCCTGGCTCCAGCCTGACATCTTGGAGGGCTGGGGACATGAGGGGCAGGAATCATGACACTAGGAGAGATGACCCCTATAAATTCAACAATAACCCAAAAACCCAACACAGATCAGTGAATTCCTGTACCATTCACTTTACTTTTATACCACACCAGTTCGAAACAGACCATGCCAATGTGAGCTTTTTGTTTAGCAATGTGAGCAGTAGTGATTTTTCTTGGGCAACCCCATTTTTTATTGTCAGTAGTACCTTGCTAAATAACTATCAGGCGTTTCGGATCGGCCTAAAGGGATAGCTGACTGATCAAATGTAGTCTATGCTGTCTAACAGTCCTTCTTGAGTTCCAGCAAGTAATGCTTGACATTTTGCCACATGTCGCACGATTCCAGCAGCTTCAAGAACAAAGGTCTGAAGGACGATTGCAAGAACTTGCCTGTGTTTCTTACCCGATTCATTATCTGTACCTATAACCTTAATACTGCAAGTGGATTATAAATTCCAAGAAATAATAAGACCAAAAATGCCAGTGTCTGCAGGACTCCTCATTTCAGGTTGTTGCTTCTGCTTCCATTCAACAAACCTGGACCCATGCAGGCAAGCCAACAGGAAAAGAGAGAAGTCAACTGTGCTCTTTGAGTCTCTGCGTGTACTATGAGCATAAATGCCCCTTGGTTTCAGAATGTCCTGTGGTTCCAAAGAACAAGCAGGGAAACAACCAATTCCCATCCCTAAGAGGGACCGAAGAACGGGGGCTCAACTTCAGTCCCTGTAAGCACATGGTAGCTAGCAATACTGGGCATTGGACCACCCCTTTCGTGATATAGATTGCCCCTGCTTGGGACTCCGATTTACCCCTACGGAACCAGCACTTGCAGACTCAGGGGCTGACTGGTTGTTCATGAGTGACAGCTGGTCAAGATGCCATAGTTTACCTAGAAATACTAAGCCCTTTGCACTGCCTATCAAAAACAACCGTTGACTTCTTGTCCCAATTCAGAACTGAAAGTCACACTCAATATGACGATTGTTAGACACAAGGAAGATATATGCTCATGACTTGATTAAAGTGGTCTACTTTGCTGTGAGGTTTGTCGTACATCTGTTGAACTGCCTATACCCTTTTCTTTGGTTCACAACACTTTGTATCCTATTGTTTACAGTACAAGGTCTGAGGAGGATCCCTCTTTCTTTTCCCAGTTTTCTGCACCATGGCCTCCAATATGATATGATATGACATGACATCTATAACGCGCCTATCCACAAGTGTTTCAAGGCGCGATGAAGCAAGGGAGGGGAAATGGAGGGAAGACAGAGACAGCGTTCCTAAAAGGCCAAGTGACATTGAGATTGCGCAAGTGCTGGGGAGGGGGGAAGGGGAGAAGTGCAGGGGGGAAGGTGACGGGGCAGTGCAGTACGCAGGATAACAGTAATAAATAAAGACAATAATAAGAGTGCAGCCAGGTCAAGTGCAAGTGCCGACATCAGGTGTCAAGTCCTAGTAGGGGCTGTAGGGCTACAGAAACAGCCCCCGACTGCAAGGGTTGCCAGGGGGCAGTGCCGGTGCGCAACTGGCGAGAGGAGACCTGGGCCCGAGATCAGAGTGTAGCCAGGTAACCAGTGCAGTTTCGGATTCAGCCAGGAGATCAGTAGGGGAGAGGAGGAGAGAAAGCAGAAGCAAAGAGGAAGGTCTTGAGGTGCTTCCGGAACCGGAGATGGTTCTCCTCAAGTTTCAGAGAGGTAGAGAGGCTGTTCGAGATCTACCACCAATTCGCTGCTTGGAGAAGCGACTAACCCTGAGGGAGTTGGAGGTGGATGAGCAAAGAGCTCGCAAAGGAAGATATTTAGGAAGAGAGAGTTGAAGGTATTGAGGCCCCAGGCCCCAGAAGGCTTTGCGGACAATGCAGAGGGTTTGGAACTTAATCCTCGCCGCCACTGGGAGCCAGTGCAGAGATTTCAGTCCTGGAGAGATACAATCCCTGGACTTGAGGCCAAGGACAAGTCTCGCAGTCCTGTTTTGGATGAGTTGCAGGGGGCGGAGAATAGAGGTTGGCAGATTTAGAAAGAGGCTTTTGCAGTAGTCCAGCCTAGAGAGAACCAGAGCTTTGGAGACAGTGAGCTTCTGGGGGAAGGAGAGGAAAGGAAGAATACCTCGGAGGAGGTGCAGCTGGTAGTGTGACTTCTTAGAGACGTCAGAGATGTGAGGAGAGAAGGAAAGTGTGGAGTCGAAGATGACCCTGAGGTTTTTAGCCTCACAGGTGGGAGCAGGAAGAGGGCCAAGAGAGGCCGGCCAGAGAGTGACAGGAAAGGAGGGAGCAGGTGTGCCGATGAGGAGAATCTCGGTCTTACTGGCATTAAGGCAGAGATCATTGGCGGCACACCACTCCTGGATGGCGGACAGACAGTCAGAGATGAGAGAAGGAGAAGAGGTGGGTGAAGGGAGCCTGAAAATGAGCTGAGTGTCATCCGGTGGGCGAGAAGTGCCAGGTATTGGTTGAACAGCCAGGGGGAGAGGTTAGACCCCTGGGGAACAGCACAGGTAGAGATGCAGATAGAGGAGAGGAAGGACCCAAGTTGGACCTGGGAGGCTCGATCGGAGAGGAAGGAGGTCAGCCAAGCCAGGGCCCAATCAGTGATACCCAGTTTATCACGGAAACGGTTGAGCAGGATGGCATAGTTGACAGTGTCAAAGGCAGAAGAGAGATCAAGCAAGATGAGGACACAAGGGGTGTTGGAATCGAGGTTGGAGAGCAGGTCTTCACGGATGTTCAGGAGAGCAGTTTCTGTGCTTCTGGCAGCTCTGAAGCCAGACAGATGGTCATGGAGACAACCAATAGATTCAGAGTGAAGATTAAGCTGGGAGATGGCCAGCTTTTCCAGGAGCTTGCCCAAGAAAGGAGGGATGGAGATTGGGCGACAGCCAGCCAGGAAGGGTCGGCAGAGGGTTTCTTAAGAAGAGGGTGCACAAGGGAGTGCTTCAGTGGGGAAGGGAAGACTCCAGTGGTGAAGGAGTGGTTGCAGAAATCAGCCAGAGCAGGAGCCAGGGTGTCAATGTGGTCCTTGATGGTTTTTGAGGAACAGGGGTGAACCTGTTTTGACGAGACTTTCATAGATCAGACTTGTCTAGAAACTTTGTCTGAGCAGAACAGTGGGAATGCAGAGAAGAAGGTAGGAGAGGTAGCCGAAGAAAAGCCAGAGGAAGAGCAAGGAGTAGAGGGAGAGGAAGAGAGAGAGGACAGGATGTCCAGAGTTTTTGAGCTGAAATGAGAAGCCAGGGCCGTTCAGAGGGCCTGAGTGGGGACAGGAGAGGTAGAGACTGCAGCAGGATTGGCCAGCTCCTTGCAGATTTTAAAGAGTTTGGCTAAGTTATTAGATGCTGTAGAGACGCATGCTTGGATGTGGGCTCTCTTCTTAGTGCAAAAAGAGAGCCGGTATTGCCTTTGGAGCAGACGGCAGGCCAGTTTGTCGGAGGATGTACCGGAAGCACACCATTTCCTCTCAGCCACCCTGCACTTACGTTTAAGGGTGACGAGGTCTGAATGGTACCAAGAGTTGCACTTGACTTTGTGCTTCAAGCGGATCCTCATGACAGGGGCAAGAACATCTAGAGTATCAGAAATAGCAGAATGGAGCATGGAAAAGGCTGTGTCAGGGTGTGAGTCAGCCAAGGGGGGAAGAGGTGGTGAGAAAGTGGCGGCGAAAGCCTCAACTGATACACGCTTCATGGGTCAAATAACCGAGAAGGTAGGTGGCAGTGCTGGTATTGGTTTGGCCTGAGGGGTAGAGAGGGTGCGATGGGAGGAAAGGAGAAGGTGATCACTCCAGGAGAGAGAAGTGGTGAGAGGGATCAAAAGGGAAAGGTCTGAAGAGATCAGAATATCCAGAATGTGCCCTGCAGAGTGAGTCGGGCTGGAAGGGAGAGTAGAGAGTGAGAGTGAGTCGCAAAGGTCACGAAAGAGTCCAGTAGAGGGGCAGGAAGCATCCAGGTGGATGTTGAAGTCTCCAAGACGGAGGAGTTGAGTCGTTGAGACCAGGAGGGGAGAGGAG